>NW_017731479.1:3300508-3323045 GCF_001890085.2 Hipposideros armiger
CCAGCTATTCCTACCACCTACGCTTGCCAAGCTGCTCCACATGTCTGCAGGTGAGGTCCTTGAGCATACATAACAGCTGTCCTTGCTGCCAGGGTGAGAATATATGCTGGAAATGGCAACCACGTGTTTATAAAAGCAACCTGCAGTTCCTTGAAGAAACGGATGTCAACGTAAGTGACCATTTTACAAGTGTGAGTTTTCTGGGTTATCCAACAGAAATATTCCCCCCAAACCCAAAACTATTTATTGACTGTGTCCTCTGTGCTAAGTGGTGTATATACACTGTGTCATTTTATCATTGCAACACCCTGGGAGACAGAAATGCCTCCCTCACGTTACGGAGAAGCAGCTGAGTCTCTGCCACGTTCAGCCACCTCTGCCCACTGTCATCGGCAACAAGAAGCAGAGCTAGGATGGGGAGCCAAGTCTGTGGCTCTGAAACACCTAGCATGTCTCAGGTGCATGAGACACCTCGCCAAGACATCCCCCCTCCTCCTCTAGGGACACAGAACCAGAGGCGTAGCCCAGTGCACCTTGGACTGGACGAATGTCCGCAAAATCGGCACCAGCTCCTCGTCCTCCAGGTGGTCCGCGCTCTGGATGGCCACGTTTAAGATGTGGATCGGCTCTTCTCTGAAGTTCTAGGAGGAAAAGAACAGAGGCGGGTGACAGAAGGACCTGGGGCCCCAGCCTGCCCCCTCCTTGGCTTGCTCCGTGCTCGGACACTCACCTTGCCGTCCTCCTCACAGTACAAGGAAGTGCGGGCCTTGCCGAACAGGTGGCTGTCCCTGGGCACGTTGGCGAAGCAGGAGATGACTTCATCAAAGTTCCTGGGGGTGAGAGGCAGAGAGGGGGGCTGAGGGGCTGCTCCCCCACAGGGTCGTAGGTCAGACCTGGGCCCCCCCCCCCGGTTCCCAACCAGCACTCTGCAAGCTCATCCAACTCTGTGCAGACTTCCTTTGGTTCCTGACCATTTCCAAGGCATCACTGATGGGGTCTTTCCGAAAAGGGAAGAAATGGGCCCCCATTATCTGAGGCCGAGAATAAGAGAAACGCTGTCCAAACTCTGGGGCATCAGCGGGGCCCCCTTTTACCAGCTGGGAGATCCTCACAACCTCACCTCACCTCACCGAGCCAACTGAGGATTATATAAGTAATCAAACCTCCTAAGGCTGGAGGGAAAATACAAGATAATCCAAGCGCCACTGCATAACACACAGGAATGGGATGGAAAAGGGCAACAATAAGACTGACAGGTGACATTCACTAAGCATGTGATTTACATATCAATTATACTTGAAATATAATATTTAATATGTACTATCTTGTTTAATTTTCCTGGTGATCCTATGAAGGAGGGCCTTCTCTTATACCCATTATACAGATGAGAATATGAAGGTACAAAGAGGTTAAATAATTTGCTCCGTCTCACAGTTAGGAGGCACAGAGCCAGAATTCAAACGCAGGCGGGCTGACGGGAAAGCCCACGCTCTTGGCTATGATCATGTTATTTTGTTATTATTAACTCACTGTGTTGCCATGTGTTGGGCCTCCCCAACCCAGTGTGTCCCACAGACAGGCGGGAGACAGGGAAAGCTCATTTTGGCCCCTCTGCTCGGGGTCGGGTCACACCGGATACCTGGTGAACTCCTCGAATCTCCTGAAGGCGACCATGGCCCCCATCCGCTGGCACAGAGGGGAAAAGCCACTGTCCATGAAGAGCTCAGTGCTGTGCCTCAGCAGGTCGGGGTTGGTGACACTGATGGGCATGGCCATCCTGCAGGGGGACAGGAAGTGGGGGATGAGGCCGCTGCGCAAAGATCTGGCCCCTAAAAGCTGTTCCTGCCCTGGAAACTTCGGTGAGCCAGATCAGCATTAGAGCCCCCAAAAAAGGGGGGCTTAAAGTTGGGGGTGGCGGGGACTGAGGTCAGGGCCAGGGGCTGAGGACTTCAGAGCTGCGTCTCTAACCAGCTGCTAGACAGCATTTCACACACGCGGTCACAGCTCGTTGCTGGGGGAATAAAGCGTGTCCCGTGTGATCGCATCAGGAGAGGACTCTTGGAAGCTTGTGCCTGGTTTCCTCTGGACTTGACCCCACACCCTTTTCTCTTTGCTGACTGTATTTTTGTGTCCCTTCGCTAAATCAAGTCATAGTGGTGAGCATGGCGACCTACTGAGTCCTATAAAATCTTCCTCGTGAATCGTCGAACCTGGGTGTGCTCTTGGGGACCCCTGACCCAGGTGAGGCAGGGCCTGTGTACGCCTTCCTTTTATACCCCTGAAATCACCATCCAGGCCCGCTGCTCCGGACAGCTAAATGCAGAGATAACAAACCGGCATGGCAGCCTGGGTTGAATTCAGCCCACAGGCCGGCTTTGGTCTCGGCAGCATTTTTAATACATTCCTATACATTAATCCCTGCCCATAAATCCCTTGCAAAGTTGAGGGACTTCAGATTTTTTTTTTTTTTAAGTCTAGCTGTCCTGCTTCTCTGGGAATAAACATGGAAACGTTTGGCCTCGCCGGCCCACTTCCCTGCAGGGCCACAGCCAGTGGGCTACAACGACAGCTCTTCAGGAAGGGCCGAGCTCAGCTCCCACCTTCCGGTCGTGCTCGCAGCCCGCCTTGGGCCTGGACCTAAGTCCTGGCTGCAGCCGACAAGAATTCCTGCTGTACTCTCGTCTGTCCTCCCCATGGGCCCCGGACCCAATTCATAATGCACCTGGCTCTACAGACACAGGTGTGGAGGGCCCAGTCAGGTCTGCTGGGAGGTACGACTTCACTCCTCCGACCCTTCCCAGAGGCCTTGAGGAGATGGGGTTGTGGGGCAGCTGCAGGCGGGATCTCCTCTGAGGCCACAGGCCCCCGATAAGCTTCAGGCACTCACAGCTGATAGAGCAGTGAGGACCTGGGACAAATCAGGGAATCCCTCCAGGCCGTCCGTGTCTCTCTGGGTGAAAACAGGATGTTGTGCCCATGCTGAGGGTCGTAGCCAATAACCCTGATACATGCATAGGTCCTTCCTAAGACACAAGGCGTGACTGACCCACAGGCTTCAGGGCAGCCGCCCTTCCTTTCTGAACTTGCCTGAACTGCTGAGACAATGAAATCGAAAAAGAAACTGCTTCCTCCTCAGGGGCAGATAATTTCAAAAGTTCTCACACCACACATCCCAAGGTCCCCAAAATGACTCCAGGTCACACTCAGTTAGTTTCCATTTCTCACCATTGGGCAAAATGTCACAATCCTTTCTTCTTCTTCTTTTTTTTTTAAATAATAAGGGTAAAAATAAATGATAAAGATGAAAGGTGATGGGATGTTCTAGAACTGCACTGTCCAATATGGCAGCCACGATTGAGCACTTTAAATGTGGCTGGTATGACTGAGGAAATGAGTTGCTAATTTCCATTCATTTTCATTTAAACAGCCTACATGTGGGTGGGTGGTGGCTACCATACTGGACAGTACAGGTGCACGAAGTAGGTTTGCATTATCTCCATTTTGCACGTGAGAGAACAGATGTGGGGTATTCCCACAGTAGGGAAGTGGTGTCCCTGACGTCTCCCAAGCATTGTACCCAGACATACATGCTGGGTTCCTCCAAAAACAGGACTACAGTGGTCAGGGAGAAAAGAAACACAAGCCACCCCTGAGTGTGAACCACTCCATACCGGTTCGGGTGGGAGGAGGGCAGCATGAACCGGAATTCCACCACGCAGGTGCCGTCCGGGAGCTGCCGGTGCTGCAGGCTGTTTAACTCATAGGCGATGTAGCCCCTCCGCACATAAACCTAATGGAGCAGAAACACAGGGTTCATTCTTTCAAAGGGCCCCGCAGAATACCCCTGAAACCTGAGAAAACTCAGGCTGGAGAAATGATCTTTAAATTCTCTCCTAGCAGTAGTTAAAAGCAAATTAGCTCACATTTCAGAATGTTACTTGCTCTGCAAAGGGCTACACATAAAAAATATTTTACGCTTTGCGGGATATATCACCTCTATCGCAGCTACTCAATTCTGCTGTGGTAGCTCATACACAGCCACAGTCAATATATAAATGAACGGGCATGACTGTTCCAATAAAACTTTATTTACAAAAACAGGCAGAGGGCCAGATGTGGCCCACAGGCTATAGGTTGTCAACTCCTGCTCGAGAGCTCGCTGTCCAATGAAACACAAGCCACATAAGTAACTTTAAAATTTTCTAGTGGCTATTTTAAAAAGGCAACGTAAAAATAATTTTAACAATAATTTTATTTAGTCCCCAATACCTAAAATATTATCATTCCAACATGTAATCAATATGAAAAATTATTGAGGTATTTTAAATTCTTCATAATACTAAGACTTTGGAATGCAGTGTATATTTTACACTTAGAGAACAGCTCGATTCAGGCTAGCTGTATTTCAAGTGCTCACTAGCCACATGTGGCCAATGGGTGCCCTATTGGACAGCATGGTTTCTAGAGAGTAAGCATTGGGAGTTTTTTAATTGGATAGGGAATATGAGGACTGTGTAGAGTTGACACACCAGACCTAATTGCTATTCTTTGAAAGGCCTGCTTGCAAGGCTGGTCCTTGGCTAGCATCTGGGAATTTGGATTTTGGAAAAGTTCCCACAATGCCCTGGTAAAAATGGTTCATGGAGCCTAAACTGTGCAAACAATATGATTTATGTTTATCATGTGCTTTCTTTCTGGGAGCTTAGAATTCTGGTGCATGCTAGACAGCGGGTGCCTATGTGACCAGCCCCCGTCAAAACCCTGGGTGCTGAGTCTCTACGGAGCTTCATTTCACACGTGTTGTCACAACTCGTTGCTCAAAGAATTGTGTCTAGAGGACCACTGGAATCCTGTGCCTTGTTTCCTCTGGACTTCACCCCATGTGCCTTTTCCCTCTGCTGATTGTGCTTTGTGCCCTTTCATTATCATAAGTCACAGCTGTGAATACAGCTGTATGCTGTGCCCTGTGAATCTTTCTAGCGACTCATCGAACCTGGGGCTGGTCTTGGAGATGCCAGACACATTTAGAGCAGGGACAAAACTCTGCACATCTCAAGGGGCCAAGTGCAAATGTTGTTCACAATGCTCATCTTGAGTCCTGCAGAAAAGCCTGGATTACGTTCCATAAATCTGCTGAACAAAGTGATGGGATGTGTAAAGCACTCTAGAGAATTCTCTCACAGAAATAAATGGGATTTAGCGCTTCACAGAGTGAAGAAGGTAGGCTGCTGCTTTCCACCTGACATAGGGCCCGCCCACATTGGACAGGTGCTTGGATGACGGGCGGCAACAGTGACCAATGTCCACTTCAGGTGCTTACTCATTTACCTTCAAATCATCCTGTAAGGTGGATATTATTGCCCCCACCTAAAGCTTGAGAATCGAAAAGGCCAGAGAAGGAAAGCAACTTGCCAGAGGTCACACAGCTCCAACCTTTGCATATGCTGTTCTCACTGATTAGACTCTCTCTGCTTCTCCCTCCCCCACTTCCTATTCGCTCTTTAGATACGTGCTTTCATATGACTTTCTCATCAAAGCCTGAGTTGAAGCCCCTAGTAAGATTAAATCCTGCTATCCGATTCTCACCATGACTGTATTTTCCCATTGCAGCCCTGTCCCATGCATAATTAAAGGAATATTTAATGTGTGTCTCTCTCCAACCAGAGAGAAGCTCCACTAAGGCAAAAACTGCGGTTGTTCCCTGCTGTGTCCCCAGCACCTGGCACATAGTAGGTGCCAATAAGTATGCTGAAAATTGGCGAGAGAAAAAAATAAGTACTAAAGAGCTGTACGGGGTCTCACTGCTGGAAACAAAGTGGGACCTGAGAAGGATTCGCTGAATTGAAGTCAGGGAGGGAATAAAAATTGCAGGCCCGGGGGACTCTGGGGCTGTTATATGCTCACAAGCCCAAAATGGTCTCCATGGAGATCCAGTCATCCTGCCAAAGTCAGGATGGGGGACACACAGGGTCTAAAAGATGGCAGAAGAAGAGGCCAGCCGAGTGGCTCAGTTGGTTAAGAGCTCGCTCAAGAGTTTGAGCTCTGAGCAACAGTGGTTCGAGTCCCGGCCTGAGCTGCGCAGCTGCTGAGCTATCAACAGGTGGCAGGATGGCTCAGCTAAAAAAAAAAAAAAAAGATGGCAGAAGAGATGGCCCCAGGAGACCAAGACTCTAAGATCACAGAGTGAAGAAATGAGGAAAAACCACCAGGGGAAGAGAATCAGGTTGAAAACACAGGACAGCATCTCCTACTTCTTTGAAAGGATTCTGAAAGAGCAGAGTAAATACTGTGATGCCCTGAAACTCCCAAAACACCTCTGAATTAAGGAAGACCGCAGCTAGAGCAAGACGTCCTGGTTCTAATCTGAGTTTTGCTGCTGGTCACGCCCTTCTCTGCCCCGTCACACTGGGAGCACGTAGGCTCCTTCCTGTTCCTCTAATTCCAAGTGGAAAGGTCTTTCAAAGGTAACTGGTGTAGGTGAGTTGGGAAGTTTGAACGAGCTAGCAGGGACGACCAGCAAGGACTCTGGACTAAGACAGACCTAGTGTGAGGCCTGGTTCTGCCACTTCCTAGCTGTGTGACCTTGAGCAAGCTGCTTCACCTCTCTGAGCCTCAGTTCCCTTCCCTGCCAAATGGGGATAGGAATGGTACCTACCTTACGGGGAGAATGATAAGATCACGTTGGCACATGGCCTGAGGGCAGGTGCATGGATGCTGGCCCTGGCACAAGCAGTACTGTGCTGTTACATGGGTCTCTCCCACTTACCTCCAAGGACGCCATGCAGACAACTTTGTTAGCATGATAGAAGAAAGTGGGCAGGACGTCAAATATGGTCGTTTCCGAGAGGATTAATTTCTACAGAAAACAGAAAGGGGGAGAAAAGGAAACATGAATGTTAACAAGTTTTAACCAATAGTCTGAGGAGTGGGAGGGGTGGGAGCAGGGGGGAGAAGCTGGTGGCGTTATCACAAAACGCTGCCAGTGCCCCAGGCCTGTCAGATCTGAAAGTGGACGCTGCTTAAGGCTGACTGCACCCGGGGCTCCCAGTTTCAGACACAGAGGGGTTACCTGGAAGCTTGTAAATGAGCCAAAGTCAGGGGACAGGAGACCCTGGGAAGACGAAGCCATGACTCAGTTACGAGTAGGTGAGGTTCTCAGCTTCCAAAAAACGCTTCATCACACCTGAATTTTTAAAATCATACCCCCTGGGCGAGCCCTGCTACCTGAGCCTCCGCTGACGGCCCCCGTTGGGTGGCCCTGGACACACTGGACTAAACCACTGGTATTTGCAACTGTGCCCTCCACCCCAGTGCCAGCACACTGAAGACATGGGGAGCCCACTTCCTCTGAGGCCCCACTTGGCCACAGCATGTGCTCTGTGGACGGTGGATGGAGACAGTCTCACCTTGAGGTTTTCCGGGCAAAACTGGTGGCCATACAAGTCGATGGCAGACAGGAAAATAGACTCCACCTGGTTGTGCCTCAGCTCGTAGGAGGGGAGATGGGAGGCAATCAAGACCTACGAGGCAGGGGACAGAGGGGCTGGGGTAAACCAACCTTACAGGGGAGAGGCCGAGGGCTGAGCCCATCTGGTCAGACATGGGATGGCAGCAGATGGGCTGTGCACAGGGAAGGACAGCATGGGAAGGAGGGTAGCACCCCACGACCCTCACTCAGAGTGAGGACTGCCCCCCCCACCTCCAACCCTACCTGTCTGGCTCTGAGGGCCACTTTGCAGTGCTCGGTTTTGCTCAGCTGAGTGAGGTCGTTGAGGATGGAGGTCAGCTCCTCCGACAGGGAAGGGTCTGGGCCGCAGAGCTCATCCTTTGGGGACAAAACAGAATCCAAGTGGCCTTTGTCCACCAGAAAGAAACATGCCACCACTCACCCTCAACCGGGGATGCAGCTACCCTGGCAAAACAGAGAGCTATTTGGTCCTCTGAAGATACCCGGTATAGCCTGATGTACATACGTACCCTTACCCCTTTCCTCCATGCACTCCCTATTCATTACTTCATTCATTCATTCGTTCGTTTGTTCGTTCGTTCAGTTATTCATTCAGTCACCCATTCATATACCCCAAAACAAGCCCTAAAACATCTGCTAAGAAGAAAAATACATCTAAGTCTCTGGCTGCACCACTATTAATGGTCAGCAATTATGAGGTACTTACTGTGTGCCAGGCAAGCAGCTAGATCCTTGACATTTGTATCCCCAAATTCTCCCAACCCTCTAAGGAGCTGCTATCACGATCCCCGTTTTACAGATGAAGAAACTGAAGCTCTGAGAGGCAATAGGCCTTGCCCCAAGTATGACAGGAGCGCCCAGCACATAGTAGGTGCTTTGTGAGTATTAGTTATAACCTCCCCCAGGGCCTGACAAATCCCAGCCACGGCCTGCTTTTGTAAATTAAGTTTATCAGAACACAGCCAAGCCCGTTGGCTTACACAGTACAAAGGCGGTTTCGAGAGGTGTGGGCAGAGACCACATGATCAGCAAAACCTAAAATATTGACTCTCTCTGGTGCTTTCCAGAAAAAGTCTGCAGACCCCCGAACTAGCCCCGCTCTAGGTATACAGGGTGCCCTTTCTTGCTTACGATCAACATGATCACCAGCTGGTTCTTCTTGGCCACCTGCGCGTGGGAGAAGATGCAGTCCAGCACCTGGGACATGTCTGGTTTCAGCTGTTCCCTGAGGTTTATCACACACTTGTCGTAGTGGGCTACAGGGAGACAAAAGGCCGCAAGGGGGTAAGGCTCGGGCCCCCTCCCGCCTGTGGGCTGATCACCAGTGCCAGTGGCGACTCTTGCCTTGTTGGAAATGGTGCTCGACAAGTAAATATTTTCGCAGGAGATCCAACACCACTGCTTTCATGTAGCCGCGGGTCCCACTGCGGTACCTGGGGAGGAAAGAACGGCTGCCTTAATGATCCACTCCGCTTCCTGGTGCACCTGAATAGCTACAGCCAGGGCTTTTAGGATTTCAAAAAGAATACAAAGAATCAAGTGTCTGGTGGCTACACCCCCTAATGCTTAGGCCTGGGAGGAATGTGTGAGTCGGTTCATTTGTGCTAACTCTGCAGGCCACAGAGAGCAGTGACTTGCCCAAGGTCATACATCAAGCCAGAGACCAAGCCTCAACCTTTGGATGGCACCTGCCCCGCCCCAGAGAGAAGGAAAAACACTTACAGAGCTGGGGTGCTGAAAGGGGTCAGCCGTGCATGCATGATTGAAAACAAAAATTCTCAATTAACCATCCAATGTATAAAGACAGTTTGGAAAAAAACAAAAAAAAACAAAACTGAAACACACCAAAAGACCTCCGTGTAAATGTTGCTGCCCTTTTAAAGCCAAATTTTAACCTGGACATTCCCTAAAACTTTTCCTCTTCTAAATCATTTCTGAACACAGGGAAATGAGTTTCTTAGGACCTGTGACACTGCATTTTAGAGAAGTTGATATCAGCTTAACCTTAGCATCACCAAATAGCTACAAAAGAGGGGACCTAAAATGCTCACTTCTTCAAATATGATTAAAAAAAAAACAGACAACATAGGACAGAGCTTTGATACTTATATTCAACACAGAAAAATCAGCTAGGGAATTCGATTTATCATTTGTTCACTTCTTCTAGATGTTTCTCTGAAGCTAAAGGAGGGGTTAAGGTTAGCGTAGCTGTTGAAGTGTTCTGGGGAGAGATGGCCCCTTGGCCCTTGGCTGTGAAACTCTGTGGGGAAGCCATGCTAAGAGCTCCTTCCTCGGCTGCAATCCTGTTTTGTCAGTATGCGTCCCCATGAGCCAGGGTGTCCCCTGAAAAGAAGGGCCATTTCCTAGAGCCCTACCTTCTCTGTACCTCTGATAGTTTCTGGAACATGGCATACATGGATTAACTCGCTCCAGTCTGAGAACGCTTCTATTCTGTCTTTATAAGCCAAGCTTTCATCCTGGGTTAATTTTTTCATGCAAAATGGCAGTTCTTTTTATCATCGGAATTGTTCTCCCTGCTCAATAGCTACTTAAGATAAAATACAAATTCTTCATCCCCTCCTTTGCAATAGTCCCCCAAAACTGCAATGATCACTTGTACAGTCCTTTGCGGCACATAAAGCCATTTCGTCCCACTGTCTCATAATCAAAGCTGCCATGAGGACTCAATATCATCAGCACTGTACAAAAATTAATCCACTCAGAGCTCAGAATGACTTATCACGTGTCAGGTGTTTTCATTCCCATTTTGCAAACCAGCAAACTGAGATGCACAGAAGAAAGTGCCTTGCCCAGGCTTCTGTTGTTAGAAATAACTATGCCAGGACCATAATCAGGGTCTCTGGGCCCCATGTTTTGTCTCTCAGTTTGAGCCTGCCCTTAAGAGACCCCCCCAGGACACCAGCTGGGGCAATACACGGGACGATTCAGTGTGACAACCGCACCCCATGGAGGGCCCAGGATTCACCTCTGGACCAACTGTACGATGCTCTGCGTGTTCATGAAGAAGACCTCCCGGTCAGCCTTCCGCTGCAGGGTGGCCGCGTGGCAGTCCAGGATGGTGGCTATCTGGACGGGAAAAGAGGACAGGTCTGCCCACTTACCACCACACAATCCGGTCACCAAACAGAAGTCATCGGAAGGACCCACCACAGGCTCCCACGTAAGGTCCTGTCTGAGGCTCATTTGAAAGAAGAAAATCCCAGCCCCAGAGCCCTCTGGCCACCCAGAAACAGATCTATTCACTCCAACATATTAATTGAGGAATTCAAGAGCCCAGAATGATGATAATCACATAAAGACAAACACCTCTCCACAAATATGGATGGTGTGGGAAAAGGGAATTTCCAAACCCAGGGAACATGAGGGTGCGGAGTGGGGCGGGGTCCTATGTTCATAATTAGCTTGAATGTTATTGGCAACACAAATATTTTTTAATAAATAAATCTGCATCAATGACAAATTTCTGAAAGGTCCAAACATGTACTTTTCTCAACTGGGGTCCTTTAGAGTTTTGCTTTGTTATTTTTTAGCTGAATTATAATTCCACAGTAGTCCTCCCTTTTTAAAGTATACAATTAATTCAGTGCTTTTAGTATATTTAGAGTTGTGCAACTATCACCACTATCTAATTTGAGAGCAGTTTATCACCCCAAAAAGGGGCCCTATGATCATTCACAGCCACTCCCCATCTCCCCTTCTCCAAGCCCCTGGCAACCACTAATCTTTCTTTCTGCATGGATTTGCCTATTCTGTCCATTTCACGTGAATGGAATTATGCAACGGGTAGTCTTTTGTTACTGGCTGCGTTCCCCTAACATGTTTTCAAGGTTCGTCCGTGTGGTAGCATGAATCAGTATTTCATTCCTTTTTATGGCAGAACAATATTCCAACCTCTAGAGTGTTTGACTTCTGGGAATGACCTGACCTTTGCTGACCTCTAGCTTCTCCAATGACTAAGGTGGATGTGTGTGTGTGTGGGGGGGGGGCAGAAATGGCGATGGTAGGTAGTCCTTCCAACCAGAGGGCGCGAAAGTAAACTGGCAGAGGGGGCTCTTCCAAATGCAAGTTACCTTCAAAATACTCGATAAAAGCAATGAGAAAATGAGAACAAAATGAGGCCAATGTAAAATTATGAGAGATGTTTTATATTACCCTGGAATGGTTTCCATTCTTAAAAATATATTATATATACCGTATTTCCCCATGTACTCTTTTTCGAAAAATTTGGGGTCTAAAAACTGGGTGCGTCTTAAACAGTGGTTGTAGATTTTTTTTACTTGCATTTCCCACAAGTGATGAGGAGTTGTATGAATAGCATGATGACTAAAACTTGAGTTCAATAATTTTATGTAATACATTTTTTTTTTCAAATTTCGGGCCCCAAAATTAAGGTGCGTCTTATACATGGGGAAATACGGTACTTACAGCCCCAAGGTTCTCACCTTATAAAAACCAGAGGAAGAGGATCTAAGCTACAAAATGAGCAAAACCTCACAATTTCCTCTATTCTATGAGTCAGCATATGGAAAATATTCACTCCATTTGCACCCACTGCCTACTCCTATTCTGAATCTGACTTTTGTGGAATCAGGCTTCATAACTGTTCCGTTCATCTAAACAATTGCTGCTTTGGGAGAAAACGCTGAGATTCTGCAGAGAAGGCTTGAAACACTCAGCCCCCGACGTCTCGGGCTGTAAGTGGGTCTCACGAAGCCCAACTCGACCAGAGGCCGGATGCCCAGGCTTCCTGGGAGCTGAGTTAGTTCCCATGGAGCCACCTGGCCTGGCGTGGGTACTCTGATGGGGCTGGGAGGGGGGCACATACCTGCTGGCTGGGGAACTGGCACAGCACTGAGGTGATGTTGCTGGCGTACTGGGCCATCACCCTGCGGACCGACTTCTCCACGGGGGCGGGGATGCGGCCCGACACGCTGGTCATGATCTCCTGCAGCTCCAGCAGTGGCAGCGACGGGTGTCGGAGGGTCATCATGAGCTTCTGCACCCACTCCTTCAGCTGCAGCAGGGACCGGAGCATTGGCCCGAGGCCGTGCCAGGGGCATGGGTACAGCCACCCACCACAGGGTACCCGACACACTCAACCTACCCAGACCTGTGCACTCATGCGGCTCTGCAACAGTCCTGAGTGAGATAGCCCCCTAACCACAAGGGGAGCCCAGTTTCCCCACCCAGGAAGGTCCCCACTCCCCTCTGCCTGCATCCAGATAGTCAATATGGTGTGGTCATAAAACATAAGGCCATGTGAAGAGCTAACGTTTGTGGGACGCTTAGTACCAGACACTGTTCTAAGACCTTTATGTGCACATTCTCATTTGACCCTCAGAAACAACACTACGAAGAAGGTATAATCATTATTCCCATTTTACAGATGAGGAAACTGAAACACAGAGAGGTTAATTAAGTTACCCAAAGTCACCCAGCAAAGCCAGGATGCAAACTCAGGCCATCTAACTCCAGAGACTATAACAGCTGCTCTGCACCGATATGTTGATGGTCTTTGAATGAGTAGAATGGTGCCAACCCCTTAACATGGGTATGAGGTTTAATAATGAAATGATGCATGCACTGGCAAGTACAAAGACTAAACAAAGGTTGCAATGATAGCAATCACAATTTGGAAGCATAGCAGAAGGGTTAAGAGCACAGACTCTGAAGCCAGATGGCCAGGGTTCAAATCCCATCTTTGGTTCTTTATGGGTAAGTGTCTTAGCCTCCCTGTGCCTCAGTTTCCTCACCTGTAAAAATGAACAAAATAAAGAGTTTCTACCTCCTAGGTTGTTGGGGAGGATTACATGTCAATACATTTTAAGTGCTTAGAGTCGCAGCTGGCACATAGTATGTCCTAGACAAGGGTTGGCCATTTTTATTACCACCATCATTATGGTTTGCTGTTCTGAGATGGAACGTGACGCAGCACAGTTTTATCCCTACTGATGTTAGGTTTAGAGTCATGGGTCTTTCACAGAGGTCTGCAAATATGAGAACTTAAGTCTCCATCAAATGAGTCGACAACGGGACTCTGAGATGGTGAACAAGGAATAGAGCAGTGTGTCTAAACCACACGCCTTCCTCGTTGTCTCTTTAACAGGGTGACTCACAGTGACTCCTCTCTTAACTTACTACTCGAACATGTGCTCTCATGGAGTAACTGCCTCGGGCCCTTCACACAGACCTACACAGGTATGCAGCATACACACCTACCCTTCACATGGGACCTACTTTTATGCTAAAAATAGGCTCCGGCAAACAGTAGCCATTCATGATGTTGGTCAGGTTTTCCAGGACGCTGTGGAAGACCTGGTGCAGCTTCTCTCCCACGATGGGCAGCGTTTGCTGGGGCGGGAGCTCTCCTGTGAAGGGCTCGGCCTGATGAGACACAACAAGAACCGGAGGTCAAGGACACCGTGGCCTCCCCAATGAGACGAGACAAGCCAAGGTCCGAGGCAGGTCTACCAACAGGCAATATGCACAATACACTGAGGATGACGCCTAGGGTAAGGGAAACAGAAGAAAACAGCATATCTGGAAGTGAAAATTGCTAAATTCACAACCCATGCAGGTTTTCCAACTTTTCCCCTTTGCAAATGTCATAGTCAGTTATATCCCCCCAATAATTTTGGAGGGGGTTAGGCTTCTTTTTGTTTTTGTTTTGTTTTGCTTTGCAACCAAGGTTATCTCCTTATTTTCCCTATTAATTTTCAGTCTCTAATTTAGTTCCCAAAGATAAATGCCCAGCAGGATGAAAATTTATGAAACTCTCATACAAAGGTATCTGATTTTTGTAAATCAGAAACATTTGGCCTTAGAGGACCAAAATATAAAAAGCTCCCCAAAGGGGCAACATGGACTTAATGAGCCCATTTGTCTATTAATTCATTCTATATACCAACTGAACACCTACTGTGTGTGAGGCACCGGGACCCAGGAGGTTTGGGACTTCTGTTCTGTTGGCCTGGACCCCTCAGCTCCCTGCCCCCTCCCCCACCCTCACCCCTGCTGGCTCCTCTAGTCCTTGAACAGCTAACTAGAGGGTTCCCTTCTCCACAGTCTGATGCCAGCTTCTCCACCTGGCCTCCCACAGCCAGGGGCCAAGGGCAGTCTCCCTTCCTGGACGTACCGAGCTAAATTAGAAGGGCTTATCCCGTAGGCATATATGAGCCTGTAGGGGCTGGTGGCCACGCCCTGTCTCACATACCTAACCCCGAAAATGTTTGCTGAAAGGAATCACGCTGGAAGCACACATACCTTCCCAGTGATCTAAAAAGCCTCAGTCTATTGCTAGCTTTGGGAACCCCCTAAGAGAGTAATGAAAAGAATGAGAAGTAAAAAAAAAAAAAATGAAACTCATGGAACAGTCTGGAGGAAGGAAACAATTTGATGTTTTTTTAATGCGTTTCTAGCTTTTTTCCTGGGCATACGTACTAATAAAATTGTAGAGAAAAGAACAATACACCTATGAAAGGTGAGAGACCTCCGCTATGCATGGCTTACTTAGGCGGGTGTAAGCAGTCACTAACAAGACCTGTTTTTGTCTCAGTACCCACAATGCCCCAAGCACGTCTGAATAAAAAGCTCATGGGAGGTGAGAGGGTGAGCCCTGCAAACATCTGGGGGAAGGTCTTTCCAGGCAGAGGGAGCGGAGGAGTGTTCAGTTAAGTGAGGGCGAGAGGATGAAGCTGGAGAAGAAAGTGGGGGCAGCTCATCTGGTCATCAGAACTTGGGTTTCACTCTATGCAGAATGGAGAGCCGCTGAGAGGGATTTGAATGAAGGAGGACATGATTCTGCACCCATCACACTGGCTGCTGGGGGTGGGGCGCGTGGAGGCAGGAGAACCAGAAGCCTCCAGGCAGGCAGAGACCATGAGCGCCCCTGAGTTAGCCTGGGGGGCCGTGTGGTGTGGTGCTACATACCGGGTGCACTTTAGAAGGGTCATCGAGCTCCAGCCTGGCCACCACACAGCCCGCTTCCAGCACGGCCCCGGGGCGCTTGATGTACTTCACCCGGCCACTTTCCTGCACGTTCAAGGCCATGATCATCTTCATCACCTGTTTTGCAGAAAGAAGATTGAGCCCACCAGGACCAGTCGGTGCGTGACACCTAGTAACTCTGGCGCAGGGCCTGTATCATTTAAATAGACTCGCTGGGCAGAGTTTAAGTGGAGAATATAGAGGGAACTAGCAGTTACCAGAAGCCTGCTGTGTGCCAGGTATGAGTCACCTCCGTCGGCAAAACCAGCTGGGAAGGTAGGTGTTGATGTGCCCATTTTACAGACATGGAAACTGATCGCTAGTGTGGCAGTAAAGCCTCTCATAGAAATACAGTTAAATCATATTATGTAGGGTGAGTAATATACACTTTCCTAAAATGTGATGCATTTTGTGACCTGCTCCTTTTCTCAAGGCAGTGAGAAAACCCTTTGGGGACTACTTGGTGAGAAAGAAACTGGCCTTGAAACTGGCCTCTCTGAGAGCCCGGATATGCGGACGTGACAAGTGTTCCTGTGGTGCGGGCTGCAGACACTCAGCACTGGGCTCCTTTTGCTCAGTAGTTCACAGCTCGGGCACCCGAGTCAGCCAAGCCTGGGCTGCAACCCCAGCACCTCACCCATCACTCTGTGACGTCCATCAAGTGCCTTCCCCTCTCTGAGCCAGTTTCTCCCCTTGTAAAATAGGGACTAAGGACAGTCTCACCTCACAGGACTCTGATAAGGATTCAGCAAGATGAACTTGGCACAAAGCAGGGGACCAAGAAGCCTTCGCGCCTACAGTTGCTGTATTGTCATTGTCATTATCATCACTATTTTCTTCAGCAGCAAGGAATGGAGGCCGGGTTTGAATCCTGGCGATATGTGACCTCAGGTGAGATCCATAGCCTGTCTGGGCCCCATTTCTTCCTTCCTTCCTTCCTTCCTTCCTTTCCTTCCTTCCTCCCTCCCCCCCTCCCTCCCGCCTTCTTTCCTTTCTTCTCCTTCTTTTCTTTCTTTCTTTTCTTTTTTTTTTAAGCTGAGACATCCTGCCACCTGTTGGCAGCTCAGCAGCAACTCAGCTCAGGCCAGGAATCGAACCGCTGTCGCTCAGAGCTCGCACTCTTGAGCGAGCTCTTAACCAACTGAGCCACTCGGCCAGCCCTGGGCCCCATTTCTTAATGTGCAAAAAGAGGTTCAAATATGTGCCGGTCTCCTATGATTGCTGGGAAGATTAAAGAAGGTAATTAAAGGAAAATGCTTAGAATAGTGGCTGTCGTGTGGTACGTGCTTTGCAAGTGTTGGCTTACGCCTTTTTTTTTTTATCACCGCCATCATCGTTATTAATCAGTTCTTACTCATTTCTGGGGAGCTGTGCATGCTTGAGGTTTCCCCTTTAAATACTGCAGGAAGTCTGGGCTGAACCCCACACACTGACTCTCTCAGGCCCAGGTGAGAAGTGAGGCCCGTTTGCAGAAGCAATGCCGGCTGGGCCTCCCTCGGGGAGCAGGGGTGTAGGGAGGCCTGGCTGACCCCCCAAGGCCTGCTCTGTGCTCACCTCCATCTCAGCGTAGCTGCATCCAGCCTCCACATGGCCCCCATCCTCCACAGTGTACTGAGTCAGCTTCCCAGCCGAGGGGGATCTCAGGACTGTGGGGTCATTCTCCTTCTCAAACACACACGTCTTGTTGCCGATGGTAATCCGGTAACTGGGAGACAGGAGGAGAGAGCATGGGGTGGGGGGGATGGGTTGAGGGGGAGAACTGGGGACGACGATGGACCCAGCGTGCCCAGCGAGGAATTCTACAGCGTTTTCCCGTCCTAAAGGCAGCCATGGGTGTCACGCTGTGTGCAGTTTGGGGGACCCTGCTTTCCCAAATGGTGGTGTTTGACAGTCCCTGCAGATATACTGGGAGTGAGTTGGGGGAGCAAAGGGTAGGAACCTTTTCTGACTGAAAACTAGTTCCTTTTACTAACATAATTCCAACCTGCACAGGGAAAGCAAATATTTCTTTAATAAATACTTACCGGCTGCAAATCTTCACCTTATAACTGAACTGGGGGGAGAGTATGCCCCATGGGTGAAGCCTACGATAATCTTGAATATTTTTGGCAGACAGAACATGGGTTTAAAAAAAGGGAATAAAACACTGCCCTGGAAGGAATCTAGTCCACCTTCTTCCACTGAGAAATGGGAAGAGAGACTCCATTCTCTAACTGGAGTTTTTTCAGGCAAGGGGCTTCTGACACTGACATACACACACGTGCGCCCGTGTGTGCCCGCGTGCGTGCGCACGTGCGCGCGCGCACACACACACACACACACACACACACACACACACACACACACTCCTTACTCTCCTTGGCCGGGGATCTGTGCTGCCTGCTCAGTAGGGTGGTCTGCATTTCATCGTGCGGGCTCAGTGTGGTCAGCCACACTAGATCAGGAGGGTCTCTGAGTCTATCTCATATGATGCCTCTGTGCTAAGTGCTTCCAGGGAAGCCTGTATGTCACCCATCTGGACACACAGTGACATTTCCTGCCACTGTCTGTTCGATCGCTATGTCGTCTTCCCCAGCAGGCTTCCTAAGTCATGACCATGGTTCTATCCCAGCACCTAGCCCACTGCCGTAATTGGCTGGCCACGTTTCCTCAGAGCCTGTGCTCAAGTGGGCGTGGACGCTGCAGCTCAAACAGGGAGCAGCTAGTTCCTCGTCACACACCTTGCAGGCCTGGGGCTGGGAGTCATGTCCCCCTCAACCCTGACTCCTCCCACGTTACTACAAAAGGGCCTCCTGGGCGCCGCCCGTACATGTCTGCCACTCGCGTGGAATTCCAGCCAAGAGAGTAACCTCTCTCCATGGGCCCCAGAATTTACCAAAGAAGGTACATTAGCTAAGACCCCTGGGCTGCACATAGGCTGGTTTCGTATTTTCAGCCCCCCCGGGAGACGGCTGGCCCTGGGCCCCAGCCCGCGGTGGGACTCAGCGCCTGCATACCTGCTAACCTCTTCTTTCATGTAGGTCGTGTAGCTGTTGCCATTGTAAGACAGCAAAAGCCCGCCATCATTCAGCCGGTGGGCATCAATCTCGATGTGACAGCCGTTCATGATGAGGACAAACATGGTCAAAGACTGCCGGGCCACCTATGGGAACAGGTCCAGTGTCCCCATCTGCATTCAGGATGCCTGCTTGTCCCTATTCCCCCAGAGCACTGTCTGGCCCCCCTGACCTGCAGCTATGGCTGGTGTCCACTGTGCGAGTGCCAGGGTGGACACCTTGCCTGTCTAGTCCCAGCCCTCAGTCACCCCAAGGGAGCCACTGATGGGGAGGGAGCCCGGAGTCAGCACGCCACGTCTGCCCCGTGGGTAGGCTAATGGTTGCTGGGCATAGGCGTGGTCTTGTCCAGCCATCTCTCACCAACTGTGTGCCCTCAGGGGCTGGGGGCTTTCTTCTGACTCCTGATTCCCGCCTCCAAACATCAGCCCCTAGCAGGGCTTCCCTGGGTAGCAGGGAGAGGGGGGCTCACTCTGGGCAAGGCAGCCCTGGAATCTCCACCAGTGACATGGACTAGGGCTCTGTGCCCCCAGACTTGGCTCTGCCCAGGAGCACACAAGACGTTTGGGACACTCAAGAGAGACACAGGTGGCCAGGACCTGGCTTCAGGTCTGCCTTTCAATCTGACATACTGCCCCCATCTGGCCCTCAGTTCAGTGTATGCATTCTCTCTCAGAAAACAAAAACCCTCAAGAGCCCTCGACTTCTAAAACACACATTTTGAGATAAAAGACAGCAAGAAAGATAGGAAGGTTTATTGCAATATAATTTACGGTAACAGCAAAACTTAGAACCAAACTAGCTATCTGACAACCTTGCAATGAAAGGCTCAAGCTCTGCACAGTGGAATACACTACCCCCTAGCCGCTGGCGGCTAGTTAAACGTAAATTAATTAAAATGAAATAAAATATGAAATTCAGTTCCTCGGTTACACTTGCTACACTTCCAGTGCTTAAGAGCCACAGGGGACGCATACTGGACCACAGAGATATAGAACATCTCCACCCCTATGGATATCTCAATTGGACAGTGCTGCAGATATCACACTGATGTTAAAGAAAGCCTGTTAACAAGGTGGGGAAACTTTATGCCACAATAACATCGAAACAGTAAAAATGTATGTGCACCATGATATCAACTTTGTAAAATCAATGTATAAGGGGGGGGAAAAAAACCCCAAAGAACTTAAATGAGATCTGCTTTAAAATGTTCACAGGGATTGCCTCCAGGTGTCAGCGCGTGCTGGACCTGTTTTTCTGATGCTTGTTACGCTTGTTTGAAATTTTGAAATTTTCTACAATGAGCATGTGCCACATTTAAAATTGAGTTGTGGGGACCAAGGCCCCAAAAGTTAGCCAGGAAACATCGGAGGCAAAAGAGAAGTGATTTTATAGCACGCCCCCATGGATAACATGTTCGTTTAGACTGAATGAAGCCTTAAAAAAAACTCCCCCAAGTTCAAATTCAACATGTGCATGGCAATATTAAAAATAAAGTGAAAGAAAATAAAAATTCAGCCTTAGGAGCAAATGTAAACTTCATCCTCTTTTCCCTTCCCAGAATGTGAGGCTAGGAAGTGCCGGGGAGGCCTTGGCTTTCTGGGGACACTTTGTCCCCCAGGTCACTCCAACTCGGACCCAGGGCCACACTCCGTGCCAACCTCTCAGATACTCTCTGACACTCTCCGCTGAATGGACCTTGGATGGCGCAGGAAGGGTAACTGAATATTTCCACCAGAGGAGAGCAACCCTGAGAAAGCACCAAGGACACCAGAGGTGGTACAGAAAGAGGCCAGAATCCCACATGCCGTTCTTGGTACAAAGACACAGGACAAAGCCAGCGTCACAGTCCTTGGGGACGGACCCAGACACGGTGCCAGCTCAGCAATGGTCCTGCTCACGCACCAGAATGGGTTGCACAGCGTCCCCTGCAAAATTCACGTTCTTCCCGGCACCTCAGAATGCGACCTTATTTGCAAATAGCGTCTTTGCAGATGTAGGTAGTTAAGATGAGGTCACACTGCATTAGTGTGAGCCCCAAATCCAATATGACTAGTGTTCTTCTAGAGCAGGGGTCGGCAAACTTTTGAGACGGAAGAGCCAATCCTGTCCCTCACAACAATTTAGAAATTATTCGTGAGCCATAAAACAAATGAAATCACCATTATGTGAATATCCTTTAAAAATTTTATAAATGAAACTATGATAATTTTGTTTTCATTTTCAATTTTACTTCAGAGCCACGTGTACGTACCCAAAGCGCCGCATGTGGCTCGCGAGCCGCAGTTTGCCGACCCCTGTTCTCCAGGAAAAGAGACCCAGAGACACAGGCACAGAAGGAAGATAGTGTGAAGACAGACACACACACAAACAGAAGGTGGTCACAGGAAGCTGGAGGCGGAGACTAGAGTGACAGCCTACAAACCAGGGAACACCAAGGACTGCCACGACCACCAGAAGCCAGGAAAGCAGAGGACGGACTCTCCACTGGGGCTTTCCAAGAGACCAGGGCCCAGCCTACACCTTGATTTTGGACTTCCGGCTGCCACAACTGGGACAGAATAAATTTCCATTGTTGGAAGCCACCAGTTTGTGGTATTTGGTCACGGCAGCCTCTGGAAAGTAATACACATTCCATCGTACGTACCTTGTGTGCATGACTCAAGCCTACACATGCTCAAACCCAAAGCATTTGGGTTTCAAGGTCATGGGCTGTATGGGGCGTCCTGGGACCCAAGTTGAGGAAATCCCCTCCAGGCATGGCTCATCACAGAAATAAAACCCTCTCAAGCCTCCCGAGGGCTGGAGACCCCTCAGCAACACAGGCCTTTACCTTGAGAATGTACTTGATGCCTCCGTAAATTAATTCCACGTCCACAGTGTTGCGCAGAGAATATGCGGGGAGGACCTGGCCCCTGAAAGAGAAGACAGGCCTGAGGTCAGCCTCGGGAGCGACTGGGAACTCTGTGGCCATCAGCTGGATTGGAAAAGATCACCCGGTTCTTTGCCTTTCCTAAACACCGACACAACTGGCTGTACTAAAAACGCTAAATCTGATTAAAAGGCAAGAAACACGGATCATCCCCAGGAAGCGAACATTCCTCAGGACTTAAGGGAGCTGCACTTGATGAAGGATGTCACATTTCAAAAGGGCTTTGCCAGGAAGCAAAATCCAAAATGGCCCCGTCTCGAACAATTCCACGTGTGGGAATCCTGCCGCCTGCTTATGAAAGAACCCAGTTCACCGACTGTGGTTCTATTACCATTCCAAAGCGTGATAGCCAAGCACTATAAACTTTTATCCTTTTCTTTTCTTCTTGGTAGTTTCATTTGCCTCTCATAGTGATTCTCAACCAGGGATGATGTTTGCCTCTACCCCTGGGACATTCGGCAACATCTAGACACATATTTGATTGTCATGAGGCCCCATGGTGTAATGGTTAGCAACCTGGACTCTTTTCGTCATGACTTCCGAGGGGAGAGGGGATGCTGTGAATGCGGCCAGGGATGCTGCTGACATCCTACACCGCACAGGACAGCCCCACGACAAACAATGACCCCGCCCAAAATGGCAGCGGTGCGGAGGCTGAGACATCTTGGCCCATCCTAACAGTGAGCCCCTGGCCATTTCACTAGGCACCTTCTCATTCAGGTCAGGGTCTGGGAAAGACTCATGTGTAAAGCTGACCTATAACCTGCTTTGCTTCTTGAATCCACATCCTCTGACTCTGAACTCCTAACGATGATGGCGTACCTGACACAAGGCAGCATGAATAAAACATGGCTGTATGTTTGATAGGATATGGAGAAAGGCAGAAATGAGCAGGAGGAGGGAACCAGCCTCGTCAGGGGGCCCCTTGCAGCTGCTCCTGCTCAGGTCACAGATACCCTGCTCTGCAGGATGTCATACACAAAGGTGGGCACAAAACAACTAGCTCAGTAGGAGAGCGGGCTCACACATGCCCCGAAAACAATAAGAAGGGAAAATGCCGGAGAGGGATGGAAATGC
>NW_017731479.1:3326725-3332545 GCF_001890085.2 Hipposideros armiger
AAAAAAAAAATCCATCCCATGACTGTCAGTCCCACGAGACCCCTGGCCCCTAAACACCAAGCATAGTGCTCGATGCGATGGAGGAAGAGGTACAGTGAACAATTTCAGATATACTGAGACGCTAACACACATATAACACTTGTATACGGTGGCAGGAGAGGCAAAGAAAGAAAAGACAAAAGGCTTGACTTTGTCCCCACGGAGCAATCGTGCCACTAGGAAAGGAAGCAGCATTCGTAAAACAGTATCACACGACAAGACAATAAAAGTTAAATAAAAATTACAGATGTTAGCGTGTTAAATAAAAGTTACAGATTTTAGTGCCATAATATAAAAGGTGAGGCGGAAAGGGGTCCAATCGCAGAATGAAAGGTTTTGTGAAGGACGCAGGGCAACTGGAGCTAAAATAATGAGTGAAAACCAGGCAGTGACGGACCCTTAGCTAAATGGTCAAATGTGACAGACTGTGTATTGTTATGTGACTCGGGAAGGGCACAACCACACTTGTGGGATCCTTGGCCAAAATGTTTCAAGAGACTCTAACCAGGAAGAAACAATCAGACAAATCCAAACTGGGAACATTCTGCCTGAACTCTTCACAAATGCCAACATCAAAAATGAAAAAAATTAGACTAAGAAACGGTCTCAAATTAGAAGCTAAAGAGAAATGACAATGAAATGGAATATATGATCCTGGATCGCATCCTGGATTTAAAAAACAAACAAAACACAGCTACAAACTTGGGACCTTATGGGGACGACTGGGAAAATTTTAACATGGACGATAATATTAGGTAGATATGGGGTGGTATCAATGCTGGATTTCCCGAGCGTGGTAATTTTATTGTAGTACTGTAACAAAATGTCCTTGTTCTCAGGAGGTACTTATACTGAAGTATTTAGAGGCAAAGTGGCAAGACGGTTCAAGTCAAAACATCTCAAAAGGTTGGACCAAAAAAAAATTATACAAACACACAAGTTGAAAGCACACGTGGCGAGATGCTAACAACTAGTAGATCTAGGCACAGGGTATGGTTAATTTGTATCGGGTTGTCGGAAAAGTCATGACACATGTTTGCAACAGATGGCACTAGTTCATTTTTGGACGTACTAGAGTCATTCGCATCTATGTTATTGCTATGTCGTTTGACAGCTGACAGTTCTAGCTTCATTCTAAAAAAAAACTGAGCGATTTGGTTGAGTTTTGGAGATTTTACAACAAGTTGAAAATGGTAGACCAAACTGTGCATTTTTGCCATATTTTACTGTTTTCCTTCCATAAAGGGAAGAATGCGCGTCAAGCTTGTGAAAAGTTGCATAAAGTTTACAGTGACAATGCTCTATAAGAACATCAGTGTCAATGATGGTTCACAAAATTCCATGATGGTGATTTTGATCTCAACGACGCTCCTCAGTCAGCGAGGCCCACTGAGGTTGATGATGACAAAATAAAGGCATTGATCAAGTCAAACCCANCCCCGAGCATGATATCCGGCTTCTCGGCCTAGGAAAGACTATGCACTTCAGTATTCCTGGCGAGCACGCCCCCGGGGAGCTGGGTGGGGGGGGGGTCTCTGCACTCCAGAGGGGAGACACTCCCCACCTGCACTTTCTCAGCGATGAGGTGATCCAGCCACCCGGTGTCGATGTCGTTGTTCTGGAAGCTCTCAGTCTCCAGGAGGTTAATGAGATATTCCACGGTGGTCCTGAAGTCACCTCGGATGGACAGTTCCTTCAAAGCCACCACCATGTTGCTGGAGGGGAAAAGCACATGGATTGTTTTTCAATTAACATACGAGTCAGTGAGTTCCCGCGTGGTTCCCCGAGAGCCAGTACAGCACAGCAGCTAAGAAGGCCCTGAGTCAGACAGCCTGGGTCAATCTCAGTTCCAGCACTTATTAGTCAAGTCATCTTGGGCAAGTGACTCAACTGCCTGAGCCTCAGTTTCCTCATCTGGAAAAATGGGGAAACAGCGCTGACTTCACACAGGTGCTTGAGCATGCCAATGAGACCATCCATAATATAAAGCGCCCAGACACTGATCAATAAACGTCAGCTGCTATGAACGTGATTAATTACCATGATTATGTTTCTAATGAACCACTGCTAGTCACTTTACCTCTGGCTCCCACTGGACCTATTCAAGTCGCCATGTCCCAGAGCTGGTGCCGCCCTCTGGCAGCTCTGCCCGGTGTGCATGGGACACACCGGCAGACGGCTAACACTGTTACCCCACCCAGGGCTTGGTGGTCACCAGCCCACATGTACTTGGCTGGTCATCACCTCCCATTTCCCAGAGGGGCCTCCCCCAAAACAGGGCCTCCCAGTCCAAAGGGCTGAAACCTCCGCTCCGTCTGAAGTCACAGGGAGAGTGATTTTGGGGAAATGCACCAGAGAAAGACGAAGCATTTGAAGGCTTCTCTTCCCGGGAGAGGAGAGCTTTCACACCTGTTACAGGGTTCCTGCATGCTATCAGCAGGTGTGGCAATAACCACTCCATTTGGGGGGTGAGAAAATGAAGATGTAGTGAGGTCAAGGAAGGGTGTCAATAGGCTACGGTTGTGGAACCTACTGGTGACCCACTTGTCCTGGTCTGCTCAGGACTTGACCAGTTATAGCACTGAGAAATCCCACCATCCCAGGAAAACTTGGACAGGTGATCCCCCTACTGGATTCTGACAGCAGTAAGAAAGAAAAAGCTGGGATTTTTTCCTTTGCATCCTGTTGCAGTTGCTGCTGGTGATTCATGCTCAGCATGGGACAAGCCACAAGCCACTTCCTTTGTGGGCTGGGCAGGCGGACCTCCCTCCGCCCCCCAATTAATTCTTATTCGCTGAAATCCTCCCTAAGCTCCAAAGGTCTCCATATTTTACTGAGCATGATGAAAATTATTCAAAGCTGGCAAAGAAAGCCAGCTCATCAAATCACCAAATTCAATTTCATTCATGGCTAAGTGCCCAGGGCCAGATAGAGTTTAATGCTTTTTAAATGAAATGTCCACAATGCCTTTGGGATTTTTCACATTAAAAGACAATTATTTATCCACACAAGAACGGTGAATTACAAGGTGAACTGGTTTTGAACTTTCTGCGCCCAGGTCAAGGCAGGAGAAAGCTTAAGATGTGTTTCAGAATTCAGGGGCCGCTTTGTCAATGTGGGTTTCTCCGGGAACTACTTATGAGATTTAAATTTAAAGGAGTTCCGCCCAACACATACGCCTTTCTCTAAAAAGCTACAGTACTCAGCACCTTTTAAACGTTTGGAATCACCTCGAACATCCTTTGTCTCTCCTTCAAGTTCGACCTATAATAAGCTCAATTATTAAATGACCTTGGTGAGGTCATTTTACTTCATGGATCTCAAATACAGGAAGAGAGTAGATGTGGTTCTTGAACTTCAGTACAGGGTATTGAAAACACGGTTTGCTCCGTGATTCACCTCCCTTGATCTCCTAACGTGCTACTGCATCTGCAGCCACGGGCTAACGTTTAGTTTCTTAAAGGAAGAAAGGGATGGAAAGAGCGGGGAAGGAGTGGAGGAAAGAAGGAGGGAAGGAGGGAGAGAGGCAGAAGGGAGGGAAGGCAGGAGATACTCACGAAATGGCTTCTTCCCGGTTCTCTCCCCAGGAGAAGCAGTGCCCAAACTGGGAATCAGCAAACTCGTGTAAGCCACCGGCAGCAGCCACACTGAAATAACCCCACACATTCTTGCTGCTCCGGAAATTCAGTTCCTGGACTGTTCCAGAGCTCGGCTTAAACCCCTGGAGCCCAGAAAGAAAAAAGCAAAATGGAAGAAACCATTACTCCAGGTCAATTTACATCAGAATTAAATCCTAGGAAAACCCAAGAATGCCTGCCACAGCCAAAAGCTTAGCGTGATCCATAAAACATTAATACCTCATTAGGGGCGCAGGTGTAGCTGCGGGGGCATCCGTGTAAGNATAGATGATGGATGGATGAGTGGGTGAGTGGATGGATGGACGGATGGATGGATGCATGGATGGATAGATGAATAAGTGGGTGGGTGGGTGGATGGATGGATGGATAAATGAATGATTTTTTATTCCTTTATTGGGTGCCATCATGATCACCTAACATTTTTTGAGTGTTTAGTAGGTACCAAGCTACAATGCAATGTATTTCACCAGCCTATTTCATTTCATCCTCATAACAGCCCTTTGTTTTGAAAGAGGTTTTATTATTATCCTCACTTCGGGTTAAAGGCATTAAAACTCAAGGAGTTAAGGCACTTGCTCAAGGTCACACAGCTAATAAGTGGCAGAGCTGGGACTCAAGTCCTCCATAGTCTGACCTGTTCTCTGAATGGCCCCTGATGGTTGCCTCTGCATCCTGCAGGTTAAAGATCCCAGATTTGGTCAAGAGGAAAGGCAGTAATGCCAGCTGTCCTCAGCAATAAAGAGCAACAGAAGGGGTCCTCGTTTCAATCTTTGTTCGTTTCATGAACTTGCTGTGTGGTATTAGGCAATTCCCTTCCCTCTCCCATCTTCATCTCCACATAAGGAGCTCAGACTGGCCAGCCACTGGCTTGGGCTCTAAGAAATAAAACCAAGCTCTAGTTTTCTTGTTTAAAAGAGTTAGGCACGGGGCCTGCCGAGTGACTCAGTTGGTTAAGAGCTCGCTCAAGAGTTTGAGCTCTGAGTAACAGGGTTTGATTGCCGGTCCAAGCTGAGCAGCCTCTGAGCTGCCAACAGGTGGCAGGATGGCTCAGCTTAAAATAAATAAATAAATAAATAAATAAATAAATAAATAAATAAATAAATAAATAAATAAATAAGTTAGGCACATGGCTTCAAAGCTCTGACTCACGTAGCAAGTCCATAATTTTAAGGCCCTTACATGGCTGACGAACCTTCACAACAGCCCTGAAGAGCAAGTCTCATTAGAGATGTGGGATGTGTCTCTCTTTTACAGAAGGAAAAACTGGGCCTAGATGTTATATCCCGAGTGGCCACAGCAGACAGATCCCAGAGCTCCGGGCTTAGGTTCAGCGTTCTTTCTCCCCTTTCAAAAATGGCAAATTTTAGCTGTTTCCTTTCGTGACTGTCATTCCAGTACACGGATCTCCTCTCCTCTAAGGAGCTGCAAATCTTGGGAGCGCAGGGCTGGGTTTTATGCTTCCCTCCCAATAATAACCTAGGAAGCTACCCCTTGCACGAAGGCACCTCAGGGTCCTTCGGGGAGCCTCCTGACCTTGCTCAGAGGCCTCAGTCTCCTCCTCTATGAAATGGGGTCAGGCTCCTGCTGCTTCAGGCTGTCATGAGGGTGAAAAACTCACGCAGTCCAGTGCCCAGCACTTAGCAAGTGCTTGTGAAGAAATGGCCCTCGCCCCGTCTCTGCAGTGTGAGCTCCCAGCCTGAAGCTGGTTCTCCCACCCCATCCGGCCCCACCCAGAGTGCCAAGACCCCAACTGTACCTTCTCAATGACCCGATCACCCCCAAAGCGTGTGACAAACTCAGCTGGGGAAGCCACGGTGAAGTCTCTGTGCAGATCCACCTTTTTCTGTTCTCGGCCCCTCTTCACCAGGTGGAGTCCTGACATACTGGGCCTGCAGAGGGAACAGGATGAACATGCATGAGCCAGGAAGCCCGGGATGCTCAGGGAGGGAGCCGGGCCCCCGGCACCTATAGAAGCCACAGAGAAGGGGGAGCCCATCAGACCCCTGCTGCTTTGCTGTCCCTGCCCAGGGACCTTGAATCATTTCTTTCACAAGGAGATTCAAGAGGCCATCACAAGAATATAGCAGGATCGATCCCCTGACCCGCTCCCCCAAAGCTGTATATTTAGATTTTGAATCTTAAA
>NW_017731479.1:3333080-3334039 GCF_001890085.2 Hipposideros armiger
TCCACAACTAGACTGAAGAACAAAAGGACAGCAACTTGTCTGTTCCCCTTCCCCTAATTCCCCAGCGCTGTTCTCCTCCCCCAATTCCCCAATAAAATCTTTTAAAAAAAAAAGAATGGAGGCTAATAGAGAGATAAGTGAACAGATAATTCATGATTGAAAAGAATGAATGGTTGAAATACAGTACATACATATTCAACAAAAAACATCCATCTGCAGTAACATGGACATTTCTCAAAGATGTGATTTCCACTTTGCATGTTAACCATTTGCATTTTTATAAGGTATGTGGGTCACTCCTATTATTAGCAGATATTTTAATTAAATAAAGAATAAAGGGCAAATAAATGCAGGCTCATGAGAGGTACCCTGGGATTCTGCTTGGGGGTTCAGAATAGACTTGCCCAGGTGGGGTGGAGGAGGTGAGGGCAGGTAAGGACGGGGCATGTTGAGGGAAAGCGGGTAGTTAAGGCCCATATACCTGCATTGGCCTTGAGGTCCTCTGGGGTCACCATGACTACAAACCGGATGGCCCGCTCATTTCGGAACATTTCATAGGCCCACCTGCGGATGGAGCGCATGCACTTCACGGCAGCAATGCCATTGTTGGCAATGAGCACCTGGGTGGGAAAAAGGAGGAAGGGACCAGAGCTGCACATCTACCTGTGCTGGAGGCTGCATACCACCCTGGGTCCATCTCATAGCTGCAGAGCCTCCTGCGGTACCTGGAGCAGGTCATTCCTCTTTGTATTTCTACAGCACACAGACCAGCACAGAGCTGGTGCTCAAAGTCTCCCAGCTGCATGGATGCATAGATGCATGGATGGATAAATGGATGGATGAATGGATGGATGGATGGATGGATGGATAGATGGATGATGGATGGATGGATAGATAGATGATGGATGGATGAGTGGGTGAGTGGATGGATGGACGGATGGATGGATGCATGGATGGAT
>NW_017731479.1:3336529-3341030 GCF_001890085.2 Hipposideros armiger
CCAACATGGGCCAGTGAAGCAACGTCCTCCACAACTAGACTGAAGAACAAAAGGACAGCAACTTGTCTGTTCCCCTTCCCCGATTCCCCAGTGCTGTTCCACTCCCCCACTTCCCCAATAAAAAAATCTTTAAAAAAATTTTTTAAATCAAGGATTTTGCCCCACCCCCTCCAGAACTGGACACCAGAGGAAATCACTTCTGTGGCACTTACACATCTCCATCGTTCTGAACAATGTGTGTACTATCTTGTGAGTTGTTCATTTGAGATACCATCTGTGACCTTTCTATCTTGAGATGAGGAATGAACGCTCCTACTCAGCTATCCCATCCACTTCCCTTCTCCCAACCTCTCAATAGGGGTATACTGTAATTTGCTAGACTCACTATTCAGTATTTTATGAGTCTGGGATCATTATTCACAGGTGATGGTTGCGTTAGACCAGATCTTCCTTCCTTTCTTTTTGGTTTTCTTTCCTGGAGTTAATGATTTTTCATTGACTTGGTTTTCATCGCATGTGTTGCTAATTCATCTCATTCCTTCTCATAGCCTCCCAGTACACATAAGACAATCGATCATGTCCATTATTTTTTTCCATTGGTGACAACCTTCTTGGAAGCCTCTACTCTCCTTTCATCTGAACTAGCTGTTCTCTAGACCCCCTACTCAACTGTGATTCTGGAGTGTCCCTTCGCTGACATCCTTAAGTTCCCTTTGTCTTTCCTCGGGGCTTGATCAATAATTTTGGGGATCAAATGACTCCCTCTTTCTTGGAGGACTCCATTGTTTTGCTAGAGCATATCCTCCAGTAGTTTCAACCAGTTAAAAGGATGGTACAAAGGGGTGGCCAGTTAGCTCAGATGGTTGGAGCGCAGGCTCACACCACCAAGGTTGCCGGTTCAATCCCCACATGGGCCACTGAGCTGCGCCCTCCACAACTAGATTGAAAGAACTGCTTGATTTGGAGCTGATGGGTCCTGGAAAAAATACACTGTTCCCCGATTTAAAAAAAAAAAATTGAGAAAGAAAAAGGATGGTACAAAGGCAGGGCACATCATGATGACGCCCTCAACATGCCTGTCCTGCTCTCGGCTGCACAGGGCTCCCTCGTTACTGTCACCCTAGAGATTCCCTTTGATTCTATGTTGGAATTGTTTCCTGTCTCCCATATGTGCTCTTCTTTGATTTACTTTTTTTTAAGCTGAGCCATCCTGCCACCTGTTGGCAGCGCAGCAGCTGCTCAACTCGGGCCGGGACTCGAACCGCTGTTGCTCAGAGCTCGCACTCTTGAGCGAGCTCTTAACCAAATAAGCCACTCAGCTGGCCTGATTTATTCTTGTTTCAGTAGAAGACATCCTTCAGTGGCTTTCTAAGAAAAGGTATTGCGGGGGAGGGGTAAATGTTTTGCAGCCATTCATCTTCTAGAACTGTCCTTCTTCCACCCTCACATTTAACCCTATCGTCTGGCTGTGTATGGAATTCTAGAAGGGAAAACCTAGAATGGCCTGGTGCCATTGTGTTGCAGTTTCCAACGGTGCTAGAATCAGAGCCATTCTGACCCTTGATCCTTTGTGCATGACCTGTTTTTTTCATATCCAGAAACTTACAGGATCTTCTCTATCTCCTGTATTCACAATTTTACAGGGATATATGCTCAGATATGTGTCTGTTTCTATCAATGAGGCTGGGGATCTGCTGGGGTCCTTCAATGTGGAAACTCACATAGGGGAATTTGTCTTCAAATATTTCCTTGGTGATTTCCCTGTTTCCTTTTTTTCTATTCTTCCCAGGAGTCCTATCAGTTGAACGGTGTTTGTTTGTTTTTAAATTGGGGAATTGGGGGAGGGGAACAGTGTTGGGGAATTGGGGAAGGGAACCAGCCAAGTTGTTGTTCTTCAGTCTTCGCTGTGGAGGGCGCCAGTCGCCATCTTGCTGCTCGTCGGCTGCTCGTAGCCTCTAAGCTCAAGGTGCTGTGTTACAATCTTAGTTGTGGGTGGGCGTAGCCACCATCCCATGTGGGAGTTGCACAAGCAAACTTGTTGTTAAGAGCGCACGCTCTATCCACTGAGCCATCCGGGCGGCAGCTCAGCTCAAGGTGCTGAGTTCAGTCTTAGTTGCGGGCAGGCGTAGCCCACCATCCAACAGGCAGTCTTGTTGTTAAGAGCACATGCCCTCACCAGCTGAGCCATCCTGCCACCTGTTGGCAGCTTAGCAGCAGTTCAGCTCGGGCACAGTGTCACTGGCCCATGTGGAAATTGAACCGGTGGCCCTGTTGCTCAGAGCTCGCTCTCTTAAGGTAACTCTTAACTAACTGAGCCACTCGGCCGGCCATTAGTTGGATGTTGAAATTCATGGACTGGCCCATCAGTTTATGTATTTTTCCCTGTCCTATTTTCTTTTTTTTTTTTTTTTTAAGATTTTATTGTGGAATTGGGGGAGGAGAACAGCGTTAGGGACTCGGGGAAGGGGNAAGAATGCCTGCCACAGCCAAAAGCTTAGCGTGATCCATAAAACATTAATACCTCATTAGGGGCGCAGGTGTAGCTGCGGGGGCATCCGTGTAAGAACACCAATACATGTCATTTTTACTTAAGAAAAAACCTAATTGGGGGCAGCCGGTTAACTCAGGTGGTTAGAGCGCAGACTCATAACACCAAGGTTGCCGGTTCGATCCCCACATGGGCCACTGAGCTGCACCCTCCACAACTAGACTGAAGACAACCGCTTGACTTGGAGCTGATGGGTCCTGGAAAAACACACTGTTCCCCAATAAAATTTAAAAAACAACAACAACAACAAAAACTAATAATTATTAGCTCTACCTGATTAAAAAAAAAAACTATTAACAAAATAACAACCAAGTTGGGATGGAGGATGGAGGTACAGATATATGGGTGAACAGTGATCACTGGTGGAGCTGAGTGAAAGTACCAGATTCTAATTTTATACTCTTGACATTGTCAATAATAAAAAAATTTAAATAAAAGAGGACTGGATTTCCAATTCTGGTCACGAAAATCCCAGCAGATAAAGAAATCAAGTGTTAGTGACGCTGATGCTAACACGCCTAATTCCCTTTGGGGTGGGGGATGGCCTGTCCCCTCTGAGTGTAATTTTGGTAACGCGGGTGGACGTGAACAGTGTCTCTGGGATCAGGGCTCTTGAAGTGAGTGATGGAGGAATTCATTCAGCAGAGGTGCCTGGAGGCAAAAAGTAGAGAGTTCCAGGTGCCTGGGAACTCCATCCCCTGGTCCTCCATCCTCCCAGGCACCTGTGAACAAACCATCATCCCTCTGAAAAATTCCCGTTTTGCTTGTCCACCACCAGAGTTGTTTTTTTACTTGCAACCAAAGATGCCAAACGAATATAGCTGCCATAGCTCAAAATTCTTTAGTTTAAAGGGGAGCGGGGGAACAAACTTCTCTTACCCCAAGTTTCTTTTTTTTTTTTAGCTGAGCCATCCTGCCACTTGTTGGCAGCTCAGCGGCAGTGCAGCTCGAGCCAGGCATCGAACCGCTGTTGCTCAGAGCTCAAACTCTTGAGCCAGTTCTTAACCAACTGAGCCACTCAGCCGGCCCAACCCCAAGTTTCTTGAATGTAATCATGAAACAATTAGGTTGTGGTAAATGATGGAGATGATGTGACAATCAATTGTTGGTAAGCACGCAAACTGTGACAGGTGCCAGCTGGGGTGTTTTTGTTTTTTTTTAAGGCACAAGTAAGAACAAGTCACAGAGGGATGCCTTATAAGGGCCAGACTGCATTTAAGGTGCAGCAAAAACCCAAGGACCCAGGCTCTAAGCCTGGCTGCTCAATCCAAAGATAGACACGGCCTTTAGAGACCCCCAACAGGGCTCAGCCACGGCCTCAGCAGGTCCCAGGCTTGGAGCGTTAAGCAAGTTACCCCAGCCTCTTGAACTGTAATGCAGGGTAACAATGCCCAGCAGCAGTGTTGTCACGTAAGTGAGCAATGAAATGCAAGAAGGGACCTGCCCGGTGCCTGGCACACACTATGTGTCAATAAACTGTGCTGTGTCCCTTCCCGCACCTCAGTTTCCTCGTGTGTAAACCGAGAAGCCTGGGGGGTCTCCTCCAAGGCTAACATTGGAGTCTGCCCCACAGCCAGGGGTTGGAGATGGCGGAAACGCAGGGCTCCCCCCCCCACGACTTGCCTCATCTGGGTTTTCACTGGTGATTCTGGCTGCAATCACATGGCCTCGGGCGAGAGGAGGGTTGGAAGGAAAATCAAAAGAAATGGGTGTCAACCCCCACGGTGACTCTCCGTACAGAAGCCGGATATCTTTCAGTCGGTGCAGCGGCACGCCCATGGCGACCTGAAATCAAGAAATCCATGTATATAATTTAGGAAGTGATAGCGTGGTACACTGTCAGATAGTTGCTGGCCTTATCATGGTGATTCAACATTTAGGTGTATAAATGTTGAATAACTATGGTGCACACTTGAAACTAATATAATGTTGTATGTTAGCTATCTTTTAATA
>NW_017731479.1:3347963-3369623 GCF_001890085.2 Hipposideros armiger
TGTGGCTGGCAAATGATTCCCCTAAACCATGCAAGGATGTCGGATAATATAACTGCACAACGTATACAAATCCAAGTTCAAATCCTGAAATAAACAGATGTCATAGATAATAAGTATCATTTTATCTAATAAGTAGTAGAATTGAAGGGTTCTGGTCTAAAGGGGTTAGGGCATTCCAAAGACATAAGAACAGCCCTAGCAAAACTGTGGCCTTACCAGAAACGTGACCTCCAAACCTAGCGATAAACCTGAACATGGTTCCTCAGTACCAACAGGAACATTAACAGAGGTCCGCTTGCCCCAGCATCATTCCATTGTGGTAACCACAGTAATAGCTCCCATGTCCCCAGGTTGGCCAACCTACCCAGGTGCCCTCCCACCCCTGGACTCGCTTGCTCCTAACAATTAAATTGTGAGGTGGGGCTATCAAACTGACCCCCTGCCTTACAGGGATGCATTAGAAAGAGAATCTGACCCAGCAGAGTGTCCCATCAACGCCCCAATTCCCACGAATCTGATGGAGACACACTCTACCTAAGAAAGCAATGTCGTGCTTGCACAGGAGCTCCGGAAGTTTGGGGTTTTCGGAAGCATGGCCCCAGCCAGCCCACACCGCCTGCGAACACAGAGAGGCGTGAACGAAGATCTTCCTTCAAGAAACCCGCCTCCCCATCACACACTGAAAGCTCTTTCTTTGCCGGGTCATATCAGTCCTGGATTTGGGGGTCTTGCAGGACACGGCTCCTCTGCCCCTTCTGAATGGTGGAATCAAGGTGCTCCAGAGATCAGGGCATCATCCCCCGTGGGCAGACTGGGGTACCCCAACCAACTTACCTGCACAGGAATTCTCTTGGCAATGTCCACGATCAGCTCCACGTTGGCATAATTGTTGTTGTTGGGCCCTCCTGGCACAGGGACGTACTGATCCGCTATCTTGATGTACTCTGGAGTTTAAATGGGAGAGAAAAGGAAAGAACAAGCAGACAGACTGAAGTTGACTGCAGGAAATCTGCAAGGCACGGCTGTATGCGGCCATTGAAAGGATAAGCGTGACAATTTTGGGCAACAACGGACAAAAGTGTGTGATAATTAGAAGAAAACCGAGTATGACTTTAATTATGCAAACATATGTGTGTGTCTGCATCAGGCCTGGAAGGGAACAAAAAAGAAGCAAGCTATCAGGATAGTGGGATTAGAGGCGGGTATTTTTATTCCTATTTAAAGTTTATCTTCATGTTGTTTTGCCATTAAGCAATTCCATGTTTGTTTTTCATCAGGGTAATAAAAGCGTAGGGCCAGCTGAGTGGCGCATTGGTTAACAGCTGGCTTGGGATGCCAGCTCTGAGCAGCAGGGCCCCGGTTTGGACCCCACATGCGGGCCAGTGACACTGCACCCTCTACAGCTAAGATGGTGAACAACAGCTCNTGAACAAAGTATAGAAGAAAACTTAGAAATATTAAAATAGTTGGGTTAAGAATGAGAAGATTATCAGCATAAATTTTTTTAAACACTGCCAATAATAGGCGTAATGTTTTAAAAGTGGAAAACCAGCTACAAATAAGTAAATATACAATTACAGTGGACCCTTGAACAACTCGGGAATTACAGGCCGAGAGTCTGCCTATAACTTTTAACTCCCCCAAAACTTAACTACTAATAGCTTCCTGATGATTAGGAGCCTTACTGACAACGTAAACAGTCGATTAACACATATATGTGTATATTTTAGTAGTAAATGATAACATAGGCTAGTATTTACATATATTTTATGCATCCATGACATACATTTTCTTAATTTTTTTCGGTATTTCTAGGTTATACAGTTCATCCACAAGTTTTTTCAAATTGTTGCATATCTCCAAAATTTTAAAAAACCTATTTATGGAAAAAAAAAAATCCACGAATAAGTGAACCCACGCAGTTCAAACCCTTGTTGTTCAAAGGGTCGGCTGTCTATTTCCTACAATGAAAAAGGATCAACCAGAAGTGTTAAAAATACCAAGGCCTCCAAAATGTACAAAATATCCCATCTCTCAAGAGACAAACATAGTCACAAACAGATATTCTGACCCTATATCTCTGAAACCATTTATAGACACCCTGATTCATAGACTTGAACATCTAAGGAAATGGTACACCAATCAATGCAAACCATGGACTCCTGCCAGTGAAATGTACACATTTGCTTTAAAACACAGCACAGCAATATTCCAGCTCCCAAAAATGTCCTCTCAATCGTGACAGAATAACGCTAATGGAAATAATCTGGTGGCCAGGAATGGGATAAAGACAATCCCCAAAGACATATGGAAAAATAGGCAGCAAGAACAGCTCACCTGTCTAAAAAGGATTGGGAAGTCCTCGGCACTCTCTGCTTTCCGGATTCCTTTCCCTCCACCGCCTTCAGAAGCTTTGATCATCAACGGAAAACCAATTTTTTCTGCCACCTGGAAGGCAAAGGACAAACAGACCTCTTNATAAATGACCTTGGAAAAACACAGACAAAATATGTCATGACTTTTCTGACAACCCAATATTATCCTTGCAACTTTTCTGAAATTTTTCAAATAGAAAAAATAAAAAACAATCAAAATTCTGGAAGATGAAGGAAGAGAGGAGGAAGACGACATTAATAAAAAAAGAAATGAGTTCCAATGAATGCAAGAGTTCCTACTTCTGCGTCACAAGTTCTCAAAGGGGCTGAAACTGCCCCCAATGAGAGGAAATATTTCCACTTGGGGATGAAAAAAATATAACTCTTTGTATGCATAAAGCACAGCTATATCTACAGTACCCAAAGAGATATAGAGTATATCTATGATAGTAAAATGTTATGGGGGAGAAATTTGGGGATAAATTGTCTAAAAAGGCTCCTTAGGGGAAGCAATAAAAAAAATGTTGATATACACTTCTCTGGGTCTATGAATGGGTATCAGGGATCCACAAATATCCTGCAATTGAATAAAATATATTGTGCCAGGGAGAAGGCCTGTGGCTTTTTCTAGTTTCTCAAAGGGTTATACGGCAAAGGTGAAAAACCACAATCACAGAAGGTTCTTTGCCTGTGTGGTTCTCGGTGCTACTCATATATCACAAGTCATTCCCCAGAGCCAGCCAGCCAGCCAACAGGGGCGGAAAGGTATAACCTGAGGAGAACAGAGGACCCCACCCTGGGTAGACGAACACCGAGGACTCAGAGCCCGTTTCCTCACCTGAAGCTGGGCGGCCGGCAGGTTGACATCAGCGATCATCTCTGTGCAGGGGTGTTCCACCTGCAGGCGGGGATTCAGCTCCAAGAAGTGGAAGCTGCCATCCTGGCTGTAGAGATATTCGACCGTCCCTGCACTCACATAGCCTACTGTCTTGGCCAGTAGGACAGCACACTGCAAAAAACAGAGACCGAGGGGTTTCCAGTGGTTTTCTTGGGTAGTTTTGATCGTGGCTTATTAGTTTCCCCATCAAATGTAGATGGAGGACTTGCTATGTGTCAATTACTTTGGGACCACATAGAGCATGTTCTAATAAATCCATGCCAGGCTGAAGTCACCTCCATGATGGGCCCCCAGTCTCTCCTTGGGCACCCACCTCACTTTGGTGACATGGACCATTAGGGAGCTCTTGCTCGCTCTGAGCTGACACAGCAACCCCTGCAGTTGCCCCCCACCCAGCTCTGCAGGGCCCACCTGCTCCATGAACTCGAACACAGCCGGTGTGGCGATGGTGGCAGGTGCCTCCTCGATGATTTTCTGATGCCGCCGTTGGATGGAGCAGTCTCGCCCAAACAGGGACACGGCGTTCCCATACCGGTCGGCGAGGATCTGGACCTCCAGGTGACGGGCGTGCTGGGCCAGCTTCATGAGAAAGATCGGGGAGCCCGGGATCTCGCTCTGCACCTGGGGATGGGGCAGGGGAGGGGAGGCTGAGTAACTGGCTCTTCCCTGGGGACCAGGGCTGGAACAGGAAGTTCTCCGAAAAGAGAAGCAATGCCGGTGACATCCACGATCTTTTCATTTCATTTTACCTCTATCAGAGACATCACATTCTTGTTGTTGTTTTAAATCCAACAGTGAAAATCCATAACATAGAAAGTGAAATTTCCCCCCAATCTCATCTCCTAAAGATAATTTGCTGTTAAGAGTTGGGTATGAACTGGTTAAGAGTTAAAGCTGCTGTTAAAAGAGTTAATGTAGTTGAGGGGTGACTGGTTAGCTGAGTTGGTTAGAGCGTGGTGCTGATAACACCAAGGTTGATGGTTCGATCCCTGCATGGGCCACTGTGAGCTGCGCCCTCCCTAAAGGAGTCAACTATGCCATTGTAGCATGAAAGCAATGTGTAACCAATCACCATGGCTGTTCCCCATTTAAAAAAAAAAAAAAAGAGTTAATGTAGTTGAAAAAGGTGAAGGGATTAAGAAGGACAAACTGGCAGCTACAAAATAGTCATGGGGATGTAAAGTACAGCATAGGGAATATAGTCAATAATGTTGCAATAACTATGTATAATGCCAGGTGGGTACTAGACTAATTGGAGGGGGGAGGCTTTGAAGGATCACTTTATAAATTATATAAATGTTTAACCACTACGCCATATATCTGAAACTATTATAAAGTAATACTGAATGTCCACTGTAGCTGAAAACAATACATACATAATTTTTAAAAAGAGTTAATGTACTTGAGAGTTAACTGGTTAAGAGTTAATATGCTGTTAAGAGCTTGGTGCACAAACTGGCTTTCTGCTACTGTTTCAGGAACACGCACAAAGAATGTTTCTTTAAACAAAAATAGAACCCAAGCACACTTCTCTGTAGCTTTCCTTTCCTCCTGCTTACTGCACTTACTCAGCCAGTTCTCTATGGTGGAACCTACAGACAGATTCCATCCTTTTAATGGCTGAAAGGCACTGGCTTATAGGGATGTCACCTAGAGATTCTTAAAGAAAGATGATGTCAAAGTAAGTGTTCACACGGAATGATTTCTAAGACAAATTTTTTTTNACTGGCCCTCATGTGGGATCTGAACCAGGGCCCTTGTTGCTCAGAGCTGGCGTCCCAAGCCAACTCCTAACCAACGCACCACTCGGCTGGCCCTCCCTGTCCTATTTTCTATCCTTTTTACTTTCTGGGTGATTCCTTTAGCCTTCTCTTCTAACTTCATTAAGTGGGGTTTTTCACGTCTGCTATCATGTTTTTAACATCGAAGTGCCTGTTTTTGGTCTGCAAATCTTCCTTTTTATGCATCCTGTTTCCTATGTATGTAAATCCTCGCCAACCTTGATGAGAGTATTAACGATAGCTTTTTCAAGTTCTTGTCACCTAGTATGATTTCTGTTTCTTCCAAGTTTCCTGTGTCCCTTTATTTGTTTGGGGCCTGCCTTCCATATTAGAAACTGTACCCACATGCTTGGTAAGCCTCGGCTACTTCGTCATGACCAAAAGCAGGAACTAAAGGGCTGGTGAGCAGTACTGAGAATGTGATAAGGCCAGTGGACCCTGAGCTCAACACAGGGCAACCTGGGAGGGCAGTGTTTTGAGGAACCCCGTGTTTTGAGGAACCCCACATGTCTTTAGAGTCTTCCTCCCTCACTGGTCCAATTCCCCAGGGAGAAGTTTCTGGGTCTTCTGCTGGGAAGAAAGGTTGGCCAGGAGGCTGGGCGGGGAAGAAGGGCTTGGGACAGGTCTGGGGGGCAGGGCAGGTTTCAAGATTCAGCACCTACACAGACCCCTGTCCTCCTGTTAGGAATATAAGCCCCACATGCTCCACCATACCCATCAGTCCCCAGTCCCAAGACCCTCCACCTTTCACTCTCCAGAGGGCAAACCTCTTGCCTTCTGTTGGGGTGGATGTGAGCAGTCTCCAGCCACACAGAGCAAGCAAGGGGCTCTGGGAGTCTTTCACCCAATCTTCCTCATTTTGGTACCCACTTCACCGCCGTTGCCGAGGCACCAATGCTGCCAGTCCCTGTGCCTATCAGCATCCAGTAATTTTTCAGCTTCCCTCACTGCCCCTTTACCACTCAGCCCACTTGGTTCTACTAAACCAGTTACCGCTTGATCATCTGCTTTCCAGCTTCCAAAAGGTTGCTAATCTCCCCTTCTGTTTCTTCAGGTTTGATGGGTTTCTACCCCCCCCCCTCTTTTTTAAAACCTCTTTGCTGTCATTTGGTGGGATTTTGACAGGGGCAGAATCAGGCAGACACAGTCAGTTCACTCTCTTACTCCTGCCATGGGGTATTCAAGCTGGGAGCCGCCTGCCAGGAATTAGGTTAGAGGTTAACCACCCAGAGGAGTATCCAGAGACTGTGTCATCAGGTATCTTGTGAGGCCGGGGCTGAGTGGGTTCAGGGGGCCAAAACTTTGGGTTAAAAACTGATCATAAAGGGGGGCAGCGAGATGGCTCAGTTAGTTAGAAAGTGTGCTCTTAACAACCAGGTTGTTGGTTTGACTCCCACGTGGGATGGTGGGCTGCGCCCCCCCCCACCCTGCAACTAGATTGAAAACGGCGACTGGACTTGGAGCTGAGCTGCGCCCTCCACAACTAAGATTGAAGGACAACAACTTGACTTGGAGCTGATGGGCCCTGGAAAAAACACATTGTTCCCCGCAAAAACACATTGTTCCCCAATAAAGTTTAAAAAAAAATGATCATAAAGAACACTGCCAGCATGCCTCCGTCTAGTATCCGAGCAAGGAACAGCAAAGATGGATGCAAATAAACAATCAGGGGAGAGAAATTCCATTTTACAGATGCACAAACTGAGGCTCAGCCAGGCAAATGGGGTCACTCAGCTAGTCGGCCAGCCTGGGGCTCTTTCCATTACACCAGGAGATGTTGGGTGTGGGCGTTTTCTGCTACATAAAGTCTCTGTGTCCAGGACAGTTTCCCGTGGGAAAATGTCTTCGACAAACCTGCAGTCTGCCCCTGATCCCCACTGTGAGCCATCAAAGACTCTGCCTGTCAGAGATGAAGAAACAGGCTTCTAGGCGAGGGGAACAAAAAGAGAAATGGATGACAGAAACCCATCCTGTTTATATACTACAGCAAGATATGTACTTTCAATCAAGACCATCTCCCTTCTACTGGGCTTATTATGCGTGGTGCCTGAATGAATAAACAAATAAATGAACAAATGATTTCCGGCCCTTGAGACAGCCTCACTGCCTCCCAAAAATTGCAAGCTGCTTTTCTTCTAAAGCCTCCCAGGATTAAACTCCTGCAACGAAATAGGACTTAGAAAAGTACTTTGGAAGGTCAATATCATCTTGCAAATGTGAACAGTACTTTTAGCAAAATTATATGTCATTAACTAGGAGGTAGTTCAATTCATTTTTAAGAACTTTATTTCTTTACAAAAACAGGCAGATTTGGCCTGAGGGCCATAATTTGCAGACCCCTGATCTAGAAAAATAGACACCAAAATGTTAACAGCAGTTATCATAGGGTGTCTGAATTATGGGTGGTTTCTCTTTTCTTTTTTCTTTTCTTTTTTCTTTTTTTGCCTATATTTGTTAAACTTTCTGCAAAGATGTATTATTTTCAATAAGAAAAAAGCTATTAATTTTATAATAGGGATGCTGAAAGCCATGACTGTCCCAGTGTCCACTGGGTAAGGCACTCGGTTTCCTTAACTTTAAAATGAGAATTTAAATATATTAATACACAAAAAGTAAAAGATGGCATCTGACACACAGTATACCCTATATTATTATATCAGTGCAATGAGGCCAACAGGATCAGGGGCAGCTGATCTCCCAACCTCACCAGGAGGCATCAGGCCACCCCTCTGCCCAGGCCAGCTCCCCATCCATTCACTGTCCCTACTCTGTCCATGGCCTTCCCGGCTGGCTGGCTTGATTCCTTGGCTTCAGAAAGTCTGAGACATCCATTTGCATACACACAAACCTTAAAACTCGAGCAATTTGACCTAAAATGCAACAAAGAAAACCTCAATCGTTAGAAACACACCATTGTGTGGCCTCGGTAAAAAAACCATTCACAGCCGCCATTTTGATTTCAAATCTGGTGACACAGACCCTCTATCACAGCAAAGTAGGCGGGTGAACACACACAATGCTGCCGGAGTGGCTTAAAGTCCCGTCTCCAAGCTGGTGGCTATTTTTATTTGTTTTTGACAAAACTGGAGGCCAACCAACATTGGCTCTAAAGGGCTGACCTTCAGGCGGCATTTGTTCCAAGGCAAGTGTGGAGACTGGAATATTCTCTGGTGACTTTGGAAATGGCTTCAGGGGTGCAATCAACTACACAACAGAGCTGTCAGCCAAACGCCAACCACAGTCAGCTGCTGAAGCACAAGACCAGGCAGAACTACATTAGGAGGAAGAGAATCACATTCTCCAGTGTCACTATGGACGGCGCACCGGGGGCATCTCACTGAATCTCCACAGCCCTGTGCAGGGGAGGCCGTCATCTCCTGCTCACGAACAGGAAGCCGAGATCAGAGAGGCCCACTGACCTCAAATCACACAGCTGGCAGGCGGCATAGCTGGGCTTCCAACATGCCTCTATCTGACCCCGAATCTGATTTTTGAGGCACAAAGTTATCGGAAATAAATGGAAGTACCTCTATTGTCTAGACTTTAGGAAATAAACACTTGCATTTGAGAGGCAATATGTGTAATGCAGCGTTCTCAACAGGGGGCAATTGTGCTCCCTGGGGACACACAGCAATGTGTGCAAGGGTGGTTGTCACAACTTGGAGGGTGCTACTGGCATCTAGTGGGTAGAGGCCAGGGACGCTGCTCAGCTTCCTGCAAAGCCTCCAAGACAGCCTCCACCACAAAGAATCACAGGGTCCCAAGTGTCAACAGTCCTGAGTTAAGGAAAACCCTGGTAGACCAGCGCCATCCTCTCAGGCTTTGAGTCTGGAATCTACCACTTACGACCTCTGTAATCTTGGGAAATTTGCTTCAATACTCGGTATCTCGGTCCCCTCACAGGATGAAAATATTTAATAATATTAATAGTATCTGACTCATAGAGCGTGCATCCAGGGTGCAACACTGGGCCTGGCCTATCTCTGCAGGGGAACCATGATAAGAGCCCCAGTATGCGGTCATCAGGCTAGGGCCCTGGCATTAACCGGTCCTTAAGTCCCCTAGCTCCCTTTCCTTTTGTACAATAGGGAGGTAACTGCAGGGAGGTGATGAGCTACTGGAAGTGAAGGCCTATCACCGCACAAGTTAGCAACAAAGGACACTGCATAGCCCTGTACAGGCTGATAACTTTAAACTCATCTGTGGGCTCCCAGATAAATGGACCCATGGAAATGTCTCGGGCCACCTGTCCCTTCAGCACCTCCTGGGATGGCCACTTTGGCTAGGCCAGGGGTCAGCCTACTAGGGCCCAAGGGCTAAATCCAGTCTGCCATCTGCTTTTGTACTTTCCATGAGCAAATACTGGTTTTTACACTTTTTAATGTTTGAGAAAGAATTGTATTTTGTGACATGGGAAAATTCTATGCAATTCAAATTTCGGTGTCCATAAAGTGTGACTGGAATACAGTCAGGCCCATTCAATGACCTATTATCTATGGCTGCTTTGGTACAGTCAACAGCAGAACTGAGTGGTTTTAACAGAAACCATATGGCCACAAAGCTGAAAATATTTACTATCTGGCCCTTTAGGCAAACAGTTTGCCAATTTCGAGTTAGGCAGCAGTTTTCAATGCTGACTGTACACTCCATCACATGAGAAACTTTAAAAACATATTGATGCCTGGGCTCCACCTAATTAATCAGCATGCCTAGGAGTGAGGGTTTGCGGGGCACCCAGGCATCTACAGTTTTCAAAAGTCCCCCCAGGAAACTCTAACATACAGGCAGAGGTAAAAACCACAGCTAGATCCACAACCAGCATCTCAACATTGACAAGTGGCCTTGGGTGGGTGACTGACTAGGCCTGCTGCCTAGCTGGGTGACCCTCTTTGCCTGGCTGAGCCTGAGAATTCCCATGGCAGGGACATCACTCATAATGGCGCATTATGGGACTCACTGAAAACCAGATTCTCCTGCCTTCCCTTCCCCAACTTTATTTAATCTCATTCAACTCCAGTCTCTTCCAAGAAGCCCATCTCCAACCCCTCTGACCCACATGCATTTCTCCATTCCCTGATTTCTCCATTCTCCATTCTCTGGCCCTGTTTATATACCGAGGGGGGCTGGTCAGCATTTAGTTCTGGCTCCTTAATAGGTGGTCTGGCCTTCAGGACAGGATCTCAATGCCTCTTGACTCCACAGACCTCTTTCATAACAGAATTCTATCGTTACCACTATCAGATGTGCAAATGTTTGTGCTGACCTGGGATAACGCTCAAGGCCAGCACCTCTGGTGGGCTGGGCATCAGGCACAATGCTGGGCTCCCAGCTCTGGACAGTCTCAAGAACCCCGTAAAGCTCTATTAGGAGTAGCCCCATTGACAGATGCGGAAACAGGTTCAACGGGGTTGATGGCATATGCTCAAGCTCACACAACTCAGTGGCAGAGTGGGGCTGTCTCACTCCATCTTTTTAGCAACTCTAAGCTAAGAGAGGAACCATGCAGTGACCCAATAAAGCATCTTCAAATTATTATAAATATGGTGACCACATGGCCTGAAGTTGCAGGGACAATTCCAATTTCTTTCAAGTTTATTCTTTTGAATCAAAGTGATTTGTTGAAAGGTATTCTTTTGGATTAAGGTGTATGATTACATGCGATTCAAGGTTTATATGTTAAACTTTTGGTGTACATAGCTTTATAGATAAGGAAAAAAAAAAGTATCCTTTGTAAGCCACGTGGCCTGTTTTGGATACACTCCAGGAATTGAGTATTTTTACCAGAGGAGTTAGATCAGGGCTCCAAACGTGGAAGAAATGTGACCTCTGTGCTCAATAAATGACGGAGTGCATAAGAAAGACCCTGATCCAAATGCAGCCCCCTGCCCCCCTGTAGGCTCTTTGCTCGAACACACCCTGAGAGATTCCAGGAGGGTCCCCCTCTCTGCAAAAGGACTGAACAAGTGCAAGGTCAGTCTCCCTCCTGGCAGGCTGGCGGTATATCTGGAATACGTCTCTCGCCCTTTCTGAATCCCCCATCAGAGGAACTAAATAACCGAGGCCCTTCCGACTCCAAGAGGCCTCACTCCCTAGCATGCTCACGAGCTGCAGTAACTAGTTTGCAGCAAAACTTTAGTCCAACATTGGGAAAGTCCTCTGATTTTTGAAGTTCTGCTCTTAAAGCGGTAGAAAACAGCTGCCTATAGAGAGCCCTCTGGGCGACAGCCTCAGAATGAATCCCAGTATATTCTCACCGGCACGGAGAGCAGAATGAATCCCAGTATATTCTCACCGGCACGGAGAGCCTCGGGTTCCTCATCTATAAAATGAGAACGACAGCACCCACTTAGCGCCCCTGGTGGCGCTGAGACAACATCCAGCTCCCTCACTGGACCAAGAGCTCTTAAAGGCAGGGGTGATGTTTCCCCAACATTTCTGTGTCCCTTCCTGCTCCCAGATGTAGGCCTTACACATGGGAGGTGTACAGGGACTGTTTATGTACCAGGTAAAGATATCCTGAGAAAAGAGCAAAGAATGGAAACAGAGACTTCGCTACCAAGCTGTCCACTGTGCTGGTTATTAGCAAAAAAAGGGGGAAAGTCCAAATATCCACTATATATAGGGGATTGCTTATACATTTTAAGGTATATCCATGTAAAGAAACACTACAGACCCAGTAAAAAGCAGGTTGTGGGACAAAGGTTGGCAACCGTTTTCTGTAAAGGACCAGATAGTAAATACTTTAGGTTTTATGGCCCAGGCAGTCTCCGTCTCACTACTTAACTCTTGCTTTGAAGCTTGAAAGCAGCCATAGACAATTCATAAATGATGAACATGGCTATGTTCCAATAAAACTTTATTTGTGGACACTCAGAGTTAAATTTCATGTAATTTTCACATAGCACCAAACAGTATTCTTCTTTTCATTTTTTAACCATCTAAAAGTTAAAAACCATTCTTTGCTTGCAAGTCAAACAAAGCCAGGCTGCAGGCGACAGTATGCTAAGCCCAGTGGCAGAACACTTAATGTCGATTGAAAAAGCAAGTTACAATACTCTGTATGCTTCCAATTCATAAATTAAAACAACTGCACAGTAAGAATGGATATACAGCAACTGTTAATAAAGATTATGGTGGGGCGGTTATGGGTGATTTTGGTTCCTCCTTTCTGCTTATCTATAATTTTCTGACTTTTCGAAAACAAACACAGCATCACTTCGGTAACTTTTTAAAAAAATGCAATAAAATGAAGACAAAAAAGAAATCGAGCAGGTGGGGCTAGGAAGCGCTCAAGCACAGAAATGCCTACACTAACCTGCTCAGAAAATAACCTTAAATGTGATACCTGCTCAGGTGCACGGTGACTCGCTCAGGGCTTAACAATCACTAGGTTTCAGAGACCTGCCTTCCAAGATCATCACCTTTATCAAGGGTAAGGGGAGGAAGAGGAGGAAAGCGAAAAGGGAGAAAACGGGGTGCCAACCGGGCAACCTTGAGGCACCTGTGCGCTCCAGGGAGCCCTCCTCCAATCAACATCACTGCCAAATCCGACCTCCTCTTCAACTGCCGAGGCCAGCTAGTGTTTTTGCAAGGCGGGTTCCGTCTCCCCAACGGACAAACTGAAGCCTGCACTTCTTTGGGTGGAGGCGGGGAAGAAGGGGTGGTGCTAAGACGACACACAGCTTGACTTCGCGAAGGGGCCGGGAAGTAGGGAAACGCTGCATAAGTTTGTAAAAGATAACGGTCATTAAAACTGCAGCCTTTACTTACTTTACTTTGCGTTCAGGGAAACAGACCTTGCACTTGGCAGGACTCATGTTGACCGTCCCGGACCAATTCCAGCGGGCTCCAGTTGGGATGCAGCGCATGCACCCCCCCCCTAACCCCCCGAAGCAAACTCTGGTCCCGGGGCCCAGCGGGGCAGCCAGATAACGACCGGGAGGCGGAAGCGCTGTCCTAGAGAACCTCTGGGGCCGCGGTGTACAGCAGCCTTCAGGCGCCCAAGTTGGCGCTGCGCTTCCTCCATCCCGAAAGGCCTCCTGCGCGCAAGTGTCGGAGGCGGACGCGCCCGCCCAGGCCCCGCCCCCAAGCAGAGCCCTCCTCCGCAGATGGTCCCGGCCCCAGACCGGGCCCCGCCTCTCGTCCCCAGACAGGATCCCCGGCTGGGGCCCGCCTCCCGGGCCCGCCAATCGCGGAGCCGCAGCTGACCCTGAGCGCCCGGCGGGGGCTGTAGGAGACTTAAAAAGGCCTCTTGGCTACTTTCCTCCCCAGATCCCAACTGCAGTAGAAGAGTTCTACGGTGGCCTCCCCCTACAGATTGGCAGCTGCAAAAAACTCGCAAGTAATTGAATACACACACAATAGGGAAGTGGTGGAAAATAAGAGTTATTTAAAATGTGAGTCGGCTGTCACCACAGCGCCTGGTAAAAGCCCCCCCGTAGTCAAGTCAACTTTTTGCTTCCAAGTTCCTGTGTTTGCTTATTCTTTCACCTCTGTTTCCAGGGGTGACATCTGCTCTATGCCCCCACCTCCCTGCAGTGAGCTTCCAGCACACGCTTTGAACCACCTGAATCCCCTACTAAAGTGACAGCCTCCTAGACAGAAAAGGACCCCAGACAACGTGTGAAGCTTTTTTCTGGGAAGACTAACATTTATTGAGTGCTCTTTTGTGCCTTTGTCTCATTTATTCCTCGCAGCAATACTATGGGTTCCTCCTTCCCCACCTGCTGGTAATGCAGATAAGGAACTGCAATCCAGAGACGTATAAGCTGGTGACTTGAACCCAGGCAAACTGATTCTAGTTAGAATGAATCAATGAATGAATGCTTCTCCAAGTAGTTAAAACAAATAAAAAGGACTCAAAACACTGCCTAGAAAACACTGCAATAATAATACATGTAGCCTCTATTTGTAGCAAACAAAAGATAATGTAAATGTTTGCAAATGATTTCCTTCAAAAGGCATGGTCAGGGCCACACCTCCAGGGGGCGCCATCTACACGGCCAGCACGGACACCGTGACCTCCCCCTGGAGTTGCATCAGCAGCTGTGCCTGCAGACACTGGTTCGCTGTGCTCTAACTATATATTAAATAACGTTTCGACAATAGGTTTAAAAATAAATAAAACAGGTGAACAAAATGCTCAGTTCCTCAGAGTTTCTAGAAGATTCTTTGTGGCTTTGTCTTCAGTCTCTCCAACAGAGAGAAACCCACCTTAGGCTGATCCTTTTTTTGAAGTTTCAGACAAAAACCAAAAAGTATTCATCCCCCAAACGACCCAAATTTAAATGTAGCCACCTCAAAATAAAGAAACAATTAAAATCAGGAAATGGTGGTATTTCAAAACACCCAACCCTACCCAAAGTCAGTTAGGATCATGCAGGAGGAACTCTCACCAGTTTACTGGCATTATTCTAGACTTTTATTCTGTATTGACAAAACCCCAACACTCACTGAACACTGTGTGGGTATTGTAACTTCTCTACTAATACAGCCTTAGAGACATCCTGACACACCTAGCTTACTTAACCCAGGGCTCTGAAGAAAGGGATTTCACTTAGATGGTTGGTCTTTGCGTGTCATCAGAGTGATAATGACTTGGAATTTTCTCTGCCTGCATGATTAGGGACTAAAAGATGAGGAGGGGGCCGGCTGAGTGGCTCAGTTGGTTAAGAGCTCGCTCAAGAGTTTGAGCTCTGAGCAACAGTGGTTCGAGTCCAGCCCGAGCTGAGCAGCCGTGAGCTGCCAACAGGTGGCGGGATGGCTCAGCTAAAAAAAAAAAAAAAAAAAGATGAGGAGGGAAGAATAATATACACCCCTATACACAATACCACCTTTATACAACCATCAATACTTGTGATTTTCAATGAAACGATGCAAACCTGACTGTACTTACAGTCTCATGCTGTAAGCTCATCTCCTCAGATTTATCAGAAGCTAAATTTAACTTCTTGGTATTGCAGAGGGAAAACCAGGTCAATGGTAACACACACACACACACACACACACACACACTCAACAAGAAAATACATGTGCAAGTGACTAGCAGCATGGTGGAAAGAACTGAACGATGATTGACCCTGGGCCTGTCCCTACTTGCGGTGTGACCTTGAGCAAACCCCTTCCCTCCACTTTCACTTCTATAAAATCATCCCCATATAACGTACTTTCACTAAAAGAAAAATGAAACAATTCCTTTCAATATGTGATGAAGGAAATGTTAAGTATAGAGAAATGAATGATTCTTCTAAAACAGGATGCTGATGCGTAAGGGGAAGGGGAAAAATAAGAATGTTTAATTGTTCTGTACCCTGTACTAATAATGGCCAATCTCCCCCGAAACTCAATATCCATTCCACAAAGAGAGCAAGGAAAAGACAGAGGACCCCTTTTATCCCAGCTTCCCAGAAAACATCTTAGGAGCTAAAGAGATTTGAAAATGGGGTTTCTGCCAGCCCCTTCTTAAATGAACAAATGAATAAACAAAGACATTACAGAAAAGATCTGTAGCATTCCATTTAGGGATAAATAAAAATGTTTCTATATGGTTTAAATTTGTATGACCTGCTCACTACACATTGCTGATGAGAAGACGTACAGATGGTGACCATGAGCAAGAAGAGGCTGGGGGAGGCACCCACTACAAGCCCACCCAGGATGCTATTGGGGACAGGGAGGGTGATGCGAGGTCCCACGTGTCAAGTTTGCTTTCTGGTGTGCCTTCCCTCCCAGGCAGGGCCCCCTCCTTCATGTCCAGACCCCACCGACCCTCACTCGCCTTCCCTAAACCTCTTTTAAACTCAACACTCCCAGCGTGGAAGTGAGCAGTTTGGGAAATGGCTGGCAAAGAGCCAGCCGCTGTGTGCTGGTTTGTATTTTATCCTTGTACCAGGGACACTTCACCTGCCTTTTCAATCCCTCTTCCTCCTCCGAGGACACAGGTTGCCATACCTTAAAAGTAGATGCCTGGCAGGTCTTGGGAATAGCCATGGACACAGGGAAGAACTTTGAGAGATGCCCATTCTACACCAGGCAACTGAGGCGGGCTGAGGCCATCCATCCACTCCCGGCACTTCCTGCCCTGTGATCTCCACACCCTCCGAGGTAGACACTAGTATTATCCTGCTTCAGCAGAGAAGGAAATTGAAGCTCAAAGGGGTCACGCGACTGCTCTGAGGTTTGAGCCCAGGCATGTCCGACGGTGGGTCTTGGGCCCTCACTATGACGCCGTGCTTTACACGTAATGACAGTGACTGCAGGGTGGACACTGCTTTAAGTGCTGTGCTCAGAGCAACTCCGCTAAGCCTGACACTGGCTTTGTGAGGTAGGTACCACTGTGGCCTCATTTTAGAGGACAGTGAGGCACAGAAAGGTGACAGCGTGGCCCCAGCTCGCGAGATGGCTGTGTGGAGGAGTCAGCAGGCCGGTCCTCAGTCAGCCAGCCTCCAGCATGACTACTCTTAACCTCTCCATCAGTCTCTCCACTTACAAAAGAAAATGTACTGGAATCATGGCCTCTCTGGCCCCTCCCCTGAGGGGCCAGGCTCACCATCTCTGTGCCAACCGCAGTGCCTGGCACCCACCCAGCAGGGCTGCAATAAATGCTCCCAAGCCAATGAATGGAGAGGAAGAACCTTAGCTTCTCCACTTGTCCTTAAACTTGCCTGGAACCCAGACCCTCTGTGGTAATTGTCCAAGGGGCAAACGGTTATAAAAGCTGTTGTTGTCTTGTCCCCATCTCCTACCCCCAACCCACCCACCCCTACACACACACACACAAAGCAAAGGTGGTTAGAGCTACAAAGGACCTTGAAGCATCCAGTTCAGCACGCAGAGGGTAGGTAGGTGATGTCCTCAAGATCACACACTGAATGGTTACTCAATAAATTGCCCTGTCTCCTGACTCTTCCCACTGATGGAAAGAAGGAGTTAGAAGGATGCTGGAGATGCCTTTGCTGGAACCCAGGTTAGGTGGTAACATCAACACTGGGAGTTCATGGACCCCTTTTTTTTTTTCATGGACCACTTTCTAACCTGCATCTGCTGAGGGTCTGAGTTCAAATGGCGTTCTGGGTCTTTGGTGATCTTGCTGGAAGACCCAGGACAGACCCCTGAACTTCTCTGGGCCTCAGCTTCTCATCTAGGAAGTGAGATGACTGGTTCACTTTTATTATAAAAAAACTTGTTTTTTATAATAAAACATAATAATAATGTTTTATTATTAAATATTGTTCAACGTTGTTATAACAACATTTACAGCAGAAAGAAAACACGGAATTTAAATTACTTATAATCGTACCATATAAAGACTGATTATTAACTATTTGAAAATGTTCCTTCCAGTCTCTCCAGCCATACATACACATTTATTAAGCACAAGCATTTTTTGTGCTTACTGTGTGGCAGGAATGTTCTAAGCACGTTACATACACATGTCCACAATGCTTATCCAAAACTCCCAGGGCCTGATGTGCTTTGGAATTGGGGAATTTTTTTTTTTTTAGATTTTATTGGGGAATTGGGAGGTGGAACAGCATTGGGAAATCGGGGAAGGGGAACAGGCAAGTTGCTGTCCTTTTGTTCTTCAGTCTAGTTGTGGAGGACGTCGTTACTGGCCCATGTTGCTATTATAATTGTGCTCTTTCCGGGTGAGGCCAGTCGCTTGCCGGCCATTGGACGGCAGCTCATGAAAGCTCACGGCAGCTGCTGGCCAGCCCACTGCAGCCTACGCCGTTGCCGGCGACTCACGGCAGCCCAGCTCCAAGTCGAGCTGTTGTTCACCATCTTAGCTGTAGAGGGCGCAGCATCACTGGCCCTCATGTGGGATCCGAACCAGGGCCCTGCTGCTCAGAGCTGGCGTCCCAAGCCAATTCTTAATCAACGTGCCACTCGGCCGGCCCGGAATTGGGGAATTTTTTTTAGGTAGGTAAAACTTTATGTTACACATTTTCATGTTAATATTTCAGCAGCAGAAGGCATGAATATTCACCAAAAAAATAAAAATAAATAAAGACTATGAATAACTTCACAACTATTCCAGGCAAGTTTGCGGTTAAATGGGTTCACCACCAACTCATGAACTTGAGTGTCATAACTTTCAATTTCAGAACTGAGTTGCGCAATCCTGAACCTATCCCAGTTTATGCATGCACCCCATAGGGCAGAACTATTAGGGTAGCAAGCTAGTAAGGGGCAGCTGTGAACCCGGTTTCTTACCCTAAACTCATTGTGCACTAACCACATTGCTGCTCGTTAAATAAAATGGGACAACCCTGTAACCTTCATTTCATGGCATGTGAGCATCTATTATACCACATTATATCACGTTCTCATCAGCTCTATTTCTAAGGGTTGCATGAGAACTCCAGCCTTCGGGGACTGTTTCCAAGTCCAAGAAAAGGGCCAGTCCCATGCCCTGGCCTGAGATGAACCCAAAAGGGAAGAGACTGGTGGGGAGATAGGGGCTGAACAGACAGCACAAAGCCATTGGATCTATAATCTTAGGCAGCCTTTGTCAGGTGGGAAAATGGAAGGCAAAGGAGGGATTACATAAACATATTAAAGGCAGAAGAAAAATTCAAAGAGTTGAATCCCGGAACTAGTCTTCAAAGTCACAAGACGTATGTGAAAAGAATTTTCTGAAAACAAAAATTCTACTGTTGATAAAGAGCAACAACAAAATGCCTATTCATTCATTCATTGATGCATCCATCCATTCACTCATTCACTCATCCATTCATCCACCCATTCCCAAACTCATTCATCAAGTGCTTTACATGCCTCAGAAACACAGAATTCTGTCTTTGGCAAGTTAGAGTTGCTTGTTTCATTCATGCATCTGGCAAATATTTATCCAAAGTTTACCGTGAGCCCACACTAGGTTAGGTAGTTGCGAAAAGTGGAGATCCCATAAACACAGTCCCGTTTTCATGGAGCCCACAGTCCATTGCGGGAGACAGGAAGCAGTCACGTAAACAAATAAGGAAATTAAAGAAATAATCTCAAAGAATGACTAAGTGTTGTGAAAACAACCGAGTGATGGATCAAGAAACTGGGTGTAGGGGCTGGCTGGGTGGCTCAGTTGGTTAGAGTGCGAGCTCTGAGCAACAGGGTCGCAGGTTCGATTCCCACATGGGCCAGTGAGCTGCGCCCGAGCTGAGCTGCCACTGAGCTGCCTACGGGCAGCCAGATGGCTCAGCTGGTGAGAATGCGTGCTCTTTACAACAAAGTTGCCAGTTCAACTCCCATCTGTGGGATGGTGGGCTGTGACTCCAAACCATCCCCCCCCACCAACTAGATTGAAAGCGGCACCTGGATTTGGAGCTGAGCTGCACCCTTCACAACTAAGATTGAAGGACAACTTGACTTGGAGTTTAAAAAAAAAAAAAGTTAAAAAAAAAAAGAAACTGGGCATAGGCGTAGGGGGGAATGCTACTTAAAAGGTGGGAGGGGCACTGGAAGAGCCCTCAGAAGGGGTGATTTTGGTGGGCGAAGAGCTGGAGGTGGAGGCAAGACTGGCTACAGAATTCACAGGACTCAATGAAAAATGGGGAGCCCCTTTTGGGACTCAAAAGTTATTAAGTTATTAAGAATTCCAAGAGACTGGCAGCAGAACATGCAACTGCACAGGTCACACGCCGCCACCGCCAACCGCCATGGAGCAGGCCCTGCTGGGCAAAAGGGAGCATTTCAATTCAGAGGGCACAGCAAGTGTCAAGGCCCAGAATGAAGTTGCAAGTGTGACTATCCTGGGATGGGAGGGAAGAAAAAGGCCCCTTTGCAGACTGCTTCGAAAAAGTACTTCCTCCCAAACCACAACATTAAACATGCACATTTTCCATCCCTGTCCTAGCCAGTCTCCCAGTTGGTAGCCTGGCAGGGAGGGGTAGAAGAGCCCACAAGGTGACATTCAAGGCAGCAGAGAGGCCGAGTGGCTCCAGAGGGACCTACAGGAAGCAGGGAAGGTCCACAGACATACGTCCCTTCTTTGCTGTGGTTTCCACGTGAGTGAGCTGAAAGCCAAGGAATAAACTCCTCAGGCCTTAGTTTTCTATCTGAAAAATTGGAAAGGAGTTAGAACAGGGCTGGAAGGACTAGCCCTAACCCCTGCTCTCTCCCATTTTGCAGAAACTGGGCCCAAAAGTTGAGGAGATTTGCCAGAGAATGCGGACGACGGAGCAGCTTCTCAGGGAAAAACATAATAATAATGCAGGGAACTTCCCGGAAGTAACAGGGACTCTGTCGCCACTTCACCTTCTATGTCAGTCTTCATTTCCTCGGTGCTCCAGCTGGTTGCAGGCAGCACGCCAGCCTGCCCACCCCGCACTCAATGACCCACATCTGAAACTAGCCTGAGCATTTGACCTGGGGGCCCTCCGAGAAAAGGCATCACCACCCTGTAGAAGAGAAGCAACCCAGCAGTGGCCCTCCACAGAGCAACACTCTGGAGGTTTTTTGTTTTGCTTTGTTTTGTTTTGTTTTGTTTTGTTTTGTTTTGGGGGGTAGAGGGTTACCCTGAATGTCCCTTCAGAAAGTTGGCCCAAGGCCCTACCAGTAATGTGTACAGAAGGGTCAATGGGGGACGGCCAAACACCAGGCTACTGAGGTCCCCGAAGATGCCCAAATACCAAAGTGAAAACTCGACAACAGGATAACAGGACACAGCCTTGTTTTGAAGCATTGTTTGAAACTGGCTGCAACACACAGGTTTTGACGTCATTTTTTTCAAGCAGCCGACTCGCAGAGGCAGCGGCAGCGGCAGGCACTAGGACAAGTTTTTAAGCTTTGACTCCCTGAAAATAGGTCTGCATAAGATTCTCACTCACTAGAAACAAGGCACACATGCGGGTCCCCTCCATTGGAGCCCCTCCCCCCAATCCCCGATTCCCGGAACTCTGTGGGTGCTGGAAATGTTCCTCACAGACATACCCGTCTCTTGGCAGGCACCCACAGAACTACCTGAGTTGCCCCAGATGCTCAAGTTCTAAATTTCCAACTCTGAAAAGCACATTGATTGAGGAGGATAAAAGAACTGTGTCCCCAGGGGTCACACCTCATGGGGCTGGTCTAGTCTCCTCATGCTACAGATGAGGCACTGGAGGCTCAGAGAGGGTCAGAGATCTACCTAAGGTCACACAGCATGGCAGTCCTCCCTGTGCCCATCACAGCCCTTTGCGTCTCCCACCACCCCACAATGCACCTTCTTCTCAATGTTTGGTGCCTCCAGTTTATTAAAACAGAGATCCCTCTGCCCCTTCCCCTGTCCTTTACTGGGACAAGGCAAGGATAAATGATTTACCCACAATGCTGAGCTTCTATGCAACGAAGACACAAGGACAGAAAATTCACTTAATATTTGGCTCATGGCCATGCAAAGATAGGCCCTCAGTTAAGTATCTTTTGCCTTCATAAATTCACCAGCTTAAAAAAGCTGTGGTTTGGGGCCGGCTGAGTGGCTCAGCTGGTTAAGAACTCGCTTGGGAGCACCAGCTCTGAGCAGCAGGGCTGTGGTTTGAATCCCACATTGAGGGCCAGTGACGCTCGCCCTCTACAGCTAAGATGGTGAACAACAGCTCGACCTAGACCTGGGCTGCCATGAGTCGCCGGC
>NW_017731479.1:3370413-3374178 GCF_001890085.2 Hipposideros armiger
AAAAAAAAAAAAAAGTTGACTTGCCACCTCCCCTCCATAGCTTAACCTACTGTTTATTGACTGCTTTATGCTCTTGCAAAGTACCTTAGAAATAGTAGTTCATTTAATCCTTACAACTTTTGAGAATCCAAGACTCAGGAGCAAAGAATAATAGTAATAATGTTATGATATCGGCAAGCCTATTGGCTTGGCAAGTTCTTCACTAGCACTAGCAGAAATAATTCACACAGCTGGTTCCTCCTTACCCATTGGGGCTGGAACTGCACTGATACAATAGCCAGCAGCCACGTGAGACTATTTAAGTTAATTAAAAATACAAATTTAAATTTAGCTCTTCCGTCACACTAGCCACATTTCAAATTCAATAGTCATATGTAACTCGTGGCTACCATATTGGACAGGGCAGTTCTAGAACATTCCACTGTGACAGAAAAGCTCTGTTGGCCTGCTCAGGTCTAGTTTGAAAGTTGCCTCTTCCAAGATCTCTTCCCAGACCTGACCACATCTTTTCTAAAATAGATCCCCTCAGGTATTCCCTGTACCGTTTCCTTCTTGGCATTGGAACACACTTGGAAACTGTTATTGGCTTATCTGTGATAAAAATGAACTGGAACTTTAAGGAAACATGATCAGGATCAGACGGGGGCAGGGAGGAGGGGGCGTGTCTATGGGAGAAACTAGGGTTAGAGGAAGTTCAGGAGAGAACCTTACAGGAAGAACTCTATGGTTCTACCTTCCTTTATAATAAAACTCTACGGTTCCAACTTCCTTTTTCCCCTTCCTTAAATACCCTTCCGTCTTGGCACGCTGACCAGGGTGTGCATGTAGCTTGCCATGTCTGCATGCACCGGGTTACAACCCTTTTCTTTTTCCCAAATAAATCCTTTTTGGTGACGAAATACCTGGTGAATATTATTTTTAAGTCGACATCTGTTTATCTGTATATTTCCCATCTCCAGGCTAGAACGATCTGTCTTGTTTCCTGCTGAAGCTATTGTGATAACAGTATCTTGCCTTCCTTCCTACTTAGATGCCACTTAGCAACCCCCCACTGGACATCCACTTCTAACGAAGGTAATCTCTGGTGTTCGCCAGTTTCAGCGAATTGGTTCAATAAACTGATGTTCTCTAATCCCTGCTGAAACCGCCACATTGAGGGAAGAGCAGGGTTTGGAGGGGAGAGAATGTGGGGGATTACTGGGGAGGGCACGCTATGGCACAGTGGAGCCAGGTTCTGCAGTGCAACAGGCCTGGCCTTGACACTTGGCTCTGCCACACCCTACATGTGTGATCTTGGTATTTTAACCTCTCTGAGCCTCGGTTTTCTCATCTGTAAAATGGGGATCGACCAGCGGCCTTGTATCCCTTACTGTTATAAGCGATAACTAGGTGATTTAGACGAAGGGGTAGAAGGGAGGTGGGGACGCTCTGGGTCAATTCAAAAGGTGGGTGAAATGGGTGTTGGTGGGCAAAAGACAGGCCCAGGAAAGGAGCTGGGGAGAAATCTACTGCTTATCAGGCACCTACTCTGTACCAAACTCTGTGCATACTTTACAAACATTATCCCAATTAAGCCCTTCGACATTTTGCAGATGAGGGATGGAGGCCGGGAGAGGTGACCAAGGTCACACAGTACAAGACGGCAGAGCCAAGGGCTGAACCCAGCTCTGGGTTCTGATGACAAAGACTGTGCTCTTTGTATCAGACCCTGAGCCTTCTCTTCCTTGAACCCTTCCAGAAGCTCCGAATAATCTTTCCCTGAAAGATCTCAGCATGGGAAACACTTTGTTTCTTTTTCTTTTCTCTATCTCCTACTTCCAGTAAGCAGGGTTAAAATTAAGCTCGCTGGGAACATGATATCGATGGAAGAGCCCATGTCCTTGCCCAGGTTTTTCTCACTCACTCATAGGGTGAGTACAAGAGCTGCTTCAAACAACAGCCAGGAAGATTGCACCCCCAGGGAAGACGAGAAGGAAGGAGGAAGGAGGAAAGAACCCTGGGAGGGAGCAGAGTTCTCCCTGGCTGGCCATGTTCACGTGGCTGCCTCTTTTCTTAGCTCTGTTCTCCTATGGTTCCCAAGTTTTCTCTCTGGATCTGCTGTATTCCGTTTGCAATCTGGGAATGGAGGTGGCAAAGCTTAATAACAATAACAACAACAACAACAAAAAGCCACCGCCTACACCCCTGGGATAGCTCCACCTGAAATGGACCTATACGTTTTTGTTTCCAACAGTCAAATTGCGGATATGGTTACAGTATTTGAGTTTCTGTTTTTTAGGCATCACTCAGGGGAAGGTGTGCTTCTCAGCTGTTGGCTACCTGTTGAATGAATGTGCCTAGGAAACTGTGTGTCTCACCCTCCAGGCTCCCATCACCCCTTGTGGCTCTTGCCAGCCTTAACTCATTCAGCTTAAATTATAACTAGTTACAAGGTCATCTTCCCCAACTAGGCTGATATTGTCTAGAAAGCCAGTTTCCTGGCAAGGGACCCTGCACACACAGCAAATGCTCCATAAATGATTTTGAGTGGAGGGAAGGAAGGAAGGAAGGAGGGAGGAAAGGAGAATGTCTCCTGCTTTTCACATAGCTGCCCTGAAAGTGTTCGCATCAGCGATGGCTTGACTGGGCAGGAAAGGATGAGACCCCACCCTAACCTGGTGCCTCCCTCCTGGTGATGAGGACAAAGGGCACATTACCTTATAGTGGAGACGAGGGTCTCGGAGTCACCTGCAGTCAGAGCAGCCTCCAGGGACAGGGTCCCCAGGCTGGCCCGGCTGCCCCTGCGGGAAGATTCTCGGAACAAGCCGGTGCCGGGATCCTCATCAGAGGAGTTGTCATCAAAGGAGCCCAGGATGAACTTGGTCATCAGCTGCCTCCTGATGTGTGCCTGCTTCTCATCTTCTTTGGAGAGGGGTCTGGCTCGCTGGCCCTGGGGCCTGGCTGGCGAGGGCTGGCCATTGGTATCTGGGGCTTCCTGGCCTTGGGTCCCTGTCTCATTGGCTGAGGAGGCATCACCAGAGGAAAGGGGTTTTTTTAGGGGATTCCGATGTGGCGGTGGCCGAGAAGTTCTTTGCCAACGGGCATCTTTGGGATCTTTGCGGGAGGCCAGCTCAGCTTGGTTAGGAGTCTTTGGCAGAGAACTGTCGTTGCCGTTCTTCTGTGATTGCTCTCCTGAGCTGTTGGAAGCTGGAAAGGCCTCCTGGCTTTGGATGAAGCTTGTCTCTGTTTTATTCTTGGTGACTGGCTTGGAGTCCGTCATTTTCCCCCAGATTTTTAACCAGGAAAAGGTTAGACAGGACAAAATCAGACAAGAGAGAAAAAGAAGCAGGCTCATTCAGAAAACCTGTAGGGAAAAAAAGGAGGTGTTTTAGGGTCTACATAATTAATTTCTCTCTTAAAGGAGCTAAAGAAGGGGCAATTGGGGTTCTGTATATTCAGCTGAGAGAGCTGGAGGGGAGAAGCCCTGGACAGAGAGTGGGGCAGGGTTCTCCTTCCAGCTCTGCCCATAATGTGTTGTGGTCTTGGGCACATTCCTTAACCCCTCTCTCACCTCTAATTTAGGGTTACTAACACATACTGTAAATCATAAACATGCATATGAGAAAGAACTAAATGAGATCATGTCTGTTGAAGGACCCTGCTATAGCATCATAATATCCAAAAAGTAGAAAAAATACAAGTGTCCATTAAGTGATAAGTGGATAAACAAAATAACAGTACATCCATACAATGGAATATTATTCAACCATCAAAAAGAATGAAACA
>NW_017731479.1:3376568-3434568 GCF_001890085.2 Hipposideros armiger
CTGTTGTTCAGCATCTTAGCTGTAGAGGGCAGTGTCACTGGCCCTCATATGTGGGATCCGAACCGGGGCCCTCTGGCGTCCTAAGCCAGCTCTTAACCAATGCGCCACTCGGCCGGCCCCCCAGGATCTATTTCTTACTCATCTCGGGCACATAGTAAGTCCTCAAGAAAAGCTTAAAAAGCATCTGCAAGACAGGTCAGAGTCCCAAAATTGCTGGGTCACCCATGCCCTCAGGACAAATTTTGAAATTGTCCTAGTAATTGACAGATGGCATCGTCAAAAATGTTGCAAAGGCTATCCTGGCTTTCCCAGGGGCGCTAACAGATTAGTCCGACATCCTCTCCAGGCAGGAGGGCACGACATGGTAAGAAGGGCCACTCCCCTGTTGCGCCCTCTCCTGGCCATGCGGCCAAGCACTTTCACAATTCCGCATCCTGCTCCCACAGGGCAACCTATCTGCCTAGCCTGCAGGGGCCTGAGTGAAGCAGTGAGTACAGACCTCCATCATAGTAATGCTGATGACACAGCGTAAAAATGACCTGTTCTCTGGTCTCCCCTGGCCGACTCGAACGGCCCTTAAGAACATGAGCCAGTTGTCATTAATTTCTGGATCCTTTACCCAGCTTGGGTGCATGGTAGGTGCTTAAAAAGTGTATATCAAATGATAAATCCATGCACACACATTGAGCGCCACTTGACGGCTTAAGGCCAGTTGGAATTTTTATTTTAGGGCCTCACTTCTGAAACTGTATCAGGAACGCCAGCGGAACATGCCGGGGGTTTCCATGGCAGTTTTGAAGTTGAGTGCCAAGCAGGGCACCGTATACCAATGTGACCAATGTCAGGCACATTTTAAATGCACACATCAGAAATTGTGCGATCTAAGAAATAGTGAGTGCATAAAATCGAAATGCTGGGCATCCCCCTGCCCCAAAGAGAAAAACACTTGAGTTATTGCTGAAAAACACAAAAGAGCAGCATCGAGGCAAAAAGATGCTACAATGCTTTGGGACTTAGGAACCCTGAGCATGTGCTCTTTATGTTGATTTCAACTGGAAAACCAATCAAACTGTTCAAGTTTTGCATTACACAAGCTCTTTGGGAACTTGCTCAGGAAATCCCAGCTGGCTGGGGGAGAGGATGGCTGACGGGCTGTGGATAGAAGGATGGATAGGTGGTGTATGGAGAGGGGCTGAGCCGATGGGAAGACGGAGAAGATGGAGAGACCCATGCGTCGTAGGCGATGGAGGGATGGTGGGTGAAGCTGCCAAGCTCTACATGGGCAGCTCTAAGGGATGGAGTCGCCAGCAGTTCTCCCCAGTTTGCCCCCGCCCCCTCACTGTGCAAATCCTTGAAGATCTGTCATTCTGACAGGGGCCAGTGGATCTAACACCCCAAACCTACCTTGCAAGAGTTATCCGCACCACAAACCTCGGGGTCTTTCCCTTTTCTTTGCAGAGTAATGACACAGGACCCCAAGGTCACCACACAAGAACTTTTCCCAAGTAAGTATGTAAAGACAAATGAACTGTTCCAGAAAGTTCCCGAAGAAACTCTTTGAGCCTCAGTTTCCTCATCTATAAAATGGGGACACAGATTCTTGCCCCATTTTCCTGCCTCCCAGTTGCTCTTCGAATAACATAGAAACATATACAGCATTTATACATACATAAACCATCAAGATTATAGAGTGTCTCCAAGCCTCCAAACCTCAGAACTGTTTGATGGATATTACAGCTATTGTCATTATTTTAGTCTCATTTCACAGTTCAGTAAATTGTGACTCAGGGAAGCTCGGTACCTTGACTTCACTCAAATCCAGGCACAGCATCCCTACCTTTCCCACCTCCCTGGTTATACGTTACTGGATATACGTTAACTCCATAAAATGGAGGGTGTTCCTATGAGCACGTGGACAAGATCCTAAAACCAGACACCAGGCTGTGTACATGGAAGATGGCACGATGCGGCGACACATAAACCAACAATGCCAGACACGCACAGCAGTCTAGGAGCACTGTACACGCGGTTTGATTCCATGGGCAGGAAAGGCCAGACGTGTCCTTCCGGTGAGCCTCGGTGGACCAAGCTGTGGCCCTTCACTGAAATTACCCAGCTGACCCAAAAACCAGGCATGGGCCAACGCTATTTTTATTTCTTGCAAACCAAACCCAACCAACAGCTGTGGGGTGCCAGCGCAATCATGGCCCTGGCCATAATGAATGCAGGACACGACTTGGCTCTAACAAATGCCGGCCAGCGGCCAAATGTGGGCTTGAGAACGAGGGGGTCATGAGTTTGTTTGCCAGCTCTCCCCCCCCCACCCCGCCCACATCCATACCTGGCAAGCTTGGAGGGAACAAGGGGCAGAATGTCAGCATTCAACCAGCAATCGCGTTTCCCACTCGGACTTTTCCTCCTACCTAGATGAACTCCCGAGAGCCTGCTGCCACTTACCGTCATTGAGGACACAGCCACCAGCTCCATTCTCATATGGGTCTGACTGGCTCCCACAGAGTGACTCAGGGAACCCGGCCGGCCTGCGGAGTGTCACCTTTCAGCAGGAGGCTGGTGGTGTATGCATCAGGCCATGGGGGAGGAGTTTGGACAGCCAGTGCTCCAACACAGTTAAGTTTCCTACCAAGTCAGCCGTGCAGTACATGCCCTTATTTATCACCCGCAAAGAGAAGCCATTGGCGACGGATCCTTGCTCGGCCCTCGCCTGGCCTCAGGCTCAGGTACTTGCCTGGCCTCAGGCTCAGGTACTTAAGAGGCTTTCTACGTTCTCGGGGGCTCGCCAGCCCACAGGGCCACCTCCTTCTGGCTTGCTACATTCCTGCCCTTAGGCCTACTTCTCTGCTCATGCAATCACCCCCTTGCCCAACTGTGTATCTAGAGTGTGTTTTAAACACTCCCATAATCACGAGAGCCCCATATACATATGAAAACAGGATTGAGGCAGCCTCCTGTTCCTCTGTGGTCACCTGTCAGACGCCTGCCCGGAGGGAAAGGTGAGTCTCTGCAGAGCCTGGGTTTGGCCAAGTTGCACATGAGGGAAAGAGAAGCAAAAGTATCAGGACAAAGAGTGGGTGGGCAAAGACCCTCCAGCTGGCAGGCGATGCTACAAAAACCTTTTGCGAATTCAAATAGTTAAGGTGACAGAACAACCAGTGTGAGGCAGCCAGTAATCAAAGCTGACTGGTGGATACTTTAACCTGTATTCCAGCCCAAGGGGCCGGAGATGTCACAGGTCACAGAGTTTCCCAAAAAGCCGCATGCTCCAACCTGTGGCCTAAGGAGGGAACACGTGGCAAATCCGGTGTCCTTGTTTTATAGATGAACAGAGGCCAGAGGTCACACATGAAATTAGGGACACAGCCATGCCCAGCACCAAGGTCCCAGCTTCATCCAGGCAGTGGTCCTTCTACACCGAGGCATCATTCTGTCCTTGGGCATCTCACTGGGTGCCCTGGAAACTGACCTGCGTTCACATCTCAGCTCTGCCACCTCCAAGCAGAGTGAGCCATGGGCAAGTTCAATACCCTCTCTGAGCCCCAAGTGGCTCATCTGCAAAGTAGGGTAAGGATGTCCCTACAAGACGGAGTTCAATGTGATCACTCACACGGGGGTGCTGGGCACAGTGCTGGGCGCAGCTCATGTGAGAAACCGTGCTGAGAGCCAGCCAGGGCAGGCAGGATGTCGCCCACCCCGTGACCCTCGGCCACCCACGAAGTGTTATCTCGGTCATCATGCCCCCTCTCTGAACCTCAGTTTCCCCGTCTGGAAAATAGGCAGCCTCATCCACTTCACACGATTATTGGGAAGATCAACCAAGATCCATTTAATCCCTGAACACAACCTTCCCCGTTCTTGGTGCGCCCAAACAGAGAGAAACAAGCAAGCGACTGGGAGTGTGGTTCTGCTGTCCTCTACAGAGTCCTTCCTCCTCCACAGATGGACTTACAGTTGGTTAACAGGCACCAGTGAACCCCTGGGCAGGCATGAGAGCCACTCCCTAAGGATCACCCAGCCCAGGTAGGACAGGGACTGTCTCAGGACTCAATTCAGCTTCTCAGGGCTGCAGCCATGAGCTGTTTGGGGAGGGGCACAGCAGGGCAGGCAAGTTCCCAGAGGGCAGAAATCTCTGGGGCATCAGCGTGAGCCAGGCTGGATTAATTTATCGCCTGTTCCCTGACCCAATGGGGATGTTCCCAAGGACTTTGTGTGCATTTGGGGCAGGGGGTGGAGCGGGGCTGAAGGAGTGTCAGTTTTTATGTTATTCAGAGAGATTTTTTTAATGCCAACACAGGGGTTAAAGAAGAAAAGAAATGTTAGGAGCACGGTAGGGAATAAGAAGTGATTCCTAGCAAATCCTAGGGAGTGTTTTTCTGTGTCATTAGCATCTATTGAGTACACAGTCTGTCATAGCCACCGTGTTAGAAGCTTTACACGGGTCATCTCAGTTTGTCCCTACAACCCTCTGCAATAGGGACCACTGCTCACTCTCCTTTTATAGGTGGGGTCAGGCCCAGTCACTCCCCAAGTTCACACATTTAGGACGCAGGTGGCCTCACTCGGAAGCCCACCGCTCATCCTCAGGCTTTCTTGCTCTATGTGCATAATTTCCCTCCACGAGCCTTGAGAAAGATTCCAAGTCAGCGGACCTGAAAAGTGACTGTCGGGGTACAACGTGTGGTTTCATAGAGCTGTGGGCTTGTTTTTAAATCTGTGTCCTCTCCTAAGGAACACAAATGCAGCCAAGAAATAAATAACAAAACTACTTCTCTAGACGTGGGGTTCTTCTCCTGGGAAAGGTTTTGGGAGACACAGGAGAGTTCTACCCAAATAAAGAAAAAGTCTTTCAAATCAAGATCTAGCTTCTAGGGGCGGCCGGTTAGCTCAGTTGGCTAGGGCACAGGGCTCATAACACCAAGGTTGCTGGTTCGATCCCCACATGGGCCACTGAGCTGTGCCCTCCACAATTAGATTGAAACCAATACTTGACTTGGAGCTGATGGGACCTGGAAAAAAACACACTGTTCACCAATTTAAAAAAAAAAGATCTAGCTTCTAGAATCCCAGAATCAGGAAAAGGCAGTTCTGGAAGGCAGTTCGAGAGAACTCCATCCACGGATAGAGACGGGCAGGAGGGAGAGCTAAGAGAAGGGGACATCTGCTCTGGGGCTTTGAAGGCAGAATAGAAGCTCGCCAGGTTGCTAAGGGGGCAGGATAGCTCAGGCAGGGTTAGCTCTTGGCACCATGCTAAACAGTGAGTTAATCGCTACTGGCTAAAGTAGATCACTCTGCCAAAGGTGCTAAACCAGGCCCAGCAGTTAGCAAATTCGTTCTATTGTGAAGAGTGCTCATTTAACACTTTTGTGTCTGAAGAAGGGATGTGACAACCTTCAGGTGAAAGTGGAGGGCGGTGTACCTCCCTACAAATTTTAAGATGTGGGAAGGCACACATCCTTGTGTAATCCTAGCAGCTTGGCTTTCCCTGCGATTGTGATCAAGGGCGCTAGTGTGATGTCACACCTCCTTACCTCAGAGGACAAATACTGGGGGAGAAGTGCAACCCTCACCTCTAAGAAAAGACTCAGCTCTCTGTTACTCTCTAACTACAAACACTAACTAAAGAGCCTTATGTTAACTAGTAATAACACCACTCCTGTCCATTATAATGAGTACCTGGTATCCAGAATCTCATTTACTCCTCACGGCAGCCCTACAAGGGAAATATTATTCTTATCCATTTCATGTTATCATCATCATTATTATTATTATTATCTCATTTCACAGATCAGGCGGGAAAAGCCAGTGCCCAGAGAGGGGGAGTGACTTGCCCAAAGTCACACAGCTTGGAGGTACACGAAATTCAAGTCTGCTCTGCCTGACTCCAAAGCCTAGATTTGTAATAGGTGGTAAATGAGTGGGCTGGTGGTTCAATGGACTAACTGGCTACCCTCTTAAATGAGTGGTATCAGAAGCCTGGAAATGAGACCCAGGGAGAGTCAGCAGTTCTCAAACTCATCACAGGTCAGAGCATCTGGGTCTCAGGAGAATCCCTGCATAGTGTTAGCATAAAGATAAATTAGCTACATCAAGTGGTCTTTTGTCAAATCCCAAACCACTTGTTCCTAGAGTCCAGGAGGTATGCAGCACCAGGGGTCACTGATTTGGGGACAACTTCATGGAGGAAAACACATTTGAGGGTCAGCTGGGTGGCTCAGTCTGTTAAGAGCGCGAGCTCTGAGCAACAGGGTCACTGGTTCAATTCCCACATGGGCCAGTGAGCTGCGCCTGAGCTGAGCTGCTGCTGAGCTGCTGAGAGCGTGTGCTGTTAGCGGAAAGGTTGCTGGTTCAACTCCCGCATGGGATGGTGGACTATGCGCCCTCCCACCCCCACCCCCGGCCCCGCGCAACTAGATTGAAAGTGGCAACTGGACTTGGAGCTGAGCTTGCACCCTCCACAACTAAGATTGAAGGACAACAACTTGACTTGGAGCTGATGGATCCTGGAAAAACACAATGTTCCCCTTCCCTAATTCCCCAACACTGTTCCCTTCCCCAATTCCCCAATAAAATCTTTTAAAACAACAACAACAACAACACATTTGAGAAAAGTCTGTGAACTTCAGTTTTTCCTTAGTTATGAAAAAGCCCAGATGTCCAAAAAGTCCCAGGTTCCTCTGGGAGTGGTAACCCAGGAAGGTACATTTCCATGGTGCCTGGCACACTGTAGGTGCTCAATTAATGCCTGGTGAGCCAAACTTTTGATGGGGTTGATCTGGTGACCCAGGCACAACTGGCCCGAATGGTTCCAGACCAGGCCCTGCCTTGGAGAGATGTGAAAGGAGTAGGTCTCCTGCCTCCAATGGAAAACTTGCTCCACCATCTCAAAGGCTAATCAGGGCCATCTGTTCCACTAGCGTCTCCCGTGAGTCATCCCTGCAGAAACTGTCAAAGTGGGCTGTCCCACGCGCCTGAGGGCCTGGGCCCTGCCACCTTGGCAGATGGAATGCCATCCTCCTCCTCTGTTCCTTCCATGCTGGGAACCTGCCTCCTTTAACCATTCACTCATTTATCAGGGGGCATTTCCTGGGTACCTGCCAGACATGGTGCCAGCTGCTGGAGACATGGAACAGACAGCATAGGAATGGCCCTGCCCGTGAGGATTTACCATCTCACTGTGTAAGATCACAGATGAACGTAAGGGTACAATCAGAAGAACCACCACAAAGGAGAAGCCTGGGCTATGCCTGGACCTGGGGGGCCATTTTGGTTTGCAAGGTGAGCAAAGGCTTTCCCAGAGCAAGATGCTTATGCTGAGACAGGAAGGAATGTGGGTTTAGCCAGGTAAAGGTGCCCGGGCGGGAAGATGGAGGGAGAGTGTCCACAGGCAGTGCAATGTATCTCAAACTGCTTGGAACCAGGGCCCCTTCCCTACCTTGCGTGCGTTAGCACTCCAAACAGGAGGACCCCAGCTGCCCCACTTTGCTGGGAGTGTGGCAATAAGCCACAGAGAACAGAGTGGGGAAAGTCTGCTAAAGGGTGGGAGGCCATTTCCAACAACAAATCATTCTAGTTACTATAGTAGAGCCCATGACCTATTAACTTCCAAATAGACAGGATGTTCAGGGTTGTCCCTTTAATGTCACTCTCACCCATGATTTAATTTGAAAAGGTAGAGCTTCAGCGAGTCCAATCTGAGTGGCACAAAACCCCGGGCTACCTGAAGAGTGTGGCTGTCTTCAGGGGCCCCAGCACTGGTGAGGGCACTAAGGTATGCTAGAGCCCAGGGAGATGGAGAGCAGTGTGAAGCTGACCTGGGTGGAGGCTCTCCGGTGTGTCATGACTTAACAGGCCCCGACAACAGAAATTCTCCAAACTTTGGTTTCCTGGTCTGTGGAATGGAGAAAATAATACCTGCCCCGAGGGCTGTCTTACGAGGAGTGTATAAACACCTGATGTGCTAACTTCTCAATAATTGAGACCTCAGGTTTCCTGCTGTGCCCGCTTGGACTGTCCAGTACAAGGAGTCCTGGATCCCTAGAATAAAGGAACACAGCCTAACTTCTTGGAGCACCATCTTACGCTATGGTAATGAGTTTACTGTGATGACACACAGACAGGTCTACTAGAATAGAACGTGAAATGCACATGAAGTTTGCAGATAAAAAGCAAGATTTCTGACCATGCTTCCAGGCTTCTTCCCCAGGTGCAGGTGTACTCTGCTCTGAAGTAAGGATCCCTAAGTCAAAATTCAAAAGAAGCTTTAGCATAAGGGATCCCAGCGTTTCTACAGGAGTAAGATTTTGAGGACATCTCCATTTCAAAAGGTTAGAATGTTATTTCCCCATAAAGATCGAGTATCTCAGGTATTGTCAGTCTCATTTCTATCTCAGATCTAGAGGTGATCAAAGTAGGAGGGAGTTTACACAACACCTGAACAGAAGCAAATAAACTCCTTTGCATAAACATAAAATGCCCTTCCCGACTCCTCAAAGAAAGTCAGACATTAGTTGTGTTTGCACCTCCGATCACCTGGCTTAGAATTGGCTGGGTCTTTCCATTTCAAACTTGGAGAGGTCAGAAAAGACATCACATCTCATAAAGATCTTCTAAGGGGTAACTGGTCAGCTCAGTTGGTTAGAGCATGGTGCTGATAACACCAAGGTTGCCAGTTTGAGCCCCACATGGGCCACTGTGAGCTGCGCCCTCCCTAAAAGAGTCAGTCAACTATGCCGTTGTAGCATGAAAGTAATGTGTAACCAATGACCATGGCTGTTGCCTAATATAATAATTAATAATAATAATAATAACAACAATAAAATCTTCCAAGACAGTCTTAGAAGGAAAACATTTACAATAGAACATCTATTCCCTTCGGTTTTTTAAATGGAAAGACCCACTTCCTGAGCACTCCCCTCAGTCCTGGGCACATCTGGGCAGTGCGTCATCCTACCTATGGGGAAGCCCGTTTATGTTAAAATAATAATAATGATCAGTGAGAGAGGTACCAGGTAAATGCAAAGAATCAGGGGTCTCTGGGAAACCAGCTCTGGGATGTTTGACACCAAACTGCACAGCTGCTCCCTCCGGGAGGAGGGACAGACAGAAGGATGGTGCCAGGAGACACCCCATTTTCCTCTGTGCTGCTTCTTTAATTTGTAACATGCTTTATAAAATTTAAAGAAAATCGTGTCTTTCTAGCAACACAGGACCATTATAAATGCTTTCCTCGAGTTTGCTTCTTTAAAAAAAAAAAGAGCAACAGTTTGAGCGACTGGACATCTATGAGAAACAGAATACTATTCCTTTAAGACAAGTTTTGGGGGCAAACTTCCCCCTTCTACCACCCCCCCACACACAGAACACAGAACTGCCTTCTAGGCAAACCTAAAAACTAAACCATTCCGGTGTGTGGAGCTGATCAAAGTTTACTCAGGGATTCCCAGAAACAGGACCATTTATAGAAGCAAAGAAAGACCTTGCTCCTTCATCTGTGTTACATGCTGAGCCATTAGGATCAGCTTCCCAGCAAACAGAACAGGAATTGCTGTCCCCCTGGAAACCCTGCAAACAGGCTGCTCAGACAGGGGCTGCACGCACTGGGCACTGAATTCCCCGTCTCTTGGGACGCTGGCTTTCTGTCCGTGACCTCAGGGAGGGGTCAGCTCACTTACCATTTTCTTTCCACCTTTTCTTTTCCCAGGTCCTCTCAACTGTGCATTCGGGATTACATTTTCCAGGTTCCTTGTTTGCTGAGGGCCTAGCACTAAGCCGGCTAGCTGCTCCCTGCCAGTGACTGTCAACGTCACTTTTAGATTAACTGGCCCCTGCTGTTTAAAAATATCCTGGGCGCATTTAACCTTCAAGGCACCAGACAGCGGTAATAACCCAGGCGGAGTGAGTGGGGAAAGACCCAGCACCAAAGCATTCGTATGGTGTTTTCCACCTTTCAACCCTGTAACTTGCTTTATTTCAAAATTCTTAGACCTCTAAGCCACAAGGCACCTACAGTCCAAGTTGTCATAGGCAATATAAAGAAAGTCATGTGGGCCCTCCTAGGACATGCTGCAAATTAGCTGGACATACCAGGCTGGTGGTGGTGGTTTTGAGAAATGGCTTCTGGAACAAACCCCCAGTGAATGGGTTCCTTTGATCCTTATCAAAAAGATCCCCTGGCTTCCCTCCCCGGAAAAGATTTGGTAAAAACCCTCTCAAGGCAAACGCCACTTAAAGAAATGCTTCCCACTTCTTAGGACTTGGGCAAAACCAAAAACAAAACAGCTCCCTTCCCATTCAAGGTCTGCTGGCTGTTGCTAAGGCTGGAAGGAGAAAGCCAGCACACGCTGCCACCGTAACAGAATGTTCCGCCACCTGGGGAGGGCTGGCAGCATGTGGGACAAAGGTCACGTCTAGGACCCAACAGAGCAGGCGGCAGGAAAGCAGAGGCCACACAAAAGGGCCTTGTGTTCCAGCAGACCAGGATGTGTCTTACTAAACAGCAAGTGGAAAAACCTGCAGAGAGCTGAGCTAATGCAAAATCGGTTTCAATGGTGGCCATGCCAGGTGCAGCCTTCACCCTGCCGGAGAAGCTACTACATTTGTGGGCTTGTTTTCCAAGAAGGAAATGTCCTCCAATAGTGAACTTCTTGGAATTTTCTCCGCTGGACTTGTAAGTAGGAAGTGCCGTGTCTTGCCTGCTCCTGTGTCCTCTGCAACCTTAGGATCATCAGCTGTCACCTGCCACGGTGCCACTTCCTTTTTACAGGAGTTGAGGATGAAATAATGCAGGTTGAGGGCTTAGCACAATGCCGACATGCCTTAAGTTCTTGGTTGGCAGCCCCTATGATCGTGGTGAGCTTATTTATCAAGGCTACTTCACGCTAGAGAAGCTCATGCAATCCTTTCAAAGAAGCACCTCTCAAACTATAGACATGTCCTTCTGTGTTTCCTGAAAAAGCCATCTGTAACTCAAAGAAAAAAATCTTGAACTCCATTTAAAATTTCTCCACGATGATGCCAAATAATTCTGATCTGGGCAGTGTCAAGAGTGGCAAGGCTGTTGGGTTTTGCAATCAGGTTGATGTGGGTTCGAATCCTAGCTCCGTTACCTGTAGCTTTGAGCAAATGACCGAGCCAGTTTCCTCATAGAACTACTTGACCATATGGTTGAAAAAACTAAATATAACAACATACATTGAGCTTCTAGCATAGTGGCTTGCTCGTAATAGGCACTTAATAATATCTTTCTAATACAATTCCTTACTTTCAAAAGGACTAGAAAACACCCCCTCTCCACCCTCCCCCCCACCCTACCCACCCACACACACAGATGAAGGAGTCTTTCTGATGGTTCAGCTCTCCCCTGCCTCTCTCTCTTTAAGGCACAGGTATTTTCTAGAAGCCAAATGGAAGACTTAAAACCAAAGTTATTCATAAACTTTTCCCACCAAACCCAAGAACGTTAGTAGAAAAATCTATTTCTTCAAGCGCATCTTAGATTCAGCAAGTCATAACTATCAAGTCGTTTGCCGGAAAAAAACCAAAGTGACCACGTGGCTTAAGGAAATAGGGCGTCTAGAAGGAAGCTGCCATTCCTACTGCAAACCAGACATTTTATAAAAAACGCCTCTGTCTCCTCTTCCCCATAAGGGCCAATTAAATCAGAATTTCTGGGAGTGGGCCTGGCATTGATCTTTTTGAGTTTCCCCAAATGGTGAGGCTTGAGGGGTCCTAACTGTTTGAAGCCCCTGGACCCCCTCTCTGTCACCACAGGGACCACTGAGAGGGTCCGAAGAACACAAGAAATACACAACTGTAAGAACGCAACATATTGACCTCCTGCTGTGCCCCACTCACCAATATCTGCATTTCCAAACATACTTCAAAATTTTTAAAAAATGGTTCCAACGGAGATAATCAAACAAGGTAACTTTAGGTTGTGAGACCCAGATCGAAAGTTATCAGAAAGACTCTAAGTAGGAAAAGAGGCTGTCTCTGGTTGGTGTTTCTGTTTGAGTCCTCATCCGTCAACATGCCAGGACCCTCCAAAGTAGCCCTGGACCCCCTACCTTGTACATCTCCAAGGTCTGACAAGGATGAAAAGCCACAGCCACACCAAAAAGTTTGCTTCTCCAATCCAAAACTCTAATAAGACTTTTTGTGCCAGGTGCAAACGGAAGCAGAAAGTGAATTTTAAAAGGGAGAAAATGTATTATCTTATCTGATAATGGAAGCATAAAAAAAAATTCACATTCCCCCTACCTTACCCGACTGGACTCCGGTCACAGATAGGACTGTCACGTGATTATTTTATAACGTGGGGTTCCCAGGACAACATTTTGCAATACTGACTTCCTGGGTTTCCAAAAGCCCTCAGCAGATACTCTTGTCCTTGCCTGAGAAGGGAGGAAATGGGAATTACTTGGGGCCAGGCTCTTAACATGCTCCCACAGCGAGCCACACAGAACTGCCCTGACAGTGGGAGATCACAACAGCCGGGCTCCTTGCTGACGTCTGAGTGGCAGCACCTAGAACAGGAATCTGCAAACTCTGGCCCATGCTGCCTGATTGGCTCCCGAACTAAGAGTGGATTTTACATTTGCGGAATGCTTAAAAAAAAAAAAAAAGGCGTTATGACACGTGCAAGTCGTACTGAATTCCATCTTCAGTGTCCATAGTTTTATTGGCTCCATCTGTTCATCTACATGTTTGCCCGTGGCTGCTTTCTCTACAACGCAGAGTGGCTCCCATAGACAGAACGATGGACCATCTGACCCTTTACAGTAGAAAAAGTATGCTGAACCCTGATCTGAAGGGCCACAATCGCCTTTTATTCATTTTGGCAAACCCAGTGCTATTATTGCAACAAATCCAAAAACGTGAAAAGAAATGACAACTACGTAGATGAAAGTTCATCAAAATGATCCTTGTTCCTAAAGGATCAGTGATTACTGTATTTCCCCATGTATAAGACACACCTTAATTTTGAGGCCCGAAATTTGAAAAAAAAATGTATTAAATAAAGTTATTGAACTCAAGTTTTAGTCATCATAAAATGCATACAACTCATCACTGTCAAAACTCCCATTAGCTTGTCCTCATCTGTGTCTGATGACGAATCACCGTCTTCATATATTGCCTCGTCCTCAGTTCCATCTATGGCATTTGAAATCTACAACCACTGTATAAGACGCACCCAGTTTTTAGACCCCAAATTTTTTGCAAAAGGGTGCGTCTTATACATGGGGAAATATGGTCAATTTGTCCTTTTTTTGGCGGGGGGTGGGTAGTTATAGACCTTTTAAGATGCTGTGTTCTTTAAAGCGTCACCATTCTTTCAAGATTCAATATTTTTTAAATAATGAGTTTACTTGTTGAATTCTTTATAGTAACCCAGCTTACTGCTTCCTCACGGCTCACAGCCCTGCATTGGGTTGGATGTGTCAAAACCCATCTGATGCAGAAATATTAGCCCCTCGTTTATCCCTTGGATAAGGGAGCCCATTGTCATGCTGAGGGGAGGACCCCAAGTTACGGGAGGGCAGATGAAGAATGCATCTTTGTCCTGCCTTCCTCTGGGAAAGCCTGCTTGCCATGGCAGAGTGTGGGATCACAAGCCCTCCTCTTCAAACACAAAAAAACTAAGGCCCAGAGGGAACGCAGTCCTCTCAACTGCAAGGAAGGTTTCCGACGCCCTGCTTTTTTGTCAGTCTGTGCTGGTCTAGGTGTCCTCACCAGAGGCATTCTTTCTGGCCAGCTTAAATACAGGCACATGTGCTACCAAGCCCTCCTGATCTCTTACTTCCTTCTTCATTGGATACCAGGAGAGTCCAGCCTTTCGTCTTAATGGGCCACCCCTGCTACTCCAGCCAAGCGCTGGCAGGTCAGTGGGCCACCCGGGCGTCTTCCCAGCGCCCTGCCTTCACACTTCAACTCGAGTCCCAGGGAAGAGTCTGGAAACACTAGCAGAGGGTGGGGAAGGTCCCCTTGCACAGTCCCAGGGCTTGGCAAGACACGCAGCCATGACGGACGGGCATGCCAAGATCCCCGCAGTTTTCCAGCAGCAGCGGCCCCTTTAGGATCTCAGCAAACCCTGACCCCTTACACCCTCCCCACTGCGCTTGGGCTCGGGGCGCAGCTCCCGGGTGGGGTGGGTCCCGGCTCGGAACACCCAGACCAGGGTCCTGCTCGCGCCCCTCCCGGGAACCCGGAGGCCCAGGGCTTACCGAGGACTGGCGGAGGGGTGGGCGGCTCCATCCGGGCGGAGGGAAGGGGGCGGAGGAACGAGAGGGCAGTGCGGAGGCGGCCCTTCCTGCCCACAACAGTTGCCATGGCTACCAGGGCCCAAGGGCAGCTCAAAGGCGTTCACGGATGCCCCCCCTCACCCCCCCCCCGGGGGAGTGGACTGCTGAAGGGCACTAAGCATAAAGAACACTCGGTACAAAGCGAAACTTCAACAACCTTTTATTACCAAACTCAAGTAGGGTTAACTCTAACCCCGCTGACAGCAAAACATCTCTTAACAGGATCTAGAATGGAGGTGCAGACCTAATAAAGATTGTCTCTTAAACAAAGAATTAAAAAAATACATATATACTTGCATCAACATTTAAGAGCAAAATTCTCCAATGTTGTAGAAAAAGATATCCCAAAGGGATGTCAGTCTATAAAAAACAGCATTTGGCTAACTATGCTGCCAACTCAGGGTACACCTAATAGAAAAGCATTTCCTCTTAAAAAAACAAAACACCGTTTTCCCCTCATGCCTAGAAACACCCCAAGAACAGCAGTTTAAACAAGGCCCAGCCCACTTCTCTTGGCCTATGCCTTAAGGTTTGCACCAAGGACTGTTCCTTAGGAATTTTCACCTCTACTTCAATCAGGAAATTGATCCCTAATTTCTGGAAACTTGCAGAAAACATCCACATTATTTCCTTCAAGGAGGGCCTGGGGGTTCTGTGAAGGATCAAAGAGGAAGTCAGTGGACCTGGCTGAGACCCAACACCAGACTGGGCAAAGGGGGACTTTCTACATAAAAACTCCCAACACCTTATAACCTAAGTCTAACCTACCAGGTAAAAAACGAGTAGCAGCTGGCTGTACCAAAAAGGTGCCTATCTCCCCCTTTAACCACAAAGGTAACAGAAGGGAGGAGCCTAAAATATTCGACCTCTTCTCCCTTTCAAGCCCTGTTGCAAAGGCAGCCTTGTGGTTGCAGGGCTAACTTTGCCTGTCTGGCTGGATAAACAAAGCTGCCACTCCTGGGCAGCCTGGCTCACGACTGCTTTAAAATCAACAGGGAGATTATTTTTTCAATTAGATTTTGTAACTGACAAATACTTTAATAGAAGCTTCTAAAAAGCTGCCTGGAGATCCTGCCCCAGTTCAGGGTCACAGATCCTTCCAGTTGATGGGCTCCTTGCCGGACTTCTGCAGCAGCTCGTTGGTTTTAGAGAAATGTCTGCAACCGAAGAACCCTCTGTACACAGACAGTGGGGAGGGATGCGCGGTCTGCAGCACGTGGTGGCGCTTCTGAAAGACAGCAAGAGAATGACCAAAAGGTGACACATCTGGACTGTATGGCTGTTGCACCTGAAGACAGCTGTGCTCTTCCCTTGGCCCTCTAAATTATCCCACTTTCCAAAGTGTATTATTTGCCGTCAGCAGTCATACTAGATCAGTGCATTCATTCATTTATAGAGCAACTACCTTTGTTAGGCTCTGAGGCTGCAGAGGACCTGGCATGTGGCACAGGCCCCCGAGAACATGAGCTGTGCTGAGCTTTGAAGGATGTTAGTCAGCCTCTGGGGAAGGCAAAGACCTCCACACTGAGGACAAAGGAAGCCAGGGAAGTGGGGCACAGGGAAGAAACCTGGGTGGTTCAGTCAGCCTGGAGTTGAGTCAAAAGAGGGGAGCTGTGGCCGAGGCAGAGCAGAGGTACACCCAAGACGCCTCGTCAGCCTAAGTCAAGGCCTTCCAGGGGGAAGGCATCTGACCGCTCCAGGCAAGATCAGAGGGACTGAACCAGGGCAAAGGTGGTCAGGTGGGATGGGTCTGACACAGGAAAGAGAATCAAGCCTAGGAATGACGAACAGGATATAAGTGGGGATGGGGAAAGGAGGTGGAGGGAAAGGTAGGGGTGTCATGCATGATATCCAATTTCTGGTTGGACAGCTGGGTAGACAGTGGTACTTTTTTAACCATTGGGTAATACAGAGGAGGAGCAAGTTTATAAGGGATGGACGAGGAAAGGACAATTGTTCTTGGACAATGTTGAATTTGATGTGCTTTGGGCCACCAATAAGGAGGCAGCTGGATATTTAGGTCTACTGCTCACGAAGACACTGGGTTGGATGCACTACTTGGTTTTAATGATCGAGCTACTTGAACTGTTTACTTTCAAACCAAACCATGCTTGACAATAAAGATGACAAATATACTAGGAGCTACCCAGACCATAAACCTCCCTAAGAGAGACTGAAATCACTCATGTGTACTTCTTACTTAACCTAGATAGCCAGATATTAGCAGTTAGTTCATTCATGCCAGATTTTATTCCTACTATTCCCTTCCTTAAAAAAATACCTGAGGGCCGGCCGAGTGGCGCGATGGTTAAGAACTCGCTTGGGATGCCAGAGGGCCCCGGTTCGGATCCCACATATGAGGGCCAGTGACACTGCCCTCTACAGCTAAGATGCTGAACAACAGCTCGACCTGGAGCTGGGCTGCCATGAGTCGCCGGCGACGGCGTGGGCTGCAGTCCTTGTGGCAGTGGATTGCCATGGGCTACCGTGTGTAGCCAGCAGCCAGCGTGAGCGGCCGGCAGCCGCAGTGAGCGGCCGTCCAGAAGCCGGCGACTGATCTGCCTCGCCAGAGAAGAGCGCAATGATGGTGCCAACTTGGGCCAGTGAAGCAACGTCCTCCACTAGACTGAAGAACAAAATGACAGCAACTTGTCTGTTCCCCTTTCCCTAATTCCCCAGCACTGTTCCCATCCCCCCAATAAAAATCTTTAAAAAAAAATACCTGAAAATATCTTGTTCACTCACACAGAAACTTTATAGGGAAAGAAGCCTTTTTTTTTTTTTTTTAAAGATTTTTATTGGGGAATTGGGGGGATGGGAACAGTGCTGGGGAATTGGGGGAAGGGGAACAGACAAGTTGCTGTTGTTTTGTTCTTCAGTCTAGTTGTGGAGGACATTGCTTCACTGGCCCAAGTTGGCACCATCATTGTGCTCTTCCCGGGCGAGGCAGATCAGTCGCCGGCTTCTGGACGGCCGCTCACTGCAGCTGCTGGCCGCTCACGCTGGCTGCTGGCTGCTCACGCTGGCTGCTGGCTACATACGGTAGCCCATGGCAACCCACTGCCACAGGGGCTGTAGCCTACGCCGTCGCCTGGCGACTCAAGGCAACCCAGCTTCAGGTTGAGCTGTTGTTCAGCATCTTAGCTGTAGAGGGCAGTGTCACTGGCCCTCATATGTGGGATCCGAACCGGGGCCCTCTGGCGTCCCAAGCCAGTTCTTAACCATCGCGCCACTCGGCCGGCCCGGGAAAGAAGCCTTTTAATCTTACACACTGCTATTTGCTTGTGCCAAAAAAAGTACACACATTTTAAGAAAGGAAAAAAAACTATTAAAATTGTAATATTCAATATATACCAATAACAAAAAATAACAAGTCATGTGTATACATTCTTTTGGCACTCCCAGTATACACAGACACACATATATGTATGCATTTAAAAAATACTGGAAGGAGATAGCAGAAACTAAAAGCCATTGCTTACTCAAGCCCAGGAGAAAACTGAACAGGTAGGACTTGGATGGGAGACTTTTCACTATACATCTTAATATCCTTTTTTATTTCTAATCATGTGAATCTATCTTTAAAAAATTACAGGGGTGGCTGGTTAGCTCAGGTGGTTAGAGCACAGCCTCATGGCACCAGGGTTGCTGGTTCGATTCCCACATGAGCCAAGTAGCTGCACCCTCCACAATCCAATAGATTGGGGATGACTATTTGACTTGGAGCTGATGGGTCCTGGAGGAACACACTGTTCCCCAATTAAAAACAAACAAAAAAACCCTAAATTACAAAATGAAACTCAATTTAAGAGAAAATTGGCATGTGAGTAAAGCCATTAAACTTGAACTCGATCACTGGTTTAGAATCCTAACACTCCCGTGAGAACTTCACAGGGCCCACAGCCACCCAGGAGGGCAGGCTGCGTAGAAAGCCCGAAGCTCTGGAGCAGGTCTAATCTCGGCTCCACCACTCATGTAACTTTGGGCAAGTGACTTCACCTCTCTGAGCCCCAGTACAAAATTGGGCCAGTGTACGCCTACCCTCATAGCCTTTTCCAAAGTAGTGAGATTCTGCATGAACAGTGCTTGACTTGGTACCTGACGCAGGGTAGAGGGTTGATGTATTTGCACATTTCTGACACACCAGAAACTACTGTTGGGTCACTTCAGTTCATCTCTTTACTTGCACTTGAAAGTGCTCACAATTTCTCCCCCACCCTTACTTCCTAAGTCTCTCAGTTGCCCAAGCTCAACACTTGTTCTTAACTCCTCTCCCATCCCAGATCTCCCCACTCCACTCTGCATTTCCCATGAAACCACCGTCATCTCCAGACTGTCAGTTATCCTGAAGAGACGTGATGGTGGCTCACCCGAGTGGCAGCAGTGGGAATGGGACATTTTTAGGAGGCATCTGACAGGATTCTGACGGACTACATTTAAGGGGATGAAGGAAAGGAGAAGATGGAGGAGGACTTCTGGTTGTCAAGCTCAGTAACCAGGTACGTAAGCGCTTCAGTAGGTATATGGAGAAGGAACAAGTTGGGGGAAAACGCATGATGAAAGAACTGTTTAGTGGTGTAGGGTATCGGCAATCAGGGCTCAGGTGCAATGATTATCAATCACCAATAGTATTTTTATGTGGGAAGTTAAATTTGTGATTAAGTGAGATACTTCATGTTTCTATATATAAACTTCTTGGAAGAAACTTACCTCATCTGTCAAGTATTGCATCAGTTGTTAAATGAATGGAGCTTGGGGACCAGTGTCCCTTTCTGTGTTTATGCCTGTATTACTAACTGTATTAAATCAGAAGTTGGCCAGTTGCTGTCCTAACATCATTAATCATTCCTATAATTTGTCTAAATTTTGTTCTACTTTCAATGAGAAACCCAACCATAATTTTTAACAGTCTTAAGGGAAAACAAGCTTCATTTTTATGATGTGGGTTTTCCAGGACCACATTGGAAGGATTCCTAGAATTTTTTCTAACCTGATTTAAACTGTTAAGAACAACATACCCTATCGATGGCACTACCCTTCTTCTGAGCATAAGAACCCCAGAGCAAGAAGACAAGGCCTTTTGAGTTCTGATTTAGCCAGGATACAACCGCATCGGTAAACTGCTCCCAACCTTTCTCCTTATGAGAATTGGCCTGATGTGCCCGGACTGTGAGGACAGCATTGAGTAGGAGAACACCTATGAACACACACCAAAGAAAAAGGTTAAAGGTAGGTGGAAATACATCAGCCTAACACCCAACAACAGGGGCTAAACACATGATGAAACCACTCTCATGATGGAATCCAGAACTGCCATCTGAAATTCGGTCATAGAGAAAGCATTACAACAGACTGCTGGGTATCTCTGGGCGAGATCAGAGGGCATTCAACTTTCACCTCTGCACTTTCAACGCCTTCCGAGTTCATGACAGTGAACATGAATTATATATCCCTCATCAGAAAGAATTGTTAAAAAATAACCTGAGTGATATTAAATAACCCCAGAAAATAACAAAAGGAAGTGTTTCACCAAAACAAAAATCTAACCACAAGAAACCAAAGAGTAAATATTCTTTCCTTATCCCGGTTATAGTTTGTTAAAAAAGAAAGAAAAAAGTCCGTAGATAGGTATTAAGACAAATATAACGCAACCTATGTTGAAATGACAAAAGTGAGGCCACCTTCTGATGCCAAAATTAGGTTAAGTGGATAAATGTAAAATACTAATAATGAGGAACACGCTTATCTATTTCAAATTACGATTAAAGCATGAAAGAAAACATTGGCTGCAGGATAAAACGGAGATACGTTTTTTGACTTATGTAAGTTTAGCTATTTTGTTAGAACTCTCTTGTTCTTCATTGATATCTTTTACAAACATAAGCAAGTGGACTGAAAACTGTTGAAATCTGCCTAAGACATAGCTGGTAGTGGTTGGTTTACCTTGCTTGGCCCACCCAGTTAAATCTCCGTGACCAGGATGAACAAAACCATCTATGTCTGTAGACAGCTCTTTATAAATGTTTTCCAAGCTGAAAGCAAACCGGAAAGAAAAAAACAGGATCTTAAGCACCATTCTGCAAGTTCAGTAACCCCCTACATGTGAATTACAACGTGTAAAGCAGCCCCTGGAGGACGATGCAACAAACCGTACTCATTCATGAGGAAAGACTACCATTCCTTTTGACAGGTAACCCTGCCAAAGACCTTCATTTTGATCTGTGCTTTGGTTTAAGGAACAGGACTTTGAAAGACCTAAGTAAATCAGCCCAGGAGTTACAGCCCCCTCCCAACTGATGCAGATTTTTGTCTCACAGGGGACTCTGGCAATGTCTGATGACATTTTTCATTGTTGTTTTATTAGAACTCTTTAGTTCTGGGGTGGCAGTGGTGCTGGCATCTAGTGGGTAGAGGCCAGGTGCTGCTAAACATTCTACAGTGCCCAGGACCAACCCTCTCCCCCACAAAGACCAAGATCCCCAAATAGGCATATCTATAATTTGCAAAGTACACATCTGAGTGTGAGTAATTGTGATTGGACCTGACCCATCCATAAAGCCATCTTACCTGGGTGGAGGTGGAACAGGTTTCTGAACACTAAAGCAGAGCCCATGAGCTTGATTGGGTCCATGATACGGATCTTGTCCTAGGATGACAACCTTTACCTGTGAATACCAGGTGGCAAGAAACTAAATATTGTAGTGCAGGCAGTTTAAATGAACACCTGGCTAACTATACACAGGGACATGGTGATAAGGGCAGCCCCTCTCCTGACCCAACTAGAAACCCAAGAAAGAAAGTAGGTACCCTGGCACCATTTCTTTTCATTACCCAATTATCATTCACTCAATCGCCGTGCCACACTGCCCCCTCCCTTCGGACACAGGTAGTTGAGAAACAAGTTGGGGTCAACTTTGCTTCCATCCCCTTCATTTTTCAAATGATGAAAGTAAAGACACCCTTGAAACAAGTACAACCATCCAGAAACAAAGTGGTTAGTCATCTCCTGGTCATCCATATCCCATCCCAATGCAACCATTTTTAATTACCTTTAGAATTGGAGTTATTGCACTCATTACATTTTTGTGTTTCTTACATCACACATTTTGGATCGTTCAATCACTGATGGGCATCAGCTTGTTCCCCAATTTTTTCCATTACAAAAAATAATGCAATACACATCCTAATACATATATACCTACATGCTATTGCTTTTATTTCTATGGACTATTTGTAATAGTGGAGTTCCGGGCCAAAAGATAAGTGTATTTTAAATTTTCAGACACATGCCAAATTGCTTTCCAATGAGTTGAAGGCATTAGAATTTACCACCAGCAGCAATATGAAGGTGCCTGTTCCCCTATATTCTCTAAGGAATGAAACCCGGAGAATGAGGTTTGGTCAAAGGGCAATGGGAGTAGGTGGCAAGATGCAATGAAAAGTAATTAGGTCTCTCTCAGGGACACTGTTTAAATAGTCCTTTTGATCTGGAGACCACCAACCTCTTCATTTTCATGCTTCTGCCCATGGTGCTCCTTAGAATCTTCCATAGCTGACATATACTTTATCCTTCCAAGTCCAGCTTTAGATGTTTCCATGATCAGAAAGCTTTTGTGGACCTCTCTGTTCCTACTGCTGGTGCTCACATTGTCCCCTGCGTATCTCCCTTCTGAAGCAACCTGTCCCAGCAGGGAAGCTTTCCAGTTCTGGTTCTGGATAAGGGATGGCCTTGGAGCAGCCAAATAACCTCCCAGACCCTCCATGGGCTCCTTTATAAAGAAGCCCTGGGCCATCTGATCCTCAGAAGTTTCATGCTCTCTTTTTTTATTCTTCCCTATTTATATTGATCATTGGTATTCAAAATAAAGCATACTATTCAAACAAGGCACAAAGCACTACTAACTTTAAAAGGACTTAGTTTTTAACTTCAAAAATAAGGACTTAAATTCAAAGTCCCTGCTCTAAACTGAAAATTGTGAAGCTTGCTAATAAGTATTAGGTGTAGCAGCCTTAGCAAGATGGTTTATTCACCTATTCCACTTCCATTTAGATATTTATTAAATCAAAGGATTCCTGCCCTCAGCTTGCAAATGAGGGAAAAGGACAATAAAGTGTAAAACCTCCAGTGTAAACAGATATTAACCATATTGGAGGGATTGAGAGGAAAACCAGATCACAAAGGTTGTGGGGAACAGGCTTCGTTGAGGTGCCATAGATGGATCGAGTTGGTTTTCAAAAGCCAGAAGTGAAGAGAGGGCTGCCACACTGTCCAACCCTGAAGCAGAAAAATGGGAGGTGGAGGCTGGCAAGTAGAACGTGGCCATATTCATGTTCAGCTTTCCTAGTTCTGACAGTAGGAAGCCACTGAAAAGCTTCTGAACAGGAGACTGACAGGACCAGAGCCACCAGACAACAGCCATTGTATACAATGAACCAAAGCCAAGGGATTTACTAACAGGATAGCAAAACTCTTCGGGCCAGGAGTTAAAAGTGTGAAAGCATCAACTATAAAAGACAGTGTGGTCAGACAAAAAATACTGGGCTACAAGTCAAGGTGGGGCCGACTATAACCAGGTGAGAAAGACTTAATTGCTTCATGCCTCAGTTTCCTTATCAACACAACAATAGCACCTAACACTGGCACGGGGTTGGTTTCAGGATTAAGCACACAGCCTCTGAACACACTTTTCTTTTTGCTGCATAAACACCACGTGGTAAAAGTTAAAAAAAATAAATATAGGTGAAAATAGAGCCTGCCAAGTCTCACAATTTCAGTATTTTATTTACTGAATTATGGACAATGTCTTAATTCCAGTGTCCCTAACTAAGAAATACTATTTGATTCCCATGCTTCTTTTCCCAAAATTCATTCACAACTTGTACTTACGTCTCTTATGTCACACATTTGGGTCCATGTGAAGACTTGATCTGGGGGTGGATAAACTGTGTAATGTCTTCTTTCTTCTGCAACAAATCCCATTAGCTGAAAGGGAAACCAGATTTAAAATCAGATTCTCACTGGGAAGCGTTAAGAATTCAATAAGAAAGCTAACTGAAGCATGATCTCGCTCTTTGTCATGTTTCATATCTAAATTCTTTTGAAGAACAACGAAAAGCAACAGTACTTGCACCCCACCAAAGTCGCTCCATCTCTTCAATGCCCTCCCCCTTTCTTTGGGCTGGGTCAAAGCTGATTGGCCTAGATGCTTTGATTGCCATCCATGCCGACCCCTCCCTCTCTCTTTTAAAGGCGGAACCAGGTTTCACACAGTCCAGTTTGTGGTTTTACTATGCCACCCTTTCCTGGAAAGCACACTAACTAAAAGGATTAAAAGAAGCCATGCGATCATCTTACAGTCTTTAAAAACTTTAATATACATGTGCGGAATTCAAAATGCTACGGTTTTCTTTTACCCCCTTTAGCGTGAAAAGGACATCGAAGGAGGGGAAATGGACCACAAAAGCAATATCCAATACACGTGGCCTTGGCCTGCAATCCTAAGACAAAGGGCCTGCAGCTTCCACGTTTACCTTGATAAAATACGGCTTCCCGAACTCTCCGCTGAGGTGCTTCTTCCAACTCTCACCGAAACCCACCGGCACATTGCGCGCCGCGAGTCTGAGCAGGGCGGCGGCCTTGTTCCTCTGGATGCGTACCAACTGCTCGGGGCTCAGCGGCGACGAGGACAGAATGCTGGGCTCCTCCTGCCCAGCGCGGGCCTTCTTGGGGGGGTTGGCCTGCGAGTGGTCCCCGCAGAGGCGGGTCAGGAGCTGCAGAGGGACTCTCCCAGGCGCCCACAGCTTGCGCCCCCAACCCAAAGGCCCATTGAAGAGGACACCCATTCGTGAGTTTCAGCCCCACCCGGGGGGCGGGTGCAAAACCGGACTCTGGGAACCCAGGCCTTAGCCCGATCCTGCACTAGGCAGGCCGATGGTCCAAATTTCGAGTTCGGTACTAAACCGAGGCGAGCAGAGGAGCGGTTTGATGGGAGGCCCTGCAAGCAGGTGCCCCTCCCCGCGGGATACGCCACACTCACGTCCCCACGTGGCCTTTTCGCGGCAAAAACCCTCCTCCCAGAGTCCCGCCCCCTCCTTCCTCTGATTGGATGACGGGCCGAAGAGACCGGCCCCCTCACTTGTGATAGGCGCCGTGGGTGCCCGAGGCTTTTCCCCATTGGCTGGCCCTTCAGCATGGCCGCCGATGGGACACCGTGGCGGCTGTTTTGAACGTGTGGACGCTGGTTTGAACACGGAGCCCCAGTTTACCCAGTCAGCGGTGCGTTTCTGCAACCCCTCCGTCGCGCGAGGCCCTCCGCCTTCCTCCCCCTCTCCTCCCCTGGTCTCCGACCCCACGAGAGGTCCCCGGCGCGTCTCACCGCGGCATCCCCGCTCTCCTCAGTGACCGCCGCCACGCCGGTCTCCGGGTCGGTCGGCTCAGGGCTGCGGGCACGTCGCTTCCTGGCGGGGCTCGATGAGAAGAAGGAATGGAGAGTCTTCTGGCCGATCATCCCGAAGCCGAGGAGGGCGCGAACGCGCGCCGCTTGAGGACGGGCGAGGTTCGCTCAGGCACTGGCGGTCCAAAATTGGCGCCAAGCTGCCCGCGCATGCTCCGACTGGGGGGCTGGGCGGGGGGCGGTGGAGGGCCTCATGCGCATGTGCGGGAGGGGCTGCCCGGGGCTGGGCTCACTCATTTTACATAGTCTTTCATTCATTGTATTCACACCCGTCATACCTCTCTGCCTTGGGGCAAGTCCCTCAGCTTCTCTGCTGAAAAAAGATAAAATTACCTGCCCCATAGAGTTGCTGTGGGAGTGAAATTAGCATTGAAATAGTATTTGTTCAGCTCTTAGATACTACATTATCTCCTCCAATTTTCACAACCTATTTCACTGGCAAAGCCAGGGCGGTGCAACATTGTGCCTAACCTGAAAGGTTTGGGGAAGAATTTGATTGAGGTCGCGAAGGGGAAACTCCAAACTAGTCATCCTCCCAAAGGCACCACCGCACCCCTCAATCCCAAAACACCTGAGATTCTTCTCCCTCCTCCCCTCCCCACATCCAAACCATCAACAGGTCTTCTTGGTTCTGTCTCCAAAATAAGGCCTGAATTCAGCGGCTGTTGTCCATCTTCCGGCTACCATCCCAGCTGGTCTCTTTCCTACCAAGTGATCCTTTTGAAATGTAAATTACATCATGATAATCCCCAGGTTAAAATCCTATAGTTTCCACATATGCTTAAAATAAAATCCCAGCTCCTTACCCTGCTGGCAAGGCTGCTTCCCTCTCTGAGGGACGCCCCTACTGGGGTGCCATGACTGAATCTGGGTCGCAGCATTCACTGGACTAAGCAGCTTGTCCCTCATGTGGCCTCTACATTGAGGCTTCACGTCTCAGCTCCGGACAATTCCTCTGAAAGGCTTTCTCTTCCTGCTCCCCTTTCTAGCCAGTCACAGCTTCTATACTATCTAAAGTTACCTTATTTACTCTTTCCTTGTTTATTTCTGTCTCCATCTCCAAAATGTAACCTGGATGATGGAAGGCAGGGACTTGATCTATATTGTTACTGTTGTGTCTTAATGCCTACTAGGACAAGGAGCGTATGGATAAGGAGAGAAGCTTATCATTTAAAATAATTTGCCCTTGAAAAAACAGTTGAGCAGTTTAGTATAAAGTGAAACATACACTTACCAGGTGCTCCTGGAATCCCACTCCGAGGTATTTACCCAAGTTAAATTTAAATCTATATTTACACAAAAGCGTCTGCAGGAATAGAATATAGTGAGTTTATTTGTAATTTCCCCAAACTGGAAACAACCCAAATGTCCCTCAACGGGTAAGTCAGTAAACAAATTGGGGCACTCCAACAGTGGATACTGTTGTGGCTGCTCACTCGCGGGTCGTGAAAGAACTCACAGTCAGCTAGAAATATACAAGGTTTATTAAAGTAAGAGAAGAGTCGGCTGAGCAGAGTCTGCTGGAAACTATTGCAAACTAGTGTGGAGTCTTTGTTTGGTCTCAAGTTTTATATTTTCCTGTAGTTGGGGGTGGGAGAAGGTACAGTAAAGCTGCTTATCATAACTTTTGCATACGTTATGTAGATTTAAGTTGGAGCCAGGAGAGAGCTAGTCCCATACAGATGCAAAACCTCTCTCAAGTCACAGGGCTAGCACTGGGCCTAGTAACAGAAGCATTAAAACTGCAGAGTAAATGTATAGGAAGCAGAATCTTTGAGAGGCATAGAAAAGAAAGCTTTCAAAAAGTCCCAAGCTAAATTACACTCATTAATTTGAATTATACCAGAGGTCCAAATCTCAAAAATAGAAGATTTAGTGCCACCATTACAATCCCCTATCTTAACAGATACTACTCAGCAGGAACTGATACTACTCAAAAGGAACTGATGCAAACAAGGATCCATCTTAAAAGCATTATGCTAAGTGAAAGAGGCCAGACGAAAGGCTATCTATTGTATGAGGTCATTTATAAGAAATTCTGGAAAAGAAAACTTTTCAGGGACAGAAAACACGAGTGGTTGGGGACTTGGGGGAAATTTTGTCGGGCGATAGAACTGTTCTGGATCTAGATTGTGGTGGTGGTCACACAACTGTGTACACTTAATCAAAACAAAACCCCTAACCTCACAGAGCTTTCATTCTCTGGGGGAAGGCAGAGTAAACAAAATTAGGAGCAGTAACAGACCCTGACATTTTTTTTGGAACACGGAAGCACTTCTCACGTGTCCTCTCCATTAATGCTCATGGTGCTCTCTTCTGGCTTAGGTTTTATAGTCCCCACTGTTCAGGTGAGGCAATTCAAGCCCAGAGACTCTAAATGACCCCTAGGAGCCGCAAAGCTAGAGTGGAGGAGGCAGAAATGGAAACCTCGCGTTGGTCGGCTGAACTCGTGCTCCTACCTGCGACAATATGCTGATGGCCCAGCTCCCTGTCAGGACGCCAGGTTAATCCCCTGACAGAGGTGACATGGAACAACAATCGGCAAACCACAGATGACCCTCAACAGTTGCAGAGCAAATGCACTAGTTACACTCAAACAGGGTAGTGCTTGCGACGCGCCCAGAAGGCCAACAGGTGGCGCCCAGAGCCCGCCCATTGCTCTGTTTTGCAGATTTGCCAGCATTTCCTTCCCAGCTTGCAGCTGAAATTACCCGGAAGTGCGGTCCGGGTACGTATCTTCTCTTTCCCGACAGCACTTTCTACAGTGTTTGCAGGATTCGGAGCTGCGCGGGGGTTGTCTGAGATTTTGAGGTGAACCCTCGCTACCCTCACCCTGCGCACATATTACAGTTCTTATTTTCTATCAAAATTCGGCGTGCGTGCGTGCGTATGATCACGTTTAACTGTTTTACATTTAGATTCAGAAACATCTATTTGAGAATTACTATATTTACCTATTTTAATACTAATGTGTGCCGGCCGGTCATGTATGGGTGAAAAGGAGATAGGTTGCTTTTCTGGGTGACTTTGGGCAAACCCTTTCCCTTCTCTGGGTGTCAGTTTTCCCATCTGTAAAGTAAAGGTTTGGACTGTATATTTTCCAAATTTACCTGTGGCCTGCGAATTGCAGGGGGTGGGGGTGTCTTTAAAAAGTCAGGTGCTTGGGGGTGGAGTGCAAGCATTTGGGTTTTTGCAAGCTAGTCAGGTGATTCTAATGCTTAGCCAGGGTGGGGAACCAAGGCTATCCCAAGGGACCCTTTCAGCTTTAATGTCCTCTACTTCCTTTTAGGACATGGTGTGAAGAGGAATGCTGCTGTGGGGGTCACTTTGCCACCAAGCAAATATTTACATCTGGGACAGACCCTGGGCAACCTCTCTGCCTAGCCACTGGCTCCCTTCACTTGCTTTGGGAAGACAGGATGGACAGATTCTTGGTGAAGGGGGTTCTAGGGGGCCTTTTGGGAAAGAGAGGGCAAGAGCAGACAGGAGGAGGTCCAGCAGAGCTGGGAGAAAATGAGGAAAGCATCAGGAAAAGGCCCAGGAGAGAAACCCCAAGGAATGGGGTTGATTTGGCAGGCCCCAGCTGGCAACGCATTCGAGCTGAGGGCCTGGACTGCGATTACACAGTCCTATTTGGCAAAGCTGAAGCAGACGAGATTTTACGAGAGCTGGAGCAAGAAGTGGAATATTTTACAGGTAAGCAGAGGACTGCAGGTTCTGTGCTGAAGGCTAGTTTGATAAAACTATGTGTAGAGACATCGGAACTCAGGAGCCATTAATTACTGATGAGTTCGTTAATTGATTCACCACATATTCTCTGGACCCCTGGGGGCCAAGACCCTAGTGAGAAACCGGATACTAATTTGAGAAAAGCAGGATTGCCTGCCCACCAGGAGCTGACAGATGACTTAAGTGAATCTCCACTTAGCTGTTTATGAGAATCATGTGAGAAAGCGAAAAAAGGGGGAAAAGATGCTGGGTTCTACCTGAGGCCAGTTGGATCAGAATATCTGGGGGTGCAGCCTGGGCATAAGTTCTTTTAAAAAGCTTCCAGGTGATTCTAACGTGCAGCCAGGGCTGAGAACCACCGGTCTAGTAGGAGAGACAGCGAATAACTAGGTAATTGTGCACCACGTTCTCAGCACCACCTGGAGGACTTTGGTGCTTGCTGGGACCTGCCCCGCCCGCAGTCTAGTGTCTGAATTTTCAGGTCATGCGAGTGCTGCTGGTCTGGGGCCCACACAGTGAGAACTGGTGTAAGGTGGCAGAGCACCTGGGAGCGTAGAAAAGCCCCCAGGAGACCCCAACCTACAGACTAAGCTGTGTTAGCCCCATCTTTCATGGGGCCCTACACCCTTAGTCCCCAATAGTTGGCAAGATCACCCTCGTGTGTAACCTAACTGCATCTTATTTGCATTTCAGCCTCTGTATTCTGCTCCTACTGGAGTTACGGCAATTTAGTTATGGTGTTTAAAAAAATTGGGCTAGGACCATGTTTCTCTAAGTGTAGGACGAGAGTCCCTGTTCTTACATGAATGTTTGGGGCAAACTACAATGACTTTGAGGAGGGGTCTTCGTCAGGGCATTAAATGTTATTCCTGTTTTACTTTCCTTTCAATCCTGAAGACTCAGGGAGCAAGTGTGCGGGGCACTCACCCGCCTGCTTTTCTGAACTGCCATGTTTTCACCTGCCCAGGTGCACTGGCCAGGGTGCAGGTGTTTGGGAAGTGGCACAGCGTACCAAGGAAGCAGGCGACATATGGCGATGCTGGGCTGACCTACACGTTTTCAGGCCTCACTCTGTCTCCAAAGCCCTGGATCCCAGTTCTAGAGCGAGTCCGGGATCGTGTTTCTTTGGTGACTGGACAGACCTTCAACTTTGTGCTCGTCAACAGGTGACACCCTACTTGCTTTTTTACTTTTTTTTTTTTTTTAAGGCCACTGCACTGAATTTTATCAATCTCCCACCTCTTCCAAAAGGAAGTTTAGGAAGTTTGGATGTCGTGGAGGAACAGCATGAGCAGTCCTCATGGGGCTCACGTCACAGTGGGAAGTGAGGTGACTCGCGGATGAACAATTGAACAAGATAGCTTCAGACGTTGCTGATTTGCCCAAGAATGGCTGGGAGGAAGGGGCCTGGGTTTAGGGGGAGGAAGGGACCTGAGTTTAGGGCGAGGCTGCTGAACAGCAGTACTACTGATGTTTGGGGCCAGATAATTCTGTGGCAGGGGCCATCCTGGGCACTGTAGGACAAGGGACAGCATCTCTGGCCTCCATCCGCTAGATTCCAGTAGCACCCCCATCCCCAGTCATAGCAACCAGAATGTCTCCAGACATCGCCTGGTCCCCTGGGGGGCAGAATCACCCTGGTAGTCAACTCTGGGTTTAGAGGATGGTGGTTACAGGAGGGCTCGTGGAGGCGGTGACATCTGAGCTGATAACTGAATGGTGCGGAGGAGAGACCATGAGCCACACAGCCATCTGGAGGAAGAGCAGAGGGATCTTGGAGTGTCTATCCCACCATTACCGCCTAAAAGTGCAGTGAGTGAGGGTATGGAAGGAGCTGAGGTAGGCAGGGGCCACACTGTGCAAGGAAGATGGATTTTATCCTAGGTGTAGGGAGAAACATTTTATGATAAAGGCTTACTATATATGAACCAGAACTAGAAGACACGTTTTTGGCCTCTGTTGGTGAGTTGAGATTTAAAGCAGGTCATCGAATAGGACTGGATAACAAAGTGAAAAGGCTGCAGGCTTGGCTCCCCTGTAGACCCAGGTAAGGCCCTGCAGCCCTTGCAGAAACCTGGCATGCTTGGAGCAGCATTTCACACTGAGAAAACGATGCAGTGTTGGCACATTCCAGGAGACGGCTATTCTATGAACTGTGCTTGCTTTCTCCCTGCAGGTATAAAGATGGGTGTGACCACATTGGTGAGCACCGAGATGACGAAAGAGAACTGGCTCCTGGGAGCCCCATCGCCTCCGTCTCCTTTGGGGCCTGCAGAGACTTCTTCTTCCGGCATAAGGATTCTCGAGGGAAAAACCCCTCCCGGAGGGTGGAGGCGGTCAGGCTGCCACTGGCCCACGGAAGTTTACTTATGATGAACCACCCGACCAACACTCATTGGTATCACAGTCTCCCTGTCCGCAAGAAGGTTTTGGCTCCACGGGTCAACCTGACATTTCGTAAAATTCTGCCTACTAAAAAGTAAAAATATTTTTCAAGTACTACTTTCATTTTCTCCTTTCCTCTCTACTTGAAGAGGGAGCTGGTATTTCCTTTACCAACAAGGAAAAAAAAGGTTTAACCCAACTGTAGGGTTTATTATATAACAATGCAGAATTCAGAAAGAGGATGTTTGTATCAAATAGGTAAATTATGAAAGAATACCAGTTGATTTTTTTTCTAACAAAATGATTCTTTTATTGCTATAATACACAGCAGATACAAAAGGTATCTTTAGCAAGTACATAAATCAGCAGTCATGGCATAAACTACTCGTTTAACTTAGGTTTTTGCAAAAAGAAGCTATTTTGTAAATAACTTAAAACTAGAAATAAGATTATTCTGCTACGTAATGCCTAATAATTTACAAAATGAGGAAGTCAGCTTTAAGTCAGGTAGGAGACTTCGCACATATATCATTCACATTTACAACCTTGGCTCAAACCCTGGCCTCTGACCAAGCATCTGCTTACGACGAAACATTCCAAGGATTAGCCCCTTTTGTGCCTGACATCTCTTTAATGGCAGATTTCAAAGAGCAGTGTGGCAGAGCAGCAGTTACTGAAAGCTACAACTTTGCAGGGCAGTTTAAGGTCACACACTTGGGCATTTGTTCCACCAGACTCAGGTAAAATGGGCATACTCGTTTCCACATCAAACCCAGGGTCTGCAATGGAGTCACGAAGGGACGGCAGCGATGAACACATCAGAGGCTTCAAACGGCTCTTCGCCCTGGCGTGCGTGGCCTGGAGAACCTTCACAGTATGTGTTATCGGTAGTGAGAGTTGATGAGTCCTCGGGGCACGCTGGGCCCGGCAGAATGGTGATCACCTGGGCCTCCTGTGCTTTTAGCTGATGCCAGCTCACCCCCACCAGAGACAGTATGGCTCTTAGTCTTACTTCAGGTGGTCTTTGGATCAGTCTGATTCCAGATCTTATCTCTGAAGAGTCTGTTTGAATTTGTTTTTTTTTTTTAATTAAAAAATCTGGCTAAAACATAGATACTCCTGTGTCATCAGATACCTTCGGCCCTGGGCTGCATTCAGACTTACCTGAAGAGCGAAGAGGATGCTCACTATAATCATTTTGTATTAGGCTACTGGAAACGAATACATTTGGAACATGGACCTTTAACCAAATGACAATACTAGGTGTCAGCTGTTATATGTTTAAAATTTAAACTTCTTTTCGTGGAAAGGGCAGGACTTTGATGATGATCAAAGCTAACCCTTCACTTTACAAATGAGGAAACAGGTCCAGAGAGACTGCAGCCCCACACTCAAGACCCTTCCTGCTGAATCCAGCTCTCAAAACAAGGCGGGGCGTGTCTTCTTAAGCAGTCCCTGGCCCCACCTGTAAACCTGAAGAGCTCTGCATGGACAATAAATAAACAGATGAGAATAATCGCCCGTTTAAAATGGATCTTTGTGTAAGAAAGGGTTTTTCACAGAGCAGAGGAATCACAGATTTGCACAGGTACTGCTCAATTCTGGTCATTCACACGGGCTTATAATTCACACGCTGTAACCACATCTCAGTCCAGTATACAAAAGATAAAAGCAACAAGAGTTTCACTTAGAATTGACAAAGCAGTGAAAGAATTTCCCCGAGGGGCAGATTTGGCAGATGAGCTTTTACTGTATATAAAGGATTGAAGGATTAGAAAAAGACATACAAAAGGGAAGGCGTGTGTTCTTTAGGCATCTTTTAACTGTTCTTTTGCTGTTCATTGAGAAACTTGGGAGGAAGAGGGCTTTTCAGAAATTGTTTCTATGACTTAGAGAATGTATGTCTTCCAGAATGGACGTGCTACAAAAGCAATCGAAAGTGAAAGGCACTTTTTCTTCTAAATTGTTGCCTTTAATAATTTCACTAGTTCTTGTCAACAATTTTATGGGCCTGCTTTATGAAAAATAAAAGATCTATGTTGAAACATCAGAGGATCAGGCAAAGTTAAGTCCCCTCTGAGAACACCTAACATATCAGAATATAAAAAAGGTGGCTTCCAGAGTCTGAGTTAATTACCTGTATCAGGTGAGTAAAAAGACACTCTAGACATAATGAGTGCTTTCCTGAAACGCCACCACCTTCCAGTGCAGACTAGCAGAGCTGTTCAGGGGGCCTGATTTGGTTTGAATGGGGGCCACTGGCTCCCAGCTGGAGCCTGCTCTCAGAACACACCAGGAGGCTGAAGGACTACAGTGGGGCTGACTGTGCACACGCGCGCGTACACACACGTGGTCTGATTTTGCCTTTTTCCCGGACAGTTTAGACAGTGCCATCAGCTCTGACTTTGGGGCCAGGTCAGAGTCATTCTTCAGACTTGTACTCCCGACTCTGGTGCTGCATCTTAGAAAGAACACGCTCGTAGAACAGCAGGTAAGCGCTGGAGGACAGGACCTCCTGTAGGCTAGCCTTGCGGACAGTGTCATCGGAAATCCACAGCCACTGGTTGCTGGTGGAAAGAGGGTTCTTGGCTGAAGGTGGGGACCGTCGGTAAGTCACGAAGTGTCCAGAGTGCATGTCTCCGTGGTGGACGACCACTGCCATCAGCCGGAAGAGGTACGTGGAAGAGCTGAATGGTAGGAACAAATGCCAGTGGTTTACAAATACAACAAAGAAGGCTTATAGGAAAAAAAAAAAAAAAAGGAAAATCCTAGATGGTCAACAATTTGGGACTGATACAATGGTACATCCATACAACTGGATAGTACACAACCATCAAAATACAGAAATACTGGGCCGGCCGAGGGGCATCATGGTTAAGAGCTGGCTTGGGACGCCAGAGGGCCCCGGTTCGGATCCCATATATGAGGGCCAGTGACACTGTCCTCCACAGCTAAGATGCTGAACAACAGCTCAACCTGGAGCTGGGCTGCCATGAGTCGCCGGCGACAGCGTAGACTGCAGCCCCTGCTGCAGTGGGTTGCCATGGGCTACCGTGTGTAGCCAGCAGCCAGCGTGAGTGGCCGGCAGCCGCTGTGAGCGGCCGTCCAGAAGCCGGCGACTGATCTGCCTCACCCGGGAAGAGCGCAATGATGGTGCCAACTTGGGCCAGTGAAGCANCGACTGATCTGCCTCACCCGGGAAGAGCGCAATGATGGTGCCAACTTGGGCCAGTGAAGCAACGTCCTCCACAACTAGACTGAAGAACAAAAAAACGACAGCAACTTGTCTGTTCCCCTTCCCCCAATTCTCCAGCGCTGTTCCCATCCCCCAATTCCCCAATTAAAAAAAAATCTTTAAAAAAAAAAATACAGAAATACTGGTAAGATGTCCTCTCTATGAGTGTATGCATATGTATACATATGCATAGTAGTATATGTATACACATGCACACACACACACACGACTTTATAAAGTGCAACACCTTAAAGATTTAACTGGTGATCTCTAGGTGGTATCCTAAGAAATTTAAATTTTTCTTCATGTTTTATTTCTACATACATATATGCACACATAAACATAACATACATATTTAAATGTTATATAGTTTTATAATTCTTATTTTTATTTTTATTAAGATTTTTATTGGGGAATTGGGCAGATGGGAACAGCGCTGGGGAATTGGGGAAGGGGAACAGACAAGTTGCTGTCTTTTTTTTTTTTTTTTTTTTGTCTTCAGTCTAGTTGTGGAGGACATTGCCCCACTGGCCCAAGTTGGCACCACCACCGCGCTCCTCCCAGGAGAGGCAGACCAGTCGCCGGCCTCTGGATGGCCGCTCACTGCGGCCGCTAGCCGCTCACGCTGGCTGCTGGCCACACACGGCAGCCCATGGCAACCCACTGCCACAGGGGCTGCAGGCCCACGCCGTCGCCGGTGACTCAGGGCAGCCCAGCTCCAGGTTGAGCTGTTGTTCAGCATCTCAGCTGCGGAGGGCAGTGTCACCGGCCCCCACATGTGGGATCCGAACCAGGGCCCTCTAGCGTCCCAAGCCAGTCCTCAACCATCGCGCCACTCGGCTGGCCCTATAATTCTTATTTTTAAAGTGATTTCCATATTAGACCAAAATAGGAAGTCGTATTAGTGAAGTTCCACCTTAAAAATGAAAGAAAAAAAAAATCTCTACACTGTCATTCATTTCTGTGAAAAGCTAATTTTGGAAACCAAGGGAAAGAGCAGCCTACAATGAATGAAGAAGTGCTTTGAAAGAGCAGCTCACCCGTAGTCAGGAGTAACTGGGAGAGAGAAGGGCATCGGGGCTGGCAGGGTGGGCAGCAAGGATGGGGAGCAGGCGCCATTCATAAACAGCTGGGTTTTGGGGCCCCCAGGCTGGTTCAGAACTGCAAGAGAAAAAGGCCCAAGGCAATTAAAACTGGCAGAGGCTTTGGGGAAACCAAACATGGTTTTGATGACCTTGAAATTTACCCAATAGTGCTATAATGAAAAAACATTTCTTTTTGTATTATGTTTATTCACAGGGTTTCCTCCCTTTCCGTCCCTGTTTTAATCTACACTAGGAAAAGTGTATCTAGCTCCTGGTCTGCTGTTCACTTTGACAGCTGTGTGAGTCTTTGAGATTCCTATCCCTGTCTGCTAAAGACGTGTCAGAGTTAAGCAGTAGCTGACTTACTGGCATTCTGACCTAAACCAAGGTTTCTCAACCTTGACACTATTGAATACATTCTGGACAGATCATTCTTTGTGGTGGGGGCTGTCCTGTGCACTGCACGATATTTAACAGCATCCCTGGCCTCTACCTACCAAATACCAATAACACCCCTCAGTGGTGACATCTAAAAATGTCACTAGCCATTGCCCAATGTCCTCTGGCAGTCGAAACTTCTTGCTGTGAGCCACTGATCTAAACTATTCCGTAATTGTCAGCTTCTAAGGAATACCAATATGTGACAGCATTAATAAATGTGTATGGGCGTAGATAAAATAATTAAGGAGAAATTGACATCTCTTTTCCTTTCAAGTGTCGTATGTGGGGGCCTTCAAGTACCAAGTAGTTCACGACTGTCTCTCGAACCATAGCCACCACGCTTCGAACATGAGCAGAGCTGCACTCCCACCCAGGAGTCCTTGATTTAAAACAGGCCAAGGACCGAGCCCTCTCCCCACCCCAACTGTCCCTGATGTCAATTTCCTGATCCTTTGAAAAAAGGGCAAAATACAGTCTCCCCACAAATGATGTCCTGCCAGGCCATGCAACTGTGGATGTACAGAAAGAATCAAAGTGGTAAGGGAGGCTAAGTGGGGAAAATGTGGGGTACAGGGAAGGTAGTCCTGACTGGACCGGGCGCAGCATACAGGTGGTGAGTTTCGAGCCCTTAAAATTGGCGGGTTTTCCTCACCCATAACTAAAGAACTCCACAGACGAGATAAGATTCCTACAAAAAATGGCCCAGTGCTACTTTCTAGTGCCAGTTCTCCCATCTGCTGTTTGCCCTTGGGCCAATCATTGAACCTCTTCAAGCCTGGGGGTAACAACAGTAGCTACCTTGCTTCCCTGGGACCCAGTCCAACAAGTCACCTCAAGTGAGGGCAGCAACGGAATTAGATAAGTCATTCAGGAAAGAAGAAATAGCAACCCAAATAAGACATTTCCTCCCCACATTTCCTGTTTAATGAGATGACTGTATTTGGGGGGGGGGGGGGACTGAAAGACAAAATTCACTGGAATGATGTGAGCCAGTATGGCTTAGTCAAAAGACCAGAAAGCAATCTTAAGCTTTTCTTCCTATATTTTTTCAACGGTGATAGTTTTTAAAATTATACATCTCATTACTATATAATTTTAACCTCTTTTAAGACATCTTCCCCCTCTTGCCCCAGTCCTGATCGTTTCAAGAATCTAAACAACCACTGGACAAGCCCTCATGGCAGAACGGCCCAGAAGCTGGTGATACCAAATTCCTTTTCTCTGTGCTGCAGACTCCCACTGCCTCAGCCCCTCGGGCACACACCTGATTTGGGGGCTGTCGGCCCATCCTGCAGTTCCAGCACAGGCCCCGCCTTCTCATTTAGTGTAGGGTTGTGTTGACCAGGTTTATGTCCAAGGAGGTGGTACTTGTAGATGTCCATCATCAGGAATTCATTAAACTGCACGTGCTCGTGCCGCTTCAGGGGCGTGCCGTGGCTGGACCAGCTCAGCCGCTGGAGGTGGATACACAAGCACTGAGGGAGCTGCGGGTGCGAGAGAAATCAGAAAGTCCCGAGTGTCAGAGCGGGCCGCAGGGAGTCCACGAAAGCACAGGCAACAAGGTGTGAGGTGTGGGCTCACCTTCCCGAGTTTTAACTGTTTAACGAAAGTGGTCCTCTGGTGTTCCACCTTTTCCCCATTCAACGTCCCTTTGCTTTCAATCTGAAATAGGAGAAACAGCTCTTTGCCAAAATTCTTTTTTTAATTTTTAAAATTTTTTTATTGGGGAATTGGGGGAGGGAACAGCATTGGGGAATTGGGGAAGGGGAACAGACAAGTTGCTGTCCTTTTGTTCTTCAGTCTAGTTGTGGAGGACGTCGCTTCACTGGCCCATGTTGGTATTGTGATCATTGCGCTCTTCCCGGCTGAGGCAGATCGGTTGCTGACTATTGGATGGCTGCTCATGGCTGCTCACGCCAGCTCACGCGAGCTGCCGGCCACTCACGTGGCTTCCGGCCGCTCATGGTAGCTTAAGGGAGCCCACTGCAGCCCCCCTGCAGCCTACGCCGTTGCCGGCGACTCACAGCAGCCTGACTCCAGATTGAGCTGTTGCTCACCATCTTAGCTGTAGAGGGCACAGTGTCACTGGCCCATGTGGGATCCGAACTGGCAGCCCTGCTGCTCAGAGCTCACGCTCCCAAGCCAACTCTTAACCAACGAGCCACTCAGCTGGCCCTCTTTGCTAAAATTCTTGACATAGGACATCTATGGAGAGCTGCCTGTCAAGGTGGGTGTTATACAATTGGCACTTGACTTCCACCTGCTGAAATGAACTCAGCTGCCCAGTTATTTGTGGGTTTTCACTGTTTTATTACTTAAGTCACAGCCACAGTGGAGGCAAGAGAAATAAAGGGGCTCTGACATTGGCATGTAATCTATTTTGTTCTGGGTCTTCAAAAATTCTGTTCCACACAGTCCCTCTAAATTCAGGGGGTGAAATTCTGTTGCTGAGGGAGTTAGGCAGGTAGCATAAGTAAGGCAGGGTGTGAGACAAGTGGGAACAGAGGTGGCGGTAGCAAATTGGAGACGGCATGTCCCATCTCAAAGCATGGCATTCAAATTTCTACTTTAAAAATTCTGTGGATGAAACAAAACTCATCAGAGAAGGAGATTTGGTCCATGGACTGTCAATTTCCTAACCAAGTTAAGTAAAAATGGCTGTGGCTGAAAAGATCCTCTGGAAATGGTCAGAAGAGCTCAGGGCCAATGGTGTGAGAGGCACTGTATCAGGACCCATAGCCCAGAGTGAGGAGATGATATTTGCGGTTAAAGGCATACCTTTGTACAGTTGTCACATACAACATCCCGCACTGATTCTGATGAGATGAAGTGGTGAAGGCAGTGGTCCAGGGTCAATGGATGACCCTACAGCATGAGAAGAAGAAAACTCATTATTACAATTCAAAGGGGAGCTACCCCGAAATGATTAACAGATGGCAACGTGAACGCCAGAGCTTTATTTTTGCTTATATAGGCAATAAAAAGCCTCACAGACATAATTGGATGCTTCCTGAAAAAACATGGAGCTCAAAGCACCCTAGACTTGCTACTATGATGGAGTCAAGGGTGTGAGGACATAACATTACAATTAGGGACTTCCACAGTGGTTTAGGTATCCTTGAATTTGAGATGAATATATGTATGTATGTGTGTATGTATTCAAAAAAGTCAAAATTTCTGCAGGAAGAGAAAAACCATAAACCTTCTTCTCCCCCACAAATCGGGCCATGGTACCACACATTAAAATTAGGATGGGTTCACCCAACCATGTGTCAAAATAACGCGTGGCACCTGAGTTACACAAAACGCCTCAAAGCCCTTTCAAATTTAAATGTCCCTGAAACAGACCCAAAATAAACCACAGATCACTACTTACCCATGTGGCAGCTGGAATACTTAGTGAAAGGCTATCAAAGGTATCAAATCGAACAGGACTCTGAAACAAATATTGCAGAAAACCCAGAAAGGACTTAAGTTCAACTCAGAACTTTATAGATGGAAAGATATATGCTTATTAAACAGTTTAATATTTAGATGTCCAACATTAACATAATGAAGCATAATATACTTAGCTAGAAGCAAATTCTATTAAAAACAACTTGTAAACATAAGAGGTACAATAATACTAAAGGGTAGCTTGGAAAAACTATAAGATAACGTACCTGACCCAGCAATTTGGGGATTTTATCCTAAGGATATACCCATGGACATAACTACAAGGATATTCATCACAGTATTATTTATAACAGCAAAATGCAAATAGTTCAAATTTCTAGGGAATGATTAAATAAATTATAGAATGTCCACAAAATGGAATACTATATTAGAAATAGTATGTGAGAAGAATGCATGATTATTTAGAAAGATGTGATGTTATATTATTAATTGCAGAAAACAGAAGATAAAATAGAGTAACAGTTCCAGCTTTTGGTGATGACAGAGTAGTGTGGCTAGACTAACTCTCATTGAGATAAAAACTGTGAAATCTGGACCAAAACAAAACTTTGAATGACTGAAGAGCTACCAAAAGCGAAAGAACACCAAAAATGGCAAACATAAAATTGTTTGCTTTTTATTTATTTAAACACATATAATTGTTTAATTATATGTAAATAAAATAAAAATTATGACATTATTGTGGACTTTGTAATGAATGTAGATGTAACATATATAAGAGAAATACGGGCCAGCAGAGTGGCTCAGTTGGTTAAGAGCTCGCTCAAGAATTTGAGCTCTGAGCAACAGCGGTTCGATTCCCAGACCAAGCTGAGCTGCCGCTGAGCTACCAACAGGTGGCAGGATGCCTCAGCTAAAAAAAAAAAAAGAAAAATACCACAAATGATGGGGTAATAGAACTATGATATTGTGAGTTTCCTTTATTTTACATGGAGTCTAGTATTAACTCTAAATGGACTGTGGTAAGTTAAAATTGCATGTCATCATCTACATACATAAAATGTAAAAAAGTAGTTAAAAAGCCAATAGAGGAATTACAACAAAATACTAAAAAGTATTCAATTAACCCAAAAGGCAGCAAGAAAGGAGAAACAGAGGAACAAAAAATATGTGACACAAATAGAAAGCAAATGGTAAAATAGCAGACCTAAATTCAACCATATAAATACTTACATTAAATTAAATGTAAATGGACTAAACACACCAATTAAAATGCAGATTGTCAAGCTGGATAAAAAAACAAGACCCAATTACATGCTGTCTACAAAAGCCACACTATAAATACAAAATCAAAGATAGGTCAAAAAGAAGGGAACAGAAAGAGACGTACCACAGAAACACCAGTTAGATGGAAATTAATCACACAACATAGGCTTTAAGGCAAGGAGTCTTACCAGAGATAAAGGGGGACAATTTATCATGACAATAGGAGTCAACTCATCATAATTAATACATGCATATGTGCCTAATAGCAAAGTCTCAAAAGAAATTCAGCAAAAATAGAACTAAAGAAAGAAAAAGAAACAAGACAAATTTTAGCAAACATTTAAGGAAGAGACAATGCCAATATTAACCAAGGTCCAAACACTTCCTGGGTTATTTTATGAAGCTAGTATAATTCTTATAACAAAACCCGACAAAGATAATACAAGAAAATTGTATTGCCAATAGTCCTCATAAATACAGACATTAATATCCTTTAGAAAATATTTTAAAAATCAAATTCAGTAATATATAAAAATAATAATACATCATAATAAAGTGGAGTTTATTCCAGAAACACTAGGCTAATTTAACGTTAGAAAAAGCAATCACTGCAATTCACCATATTAATGGAATAAAAGAAAAATCTGATACCCTCCATATATGCAGAAAAAGCATGAAAAAAATTCAACCGCTATTCATGATAAAAACTCTCAGCAAACTAGGAATAGTACTTTCTCAGTGTAATAAAAGGGGTATGCTAAGACCTGAAGCCAATATCATACTTATTTATGAAACACCAATACTTGCTTCTTAAGCTTTGAAACAAAGCAAGAATGTCTCCTATCACCACACCTATTCAACTTTGTATTGGAGGTCCTCACCAGGGTAATAAGGCAAGAAAAATAAACAAAAGGCATAACAATTGGGAAGGAAGAAGTAAAACTCTTGCTATTCACAGACAACGTGATCGTTTACATACAAAAGAGAATTCTAATGAATCTACAAAACTTCTAGAGCTAGTAAATGAATTTTTGCAAGATCTGAAGACTCAGTCAATATACAAACAATTATATTTCTATATACTAGAAAAAGATTTTTAAATTCCATTTACAATAGCATCAAAACACAAATAAAATGCAAGCAAAAATAAAGAGAGATGAATGGGCAACTTATAGCTTAAAAGACATTAACGATTATGAATTGTAATCTATGGACCTTATTTTTAAAAAAAGATTGAACATCGTTAGCAGGGTAATGCCAATTAAAACCACAATGAGATACCACTTCACCCACATTAGGATGGCTATAACTAAAAAGTCAGATAATAAATATTAATGAGGAGGTAGAAAAATTGAAAACCTCATTCACTGCTGGTGGGAATGCAAAATGGTGCAGCCACGTTAGAGAACAGTGCGGCAATGCCTCAAAATGTTAAACATGGAATTACCAGGAGCCAGCAATTCTATTCCAAGGTATATACTGAGGAGAAATGAAAACATATGCCTACACAAAAAACTGTACATAAATATTCACAGCAGCATTGTAAATAATAGCCCCAAAGTGGAAACAACCCAAATGGCCATCAACTGATGAATCCATACGATGGAATATTATTTGGTAATAAACGGGAATGAAGTACTGACACATGCTACAAGGTGTAAGAACCTTGAAAACATTATACTGAGTGAAAGAAACTAGTCACCAAGGGACCATATACTGTATGATTCCATTTACATGAAATGTCCAAAACGGGCAAATTGATACAGATAGAAAGTAGTTAGTGGTTGCCTAGGGCTGGGGGTGTGGGGGTGAGAAATAGGGAGTAATTACTAACGGGAACAGATTTATTTTGGCGGGGGGAGGATGATGAAAATATTCTAAAATTGATTGAGGTGATAGTTGCACAATTCTATTTTTTTTTTTTAAGATTTTATTGGAGAATTGGGGAAGGGGTATAGTGTTGGGGAATTGGGGAAGGGGAACAGCCAAGCTGTTGTCCTTCAATCTCAGTTGTGGAGGGTGCAGCTAGCTCAGCTCCAAGTCCAGTCACCATCGGCAGCTCGCAGCTACTCAGCTCAAGGTGCTGTCTTCAATCTCAGTTTGGGGGGGAGCGTAGCCCACCATCCCATGTGGGCATTGAACCAGCAACCTTGTTGTTAGGAGCACGTGCTCTCACCAGCTGAGTCAACCTGCCACCTGTTGGCAGCTCAGCGGCAGCTCAGCTCGGGTGCAGCTCACTGGCCCATGTGGCAATTGAACCGGTGACCCTATTGCTCAGAGCTCGCGCTCTTAAACAATTGAGCCACTCACCCGGCTCCACACAATTCTCTATTTTGTATTGTGTTGGAAATTTTCCAAATAAAAATTTTAAAACCTCAAAAGCAAAAAAGTCCCCAAACAACAGCCCTAGAATCTGCTGTGTCCACCATGAGTATAGACCCAAATGAAGGACTAAAATTCCTGCCAATCCACGATAGGTCTGCTGCTCTAAGAATCTGATGACATGTTAGCACTGACCAAAGAGGGGCAGCCAGTCCACTGAGTGTACAGAGCCCAGGCAATCACAAACACCACATACCACTGTCTGTCAATACTCTTTAGATCCTTCACGAATCTTATTGAAAAGCAAACCTCGCCAGAAAATATCAAGGATTGGTATTGTATTTACCTGGTGTTCACAGTGTTTGCAGACCATGTTACTAGTAAGTCTTCCATGAAAAGGATGCTGAGATTTCCAGTGATTGGACATGGGATGAGGTGCCCCTGGAACACAAAACACCTTGTGATATGCCACCCCGGCCCGCCCTTTGACTCCCACCTCAAAATTCACCCTCCTTTTTTGTATGTGGTAGCAACTCCCTCTTTAGAAAAAAAAAACAAATGCTCCTGAAAAGTAAATTGTCTCATAAAGACAACCCATTCCCTTCACAGAATTTATATGGGTCCTTAAATGTGGTTTCTGTAGAATGGGTACAGCCACATTTAAAAAAGGAATTTGTGTTTAACAACTTTTTTTTTTGCAAACACATGCTTAAAATGTTTGAGATGTCAAAAGAATACTATAAGTGAACATTCCAGAAGGTGAAATAAACTTCTGAAATCATCAGAATAAGCTAGATATGAAAAACTTTTTTTTTTCTAGGATGGGGGTTACTGAAATGAACAGTGTAGTATGCCAGTTAGAAACACAAGCCCTAGAGTCAGGCAGCCCTGGGCTTGGTCCTGGCTTTGCTTCTTATTAGCTATGCGACCTGGGAAGTCACGTCGCCTCTGTGAGTCACTTCATCTGTTTGCTGGAAATGGGGATAATTATTGTCCCATTATCTCCAGTACCATCAGTTTCATAGAGCTGTTGTGAAGTTTAAATGACATATTATAGTGCCTGGCACACAGTATGGGCTAACGCATAATTGTCTTATTACAACAAACACACAAAGGAATTGATGTGTCTTTGTTTGTTTGTTTGTTTAAATCTTAAGAAAACAATGATTTCCTTCTTAGGAGGACTGTGATCATTTGCAATAAGAGTTGGCTAACGTGGAAATGTTGAGGACATGACAGTTTAAGCTTAAGTTCCTCACCAGGTCATGCCAAGAAGGTAAAAAGAAAACCCTTGTGTGAAGTAGAAATAAGTCCGTTTGGAGGAAACCAAGCAGGGCTAGGGGATGAGGGAACAATTCAAGATGTTTCCAAAACACAAGTTCCTTTGCAAGTACATACAGTTCAAGCCAGACTGGATGTCACCAGAAAAAAAATGTTTAAACAAGCAAATTATTGTCATTATCTAAAAAGTATCCATCGTGTGTTACGGTTCAATGGAAAATGACTACCTCTTGTGCGGCAGGTTATTTGTTTGGGAGTTATTTCTGACTGCTGCTGTAGGGGAGAAAAAAAAACAACAGACTGAAAACCTACTGCAATCCTTTTATCACCCGCATCCATCCCACTCCTAAGTCTTACAAGCTTCTGTGCTGACTGCACCACTAAAAATCAGCTTTGAGCAAAGGTTTCTAAAAGTAGCCTTCATCATCCTCTTTGGTTGGTTACTATGTCTATTCCTCCATCAAATGCAATCAAAACATATTTCCTGTCTCCAGAATATTTTCCCACCTTTACTAGTAATAGTTAACTTTTATCAACTTTAATAATGTTCCAGGGAAACAAGGATTCATTTAGCATTGTCATGGCTCCTTGTTCCGATGTATTAAATAGAGGGAAAAGTAAATTCTTTCGTCTCCAAGCCAACAACTGCAGCCATGAATCATTTTAAAGGGCCTTCCAAATCACCAGCTGCAAAGTTTAAAGTTTAAGACCCGCCACCTGCCCCAGCCCCAGCCCCACTGCTTTGTATCGACTCTTACTTATGAGTTTAAAGCTGTACAAAGATGATACTTGCGGTCCCTACACCCATTAAATACACACAAACTCATTAAATGTATTGGAAATGTTAATGATTTACCTCCAGGGAATGCACATCAAACAAATGTGCGACCCGGGGCTGCCGGTCCCGCTCATCCTCCAATGACGAGGTAATGACATGGAATAACTCATGAGCATCCTGTCAAAGGGCAGAGCATTCTTCAGAGAGGCCCGAGGAGGCCACGGCCGCATCAGCACCATCCCCACAGGGACCACCGGGCAGCCCTCCTCCTCCGGCTGTGGGCGGGATCTATTCTTCACCTTCTCAGGGCCGGGCTAGTTAAATGGACACAGCTCCGACCTAGACAGTTTCACAATTAAGACCCACAACTGGGAGGCCCAAGGAGAGAGAGAAGGGAAGGACGCTGGTGGGCTGACCTCATGCCAGCTTCTCGGAGCCTGTGTTAGCTTTATTAAGATGGCGCTTCACTCCACCTGACTACTCTTGTTTTATTCATTGTGGTAAAATACACATAACATAAAATAGCCTGTAGTGTTAAGGACATTCACACTGTTGTGCTACCAAAAGCACCACTCATCTCCAGAACTTTTTTATCTTCCCAAACTGAAATTCCATACCCATTAAACACTAACTCCTCATTTCCCCTCCCTCCTAGCCCTCGGCAGCCACCATTCCACTTTGTCTCTGATCTGACTACTCTAGGACCTCATACACGCAATCATACAATATTTGTCCTTTTGTGACTGGCTTACTTCACTTTGCATAACGTCTTCAAGGTTCATCCATGCTATGGCAGGTGTCAGAATTTCCTTCCTTTTGAAGACTGAATACTACTCCATTGTGTGTATGTGTATTCCATTGCGCACGCGCACACACACACACACACACACACACACACACACACACTTTGTCCATCCATTCCTCTGTTGATGGACAGACATTTGGGTCACTTCTACCTTTTGGCTACTGCAAATACTGCTGTGAACATGGGAGTACAGATACCTGTTCGAGTCCCTGCTTTCAATTCTTTTGGGTTTATATTCACTAGTGGGATTGCTGCATCATATGACAGGGAAGCTACTCTTTAAGGATCACCTCAAACGCCCCTCAAAAAGCCAAAGCGGCCTCTCACTCTTCTGGGACGGGCAGGTATCTCCGCCCCTGAACTCTGACGACGCTGATCCTCTCGGCTTCTGTTCTTAAGTGTCCCTCCACAGTCACAACTGCGATCTTTCAAAAGGCAAATGACTTCCCTCTTCCGCTTCCAACCTTCCAACGGCTTTCACAGCTAGAGTACAGCCCACGCCCCCTTCTTAGCTGGCCTACAAAACCTGATAAGAGCCTGCCTAGAATGAACTCCCTCCCTCACTATGCCCTAGCCCTCATTTTTGTTTTTTTAAAGATTTTATTGGGGAATTGCAGGAGGGGAACAGTGTTGGGGAATCGGGGAAGGGGAACAGACAAGTTGCAGTCCTTTTGTTCTTCAGTCTAGTTGTGGAGGACATCGCTTCACTGGCCCATGTTGGTATTATCATTGCGCTCTTCCCGGGTGAGGCAGTTGCTCACTGGCCACTAGAAGGCTGCTCACACTGGCTGCTGGCCACTCACAGTAGCTTACGGGAGCCCACTGCAGCCCCACTGCAGCCTACGCCATCGCCGGCGACTCACAGCAGCCCAGCTCCAGGTTGAGCTGTTGTTCACCATCTTAGCTGTAGAGGGCGCAGTGTCACTGGCCCATGTGGGATCTGAACCGGGGCCCTGCTGCTCAGAGCTGGCGTCCCAAGCCAATTCTTAACCAGCGCGCCACTCAGCCAGCCCTAGCTCTCGTTTTTTAAAATTGACAACACTGGTTTATAACATTATAAGTTTCAGGTGCACAACATTTACTTCGCCATCTGTACAGACTAGAGCAGGCAGGGGTTGACAAACTGCGGCTCAAGAGCCATATGCGACTGTTTGGTTACGTTCCGTCTCCAAAGTTTGCCGACCCCTGGAAAAGCCAATCCTGTCCCTCACAATTTAAAAATCATTCGAGAGCCATAAATATATTTTTACATAATCACCATTATGTGAATAATATCCTTTAAACATTTTATAAATGAAACTATGATAGTTTTATTTTCATTTTCAATTTTACTTCAGAGCCACGCACTCACGAGCTGCAGTTTGCTGACCCCTGGCGGCTCTTGCGTCTCAAAAGTTTGCGAGCCCCCGGACTAGAGCGTGCTCACCACCAAGATCCCTGGCCTCCTTTGGCTCCAGAATGCACCACGCTAATCCCCCTCTCAGGGCCTGTCTTTCAAGCACTCTTGCCTGAGGACGTCTGCTCAGATCTTCATGCGACTGCTTCTTTCTCATCTTCCAGGTCTCCACCAAAATGACATCTCCTCAGGGAGTCCCTCCCTCACCACCTCTCCCTGCCTTAATCCCACCCTTAGCCAATTCAACAGCAGTCCTGCAGGCTCCCCCTAAATCTCTGAGGACTCTCCTATCTCCCCTACCCCACCCCCAGTCTGAACCACGCCATCCCTGGCCTGGATATCTGCAATACAGCCTCCCAACTTTCCTCTCTCTTTCCATCCTGGGCCCCTATGTAAGTCCTTCCTGTACATAGCGACCAGCATCGTCCCATATCAAACATAAATCGGATCCCTGTTCAAAGCCTCTAGTGGCTCCTCAAGTGCACACGGAGTGGAAGCCCAGCTCCTGCCCACAGCCTCCCAGGCCCTGCACCATCTGCTTCCTGACTATGGCCGGGACCCCCTCTCCCACTGCTCTCCTCACCCTGGCCCCAGCTATGCTGGCCTTCTCTCTATCCTTCAAACACTGCACACTTGTCACTGCCTCAGGCTTTCGTCTGGCTTCTTCCTCTGTCTGGAACACTCTGCACCCAGACATTCACAGGCCTCACATCTTTTTAAGCCTCAGGTCTCAGCAAAGACCTCAGGTCTTCTAAAGAGCCTTGCCCATCTAAAGTGGTCTCCCAACTGCTTTTCTCTGACCCCACCCCCCCCAGGCCCCCCACATTCACACTTTGTCACACCATGTTTGTGTTACTATTATTAGCACATCTTGAAGTTACCCATTTATTGTCTACAGCCTCACTTACATGTGAGCTCCATGACAGCAGGGACCCTGTCAGTCAAGTTTGCTGCTACAACCCCAGGCCCTCAACAGGCCCTGCCCACGGCAGGCATTCAGTAACTATTGGTTGCATGTATAAATGAATTCCCTCCTCGGCTATGAACAGCAGTTAGCAAGAGAGTGACCGAGATTCAACGATTAAGAAGGCAAGGCTTTTGCTCTCGGAGACTCACAATCCAGGCACACATGTAGCAGCCTAACTGCTCCCTAGCAGCAGGGTGCTACAGCCCTGTGATGACCAATGAGCCGCGGGAGACAAGAGAATTGGCTCTTCCTGGGAGGCTCAGGGAGCCTCAAAGACAGGCCTCTGGACCAACCAATGAAGCAATGAGCAGAGCTTCACCAGGGAGAAAAACCCCAAGACAGGATGGAGTCAGATCCACACCCTGTTCTGTCCCAGTCAGCTACGTGGCCTTGAGAAAAAGGCTGTATGGCAGAAGAGGCTGGCGCTGACGTGTGCACTTTAGCACCAGACTGGCTCGAATCCTGGCTCTGCCACTGAAAGAGCTATGTGACTCTGGGCAAATCACTTCACTTCTCTGGACCTCAGTGTTCTCATCTGCAAAACGAGAATAGGAATAGTAACTCCTTACAGGGTTGTGGTGAGGATTAAATCAGTAATTCACACGAGGTAAGCCCTTAGCCCAACGCATCTGCCAAAGCACCGCCTGCAGACACTGAAGAGTGGCTGACAGTGGAAGCCTGCTGACGACTAACCAAATGAACAGTAATGAAGATGCAGACAAGGCCCCGGGCAGTGCTCTGAATGCCTTCAAAGACATGACAGACATGATCGTCTCTTTTCCACGCACACCGTAGCACCACCTGGCTCAGTGCCTGCTGTGAGCCGAAGACGTTGGAAATATTTTCAAGGAGTAACTGGGAGTTAAGGGGTCCTTGACAGAAGAGCAGGGCTTAGAAAACGTTATCTGATGTCCTTGGCAACTAAATCTCAGTCACTCTCACTTTAGAGAGATGAAAAACATTTCATCTAAATAATGCCAGTTATAGGATTTTAAAAAGTATTTTCTAAATGGAAAAAAAACATTTCAACACACCATAGATTAATCGAGATGCATTGTAAGAAAGTATAGATATCATCAGTGTCATGTTTAAAAAAAAAAAAAAGCCTAGATGGCTTCAGATTAAAGTGGAAAGAGATAACCTTTAAAAATGAGGGGAGCTGAAAGCCTTCTCACCTCATTTTTCAGAGCTTTTAAATGCTTTTCATTTCAGCTCCACCGTTTTGGGAGCCCAAAGGCCGTCTCCCATTTCTTTGGTCCAGTGTCTGGATGGTGGAGGCAGAAGCAGTCAACACAAAACTGGACCCGGCTGTCCTGGGAATTGGCTAGTGAGGATGTCCCAGAACACCACTGGACGCAACATTTTCTGTCCTTAGAACTTCACCCTCTCAGTCTTGGCCTCAGGCCTGCCATTGGTAATAGTGGTCTGGGGTGAGGCGGGGGGAGGGGAGGTCAGGACCAAAGAAGGCCGAGAAGCTGTAGTTGTAGAAAAGGAGGTGGAAGTGGCTGGAATATAGCCCTTGGGCTGCATTTGACAGCTGCTCCCAGTTTGGGGCCACTTTAAGGCAGCCTCTGAAGATATTTTTTTCTTTTTTTTAATGAGGGTATGATCCAAAAAAGGGTCTCGCCTGAAGCCACCTGCCTCTCTCTAAAGGACCCAGGTATCCCTACCATCCACTGCAGTGCAGTCATTGAGAAACGAAAGACTTCTGTTCTTTGGCACCTGTGTGTAAGCCCTATCCTGCGAATCTTCCTTCCATCCATCGGGTGAAACAGCTGTATTCTCCTCTGACCGTGAAAGCAGGAACAAAGCTCATAATCTAGCCCAGAGCATGAAGGCTGCCTAAAGTGTTACGGGGATGTACACGTAGGTTGGCCAACTGCAAGGTCAATCCTGGCATTTATTCTTCCCGCTGCTGCAGTGCAGCTGTTTTTCAGCCGTCACTGCAAGCTCAGACCCCAGCTCACTAGTGGGAAGGATTCTCCAAGTAAACCTGTTTTGAATGTTGTGTTCACCTGTTCCTCAAATGAAGAGATCTGCCATCTGTACATTCTTAAGACATCCAACAAGCAGCTTGCATCCAAGACCTCATCATCAGTTATTTCCTGGCAGGATAAAGCTGGAAACAAAAAAAGTAACACAGTTATTAATCTCACCAGCGTAACAACAAACCAGAAAACCTGCACCACATAGCCTGTCAAAGCTAATGAAAAATTTGAGAACTGTAAAATTCATCTTGGAATGATCTCTTTCACCATTCTTGTTTGTAACCTTACCCAATGCTTAGTACATTATTAGGCACTTCGTGTTTGTTGAATGAAAGTGATTTTTCATAAGACCACAGCATTTAAATGAAGCAATTGATTTTCAGTGATCTGAATTACCATCATTGATATAAATTTATTGTTGCAAGATTCTTATTGAATAAGATGATTTTAACTCACTACTCTCAGGGGTGGGAGGACACTTAAACACTCATCTAGCCCAGGGGTCAGCAAACTGCGGTTCGCAAGCCACATGCGGCTCTTTGGGTACGTTCCGTCTCCAAAGTTTGCCAACCCCTGGAAGAGCCAATCCTGTCCCTCACAACAATTTAAAAATTATTCAAGACCCATGAATATATTTTTATAAATAAGGAAAATTTAAAGTAATATTATAAATGAAACTATGATAGTTTTATTTTCATTTTCAATTTTACTTCAGAGTCACATGTATGTACCCAAAGTGCCGACCCCTGGTGGCTCTTCCATCTCAAAACTTTGCCGACCCCTGATCTAGTCCAACCCTACATGCAGTGCTTAACTCCTCTCCACAGGGCTCTCTCCTGTGGCCATAAGGCCTTCACGTGTATCTGTCTGCATGAGTTTCTGATTATCATGGCAAAACACCAACGTACGTGTGGCAGCCTTAATGGGTCTGGTGAGTGGTTTACTTTTCAATCATAAGTAGAATCAAGCCTAATAAACAAAAATCAAAGTTTGATGGGCTTATGAATTTATAATTACATCTAGATCAGGGGTTGGTAAACATGTTAGGATTCACAGATCACTGTAGCCACTCCTCAACTCTGCCATTCTAACACAAAAGCAGCCATAGACAATACTAAACAAATGGGCATGGCTGTGTTTCGATAAAACTTTATTTAAACAGCAGGTGGTGGGCCAGATTTCACCCATGGGCCATAGTTTGCTGATTCCTGATCTTGACCATCCCCCATCTCATTGTGTATTACACTGGACCAGAGTATGAGAGACAAAAATATAGGGGCCTGTCATCTCAGCACAGTTTCGGGGAGTTCCAATTCCCCAGGTAAATTAAGCCAGGCTGTTTCTTCTCTTTGATTTGCAGCCAGTGAACTTGAACGATTCCTTAGAATACTTTAGGCTCTGACTCTGAAGGTTCTGAATACTGCAACCCACAACTGTGTCTGAACATGGTCAGTGACTTTGTGAGTGGTGGTGACCTGTGGAGAAGTAGCAGCCCTGGCAGCCAGTGCTAAGAAGTCCTGAGGCTTGTCTCATCAGTGCAAATACCCTGAGGTCTGACCTTTACCCTCCAGAACAAAGGGTTCTTCCTGCCATCAAGCAGCCCTCTGCTAGCTTTTTCCTTCCCAAGGAAAATTCTAATGTCCCCTTAGTTCAATTTTGCCTAAAATGCTATGGGGGCACTTTGGCAATGTTTACTAATTTTCTATCCTATAATGCAGCAATTCCACTTTCTTAGGATCTACAGTAGGGCAATATGTGCTTACATACAAGTTGGACACCTACAGCCTGTTTATCATGACAATATAAACAAAAGGCTAAAGGCTAAATAAACTGGGGTGTCTCAACTGTAAAAGTGAGTGAGGTTTGCAAATTACATATCTGATAAGGAATTGATATCCAGAATATATAAAGAACTGAAACCCAACAACAATGAAAATACAGACAATTCAATAATGAACAAAAGGACTTCAATAGAAACTTCTCAAAAAAAAAAAAAAAGACAAATGGCTAATAAACATATGGTTAACATCACTTTTCATTAGGGAAATACAAATCAAAACCAAAGAGATATCACTTTACACCCATTAGGATGGCTATTAGCAAAAAGACAGATGATAACAAGTGTTGGTGAGGCTGTGGAGAATTGGAGCTCTCTGTGCACTGCTAATGGAAATGTAAAATGGTGCAGCCATTATGGAAAACAGTATGGCGGTTCCTCATAAAATTAGACAGAATTACCATTTGATCTAGCAATTCCACTTCTGGGTATACACCAAAATAATGAAAAGCAGGGCTTGAACAGAAATTTGTACAGCAATGTTCATAGCAGCATTGTTCACAATGGCACAAAGGTGAAAACAACCCAAATGTCCATTGACTTATGAATGGATAAACAAAATGTAGCATATACACACAACTGAATAGTATTCATATTCAGCCTTCAAAAGGAATGAAATTCTGACGCATGCTACAAAGTGGATGAACCCGGAATACATTATGCTAAGTGAAATAAGCCAGATACAAAAGGACAAATATTGTAAGATTCTACATAAATGAGGTACCTAGTCAGATTCATAGAGACAGACAGCATAGTGGTTACCGCGGTCTAGGGGTAACAGAGAATGGGGAGTTTTTGTTTAATGGATACAGTTTCAATATGGGATGATAAAAAAGTTCTGGAAATGAAGAGTGATTATGATGGTTGCAGAACAAGGTGATGAATGCACTTAATGGTACAGAATTATATATTAAAAATGGTCAAGATGGCAAATTTTATGTTTTTTTAATGGGCAAAGGATATGAGCAAGCAATTCACAGAAGACAACATCTATAAGGCCAATAAACTCACAAAAAGAAAAAAAAGTGAATGAGGTAGAGCTGACATGTACTGAAATGGACATTTCTCTAGAGCATATTACGTTACTTGGTTATGAAAAAGCATAAACAAAACAATACGTAATTCCTGGGGTACTTAGAAAATGGTCCGGAAGAACAGACTTACGCCTTACTTTTGGGGAGGAAGGAACAGGATTGGGGTGGTAGTGATAAAGGGGATTTTAGCGTTATCTGTAATGCTGTCATTTTTTTACAAGGAGAATTTATTTATGAATTACTTGTATAACTAAAAAAATAATTTCTAAAAGTCAACAGAAAAGACACTGAAAGCGGAAGCAGAGAAGGGAGAGAATATTCTAGGTACACTGGACCACGAAAACTCTGCTTCCCAGCATCGGGTCACACACAGGAAAAGCAGAGACGAGGGTGCTGAGGTCATGGTTAGGACAACTCTTGAACCTGAGTCGTAACACCTATGTGGACATTTCAGCTTCTCCCAAGTCTTTGGAATGGTGTTTTTCTTAGAACAGAGCAGAAGAAATTCTTTTTAAACTGCCTCTTGATAGAGCTGCAGAACTTGCTTCATAAAAATTTCTGTGTCAAGCTAAGAGCACATAGGAAAATACCTCAGGGAAGCACTATTTAACCGAGTGTTTTTAGATCCAATTTTTTTTTTCTTTCTGACTGTGACAATAATATATGCTGATTGTTGGAAGTTTTAGAAGTATGGTTGTGTGGGTTTTTTGTTTGTTTGTTTAATGTTTTCAAACTAGCAACTGCACAATATCAAAATGGCCATGGCTAACATTTTGGTCTTTCTCTGTCCAGTCTACCTGTAAAAGTTTTTGCTTTACTGAAGTCAATTATATCATATTTTGTATCCTGCTCTTTTAAACTTAGTATTATAGCCTATGCCCTCTTCCAAATTAAAAAACGTCATAAAGATGATTCTTAATGGCTATGTGCTATTTCATTCATTGCTTAATCATTCTGTTGGACAAACACATTCTTTTCTTTCTTTCCCCTCATTATAAATAGGCATTAGAGATTGTTGAGCCTGTAACAGCATTTACAAAATCACATTTTGTGGAATGTCCTCAGGATGGTAACAGATGTTACGGCAGGAGGTCGGGGAAAGAACCAGTTCTACAGTCAAAACAGTGGTTTAAAAATGAAGTTAGATCAGTGACTTCTTAAAATTCCATGTATATTGTGACTCTCCAAGCTCAGGGCCAGTATCCAGTCATTCCCAAACTTGTTTGCTCTAGAACTTCAGGCTAGTGTAAATCCCAGTCCACATTTCTAACTATTTCTGTTAAGACAGGCTCCCAGGGGCCGGCTGAGTGGCTCAGTTGGTTAAGAGCTCGCTCAAGAGTTTGAGCTCTGAGCAACAGCGGTTCGAGTCAGCCCGAGCTGAGCAGCCGTGAGCTGCCAACAGGTGGCGGGATGGCTCAGCTAAAAAAAAAAAAAAAAAAAAAAAAAAAAGACAGGCTCCCAGACAAGGCATTATTAGGTCAAATGACACTGAACATTTGGCAAGCTACTACTGCATAGTTCCAAACTGCTTTCCGGAAAGGTTGCCCCAAGTTACCCCACACTAGTGTGTTCGAACATGTTATACAACAGCTGGTCATGATTGTCAAATTGTTTTTCAATGTTGCTGACAGGCAAAAACATGGTACCTTGTTATTATTTTATTTATATTTCTTTGATGATGGTCAGGTTGAATATTTGAGTGTTTGTTAGATACTTTGTATCTATCGAAATACAATTTGTAGTACTTCTCTTGTGAATTACCTTACTTTCTAGGCTAAGATACTTAAAAAAAAAAAGTTTAATGTTTTTGAAACCAGGGTATTCTTATAATCAAAATGGTTATGTCACAGTGGACTTTCCTCTTTCCCTAAAGAGCTGTAACTAAACTGACAATTTTTAAACTAGATGGTTATATCTTTGCTTTTTAAAAACTAGCTGTTTGTATCTATTGGGCTCTTAGTGTTTTTTTCATAATCTGTATGAGGTTTTTCTAAACAGAGGCAGTTAACCCTTTGCCTGCCATCTGGGTTGCTGCTTGGAAAACGAATGCAATCCCCTTTAAATTCCCCGTTAGATACCTTTCAGGAGGTGCAACAGTGTTAAGGATAAATACTGGTGTGGGGGATGTTCCTTCTGATCCCTGGTGTACTGGGTGGTGAACTCCTCCAGCCACGTGATGAATGCGGGGCAGGCAGACAATCCTTGCAGCAGGGAGTTCAGGAAGCAGGTGTTCCCCAAGTTGACCAGGCCTGGCACAAGCCCTAGAAAGAGGAGGGTGGGGGATGAGAGTGCAGCACATCGTATTGGACAGACTCTTTTTTTCTCTCCCATTAGCGACCCAGAGTTTCTGCACCGTGGCCTTGAATTTGAAATCCCAACATGAGAAAATCCTTATCCTGAGAACAAGGAGCCAGGTGTTTTGTCCATGCTGAGGACCAGTCCTGGTACTGCTCCTTTGGGACACTATAGCGACAGAAGAACAGGTCCCTGGCCTGTGTTACTTCTGAAACCCACCACGATGTCAGGCACAGTTTGGTTTACACTGAATGTGCAAAAACACTCAGTAACATCTCTTTCTCTCCCTCCCTTTCTCTCTCTCTCTCTCCCCTTTAATAAAAAAGCAATGTTTCTCAAAACAGAAGAAAACAATTGTTCTCTTGTTGCTCCCCAGGACAATGATTTTGTTCTTACAATCAGTGGGAAAGACTCCACTATGGCAACTCTCGTCAGTCTTTCTGCAGAAATCAACAAAATACTTCCCTCTTCTGCTGAAGTTTTTAAAAAACTTTTTATTATGAAAGTTCTCAAACATGTAGAAAATAAGAGAGGATAGACCCTAATTATAACCATCCCCAGATTTAACAGTGATCAACATCTTGCTACATCTATTACCCACCCCACCCCCTTTTTTTGCTGACTTTTAATCAATAGAAGTAAAGCAATGTTTACAAAAGGGGGCATTTTTTAAACTAAGAAATACATTTTGGGGTTAATGAAGAAACTAACTTGAAACATTTACTAGTGACTAGCAGCTAGTCAGTGAAACCACAAATGCATCAAACAACAGGTGGGCTGTACTACTGAAAAACACAATTGCCATGCTAATGAGAACATAGACAATTAAGACACTTGAAAATTTTCATTACAAAGCATGTGGCAAATTCAAGACTTTAGAGGAGGTGAAATGTAAATCTTTTTACTTACTACAGCATATAAAATAATGAGTCATTGCAATTAACTTCTGCTTAAAAGAAAGTACTGAGGGTACAAGAGAACCAAAAATGCCCTCCCCTTTTTGTACTGTTTTTGGATAATAACGGTTCAGGTCAAGTCTACAGACCATGATGCAAAGGCCTCAGTCTTACCTTTTCTACGCTTCTTTCTTTCTGTAATGGGACCCCATATAACATATATTCCTGCTGCAAGAGCAGCAGCAATTCCACCTATGACACCCCAGTTCTTCATGACTTTATATCTAAAAAAGAAAAATAAGTTTACTATCTTCCATGATCACAAAACAATACGTATAGAGAGAGATAATAAGTACATAAAAATAACATTTCATGAAAATAACCCACTGGCCCGCCAAATACCTAACTTTCAAGGTAATGTAGTATACAGTAATATACATAGGATTATGTCTTGAAAATCAGCACATTTAGACATTAGGATTTAGAATCTAAGAGCACAACCTTCCATCTCACTCAGAGAAGCCAGGGTTTTTTCCTCCTACTCTGCCTCTCACTCCGCCTCTGCACTGGCTGCCACCCCAGCCATGCTCTCACCTCAGGGCCTTTGCACTGCTGCTCCCTTTGCACTGTATGCTCTTCCCCCAGATCACTGCTTGGCTCGCTCCTCACCTCCTCATCACTTCTAACTAACTATTAGAGCCTGCACTGCTGGTCCCTTTTACCTGCTTCTACTTTTTCTTTTCGCCATAGCACTTACCACCTTCTAACACAGTGGGTCTCAACCTTCCTAATGTCGAGACCCTTTAATGCAGTTCCTCATGTTGTGGTGACCCCCAACCATAAAACAATTTTTGTTGCTACTCTAGCTGTAATTTTGCTACTGTTATGAATCATAATGTAAATATCTTTTTGTTTTCCAATGGTCTTAGGTGACCCCTGTGAAAGGGTCGTTCAACCCCCCAAAGGGGTCGCGACCCACAGGTTGAGAACCGCTGTTCTAACGTAACATTCATTATTCACTAATTCATTGTCTGTCTCTTTCAACTGGAATGCAAAGTCCCCAAGGACAGGGATCTTTGTCTATTTTACTCACTGATATATCCCAAGTGTCTACCTCATGCCTGGCACATAGTAGGTACTCAATAATATTCACTGAATGATTGGGTACTGGAGAAAACATAGAGAAATGGATTTATTTTTCAGATTATTAAATGAGGAGGGGGCATATAATAGTATAAAAAGATCTTCTAAGTATTTATGAAATTAAAGATTCTTAATTTTAGGCTCGACTCAACACTGAAGTTATTCTTTTACTACAAATGAAGAAATTGCACCAGCAATGCAAAACACTGCTTTATACAAAGTTACATACACGAATAAGGCAAATCATATGTTAGCTATGTGTGTACATACATGTGTAATATATTCATATCCCACTATTTAGATCATGTGAATATTGTTTTGATCTGAGCTCAGTCAACATTAACTCATGAAGTCACTGGTGATACTAGCGACTCTATCTTACGACTACCAACAGTCGCCTAGTGTCATAACTGATATGATACTAACTGAATTTCAAATAAATCTTGATTCTCCCAAGACAGAGTCAATAGTGCACAGCACTTGGGTAAGAAAGTGGAATCACATTAATCTGGTTCAATCTTGGCTTTGCTATTCCCTAGGACATCACTTCACCCTCAGTTTCCTCATCTGTACAATAGGGACAATCATGAGACCAACCTCATAGGGTTGTTGTGAGGATTAAATAAGCGCTAATGCGTAAGGTGCATAGTAAGAGCTCTGAAAATATTAGCTGCTATGATTATTAAGTACTATAATCTCAGTTTCATTCATGAAAGTTATTCTTGACGTTTCTTAATGCAACCTTGTGCTGACTTTTACACCATAGGTGTATTCACAAAAGTGCCTGGAAAGGTTAAAAAGGGTCATCACTGAAAGGCCGAGTGGCGTGATGGTTAGGAACTGGCTTGGGACGCCAAAGGGCCCTGGTTCGGATCCCACACATGAGGGCCAGTGACACTGCCCTCCACAGCTAAGATGCTGAACAACAGCTCAACCTGGAGCTGGGCTGCCG
>NW_017731479.1:3434588-3440221 GCF_001890085.2 Hipposideros armiger
GAGTCGCCGGCGACGGTGTAGGCTGCAGACCCTGCTGCAGTGGGGCTGCCATAAGCTACCATGTGTGGCTGGCAGCCGGTGTGAGCTGTCAAGAGCTGCCGTGAGCGGCCATCCAGAGGCTGGCGACCGATCTGCCTCGTCCGGGAAAAGCGCAATGATGGTGCCAACTTGGGCCAGTGAAGCAACAACCTCCACAACTAGACTGAAGAACAAAACAACAGCAACTTGTCTGTTCCCCTCCCCCTGATTCCCCAGCACTGTTCCCCTCCCCCAATTCCGCAATAAAATCTTTAAAAAACAACAACAACAAAAAAAAAACAATCCCACACAGGTAGGTCCCATTATCATCTCCATTTTTATGGGCGAAGAAACTAAAAGATGCAGCCAAGTTGGTCAAAGTGAGCGAGGCAGCGTGGATCTGAACCTATGCCCATCAGGCTACCAAGTCTGTGCTTATAACCACAAAGCTTATAAGGCAAACTGAAGAACAGAGTGTCAAAGGGGTGGGAGAGAGGGCTTGCCCATGTCCTTCGCGGGGCATGGATCAAAAACCCAAGGGCAAGTGGTGATTCTTGAAATGCCATTCCTCTGCCAAATGACAACATGAGGAGAGTAGTGGAGCTTGGGAGTAAAAAGGTCTGGCTTCTCCCCCCAGCTCTGCTATCAGGTCAGCTGCAGGACCATAAGCAAGGCCATCTCAAGGCCCCTTTCCCATCTATGGAATGGGGGCACAGGGCAGGACAGCCACCGACAGCTTCCAGCCCTGGGATAATAAGTCCTTTAGACCTACTCCAGTTCCAAAGGAAGGAAGCTGACTTGCACAACAGGTCTCAGTCATTTAGGGACAGTAGTGGAAGCACAGCGCTCAGCTCTGAAGCCTGAAGCCCACGGGAGGGTCGGTAAGGGGAGGGAAATAGGGGCCTTGACAGGACTGGGGACAATACTATTGGGGGGGGATTCCTAGCAGGAATGGAGGACCTTAGCAGGACTGGGAGCTTTAGCAGGTAAAGGGGTCCTGATTGGTTTAACCCTTGCAAGATAATAAGTCACTAATAAGATTGGGGACCCAGGCAGAACAGGAAATCCCTGGCATAACTGGGGGAGGGGAGACTGACAGAAATAGGGGGACTGACCAAATACGAGGGGAGGGAGAGTGCTAGCAGGCCAGGCCCGGGGCACTTGACAGGACTGAGAACTATGGCAGGACTGGCAAGCTTGACAAGGCTGGGGCATCCTGGCAGGCCAGGAACTGACATAACTGGGACCCCCTAAGGATTGGGGGGTATCCTGAAAGGATTAAGGAGTCCTGGAAAGCCTGCGAAGCACTGACAGGTCCGACGGGCACTGACAGAATTCGGGGTCTTGACAAGCCTGAGGCTCCCTGGGAGTTCTGGGGACAATGTCAGAACTGGAGGAGATGCTGGCAGGCGGGAGTGGGGGGCACTGATAGAATCTGGGGCGCTAGCGGAACTCGGGAGTGCAGACAGCATTGGCGTTACCAGAGACCTGCAAGCCCGAGAGGCCCGTCTTCCCTCCCGTCTCAGGGGCTGGGCCTCCAGCCCTGCGAAACGCAGAAACCCCCAGAATGCTCACTCTGACCCTGTGGACCCTGACTACGATGTGGAAAGGCCACCAAAGGCCCAGGCTGGGGACCTTGGTCCGGGCCTCTCCGGCCGCCCCGCCCCCCAAAGCTCACCTGACTGCCTCCCCGGTCCTCAGGAAACGCTGGATGGCTCTGTCCGCCGCGCTCACCGCCGCCTGGGCTCGGGAGCTCAGCATTGCGGCCGCGCGGGAGGCCCGCCACCGCCGCCGCCGCTACCGCCGCCACCCACGCCACCCACGCCACTACCGCGGCGGACTGACAGAACTCTCCTAATGCTCCCGAGGCGGCGGAACCCGCGGCTGAGGAATCAGCAACTCGGGGGAAGGTAGGCCGAAGGACCGGCTCCCGGGAGGAACGGAAGCAGCCGTCGCCGGAGAGGAAAAGCTGACGGACCACATGCTCCGTTTTGGGTTTTTTTATCCCTTCCTCTTAGCAATGGGCTGAAGGAATTCCTATGCCCCGGGCCTCTTTGCTTTCAGGTTTTGCGAGGCCTCCGTTCATAAATACAGATATCCCACTTCCAGGAAGGACCCTGTGTCATTTTAACTTTTTGGTGTGAAGAGGACGGCCCCTGCCTGAAAGAGGGATCTGGCCTCGCACAGCCGTAGTCTTCTGAATGGAAATAGGTTGCAGAGGAAGGGCCTTTAATAAACATGTGGTCTGTCTTTAATGGAATCAGTAGTAAAACGGAGGGCTTTGGTAACAGCCATCAAACCTATTGTTTACTTAGGTGCATTGCTAAGCATGTCACATGCATTATTCATTCACAATCTTCACACCAACCTTAACGTTACCCACATTTTACATCCAGGGAACCCAAGACGTTTAGAGGAGTAGTAAGTCTTTTGACACAACTTGCAATTGGTGGAAACAAGATGGTTAATCAAGCCTGTGTGTCTCCAGAATAGTGCTGTTCAATAGAAACATAAGGCCACATTTTTAAATTTCTAGTAGCCACATTAAAACAAAAATCAACTTGAAATTAGTTTTGACAGTATCTTTTACTTGACCCAATATGTCCAAAATGTTGTCATGTCTACATAAAAATTAATGAGATCATTTACATTTTTTTTTGTATTAAGTACATTTCCTTTGGACCAGCCATTTTTCATGTACCCAGTAGCTACATGTGGTCAGTGACTACCACATTGGACAGCACAACTTATAAACCATTAGAGCCAGAGAGAATTTTCCCTCCTTATTAATCACTTTCCCCAACTGCAGAGCAAATAATTGTAATTACTTTAGTATGGAAATCAATGTTTTAACTCAGTGGTTCTCAAAGGTTTGGGTCTAGGGACCCCTTGGTATGCTTAAAAAATTATTGAGACTTTTGTTTATGTGGGTTACATGTAATTATATTTATACTATTAGAAATTAAAATTAAGGAGTAACTTTTGGATAACTTAAATTTGAAGTATAATTTATGCAGTAAAATTCACCTAGTTTTAGTGTATAGTTCTGTGAATTTGGGCAAATGCATAGTCATGTAACCATTACCACAATCAAGATATAGAATCATCACCCATTCCCCCAAAATTACCCTGTCCTTTTGGAATCAACTCCTCCACCCACCTCCAGCCCCTGGAAACCACTTATCAAGACTAAGAAAAAAATAAACCCAAGAATACCAAAGCATACATTCCATTAGAAATCAGAGCCATGACCTCATCACATGTGTAGCCTCTGGAAAACTTCAGGGTACACCCATGAGTGAATGAGAGTGGGAAAGGTAAATAATGCCTAAGTAGTATTACGAAAATAGTTTTGACCTCAATAACCCCCTGAAGGGGTCCCCAAGAAGGGGTCCTGAAACTATACTTTGAGAACCACTACTTTAGCCTCTTGAGGGAATACCCTGCCATCCCATCCACAAACCTACTTAGAACTCTACATGCCAGACTATTTTAAATAATTGGCACTTAACAGAGTATCCATAGCCAATCAACTCACCAGTATTTCTGAGAATTTTGCATGGCTTATCTCAATTTAATTCTGGCAAGGACTACATGAGTAATAATAGTACTTCACATTTCATGAAGCTAACAATGTTCTGCAGCCTGGCTGTCACTGCTGCTTTAACCAGTAGGGGTGTGGTTGTCCTGGACTAATAGATGTTCTTATAAATAAGAATATATTACTAATTTATGATAATGCCACAACCAGGATACACCAGGGCCTGCTCTAACATCCATCAAGCAGATCAAGGGTTTTTGGCACTGTGGATGATCACAGAGCCACTACTCAGAACCTTAGATGTCTTTCAGGTGCTGGGTGTATTCTATGGGTAAATGGTTAATTCAGGAACCACAATTCCTGGGGATTAAAAACCTGAAGTGTCATTTTTCCAACTGCTCTCATGTGTACTAAGTCAGACCTTCCCCTTTTAGACCACAGAGTAGGTCCCTTAATAATGCAACTTTGCATCAACTTTCAGAAATCCATCTCATTTCAATATATAAATTCGTGTCCTGCTTATTTTTTCATTTAAAACTCAGATGTGATTGAAAAGTCTTCTCCCTGACTCCGGAGGAGAGAGTGGCCTAAAGAGGAGAAATATAGCTTTGGATACCTTCTCCACTCCCTCTTCCGGCTGTCCTGTGTCTCAGAAGAAAGACCTCAGAAATTGTGATAACATTTTGTGGTCACACATTTGTGGTCACACAAAACCACAAGAAAGATCTAGAACCCAATTGGGTATCTTTTAAATATTTTAAAGTTATTATTGTCTTATATTTTCCTCCAGATAGGTAAGAATCCCAATAGTAGGGGATTTGGAGAGCTTCCAAATTAGCAAACACATCTATACCAGGATGGTGATATACCCCAATCCCATGGGGACAGAAACTCATGCACTCTCAAGACCCTCCCAAACCTTACCTTATGTAGCTCTTCATCTGATTATTCATCTGTATCCTTTATCATATTCTTTAGTAAACTGGTAACTGTGTTTCCCTGAGTTCTGTGAGCAACTCTAGCAAATTAATCAAACCTAGGAGAAAGTCATGGGAACCTCCAATTTGTATCTAAATCAGACAAAAGTTGTGAGTAACCTGAGGACCTACTACTTGCAATTGGCATCTGAAGTGGGGTGGGAGCAGTCTTGTGGAACTGAGCCCTTGACCTCTTGGATCTGGCATTATCTTCAGGTAGATAGTGTCAGAGTTGACTTAAATTGTAGGACACCCATCAGGTGTCACAGAAAGTTGCTTGGTGTTGGGTTAAACCCCCAAACATCTGGTGTCAGAAGTGTTGCGAGGGTGGTATTAGTGTGAAAGTAAATGAGAAACACTGAGTTTTTCCCTACTCAGGAAAACTGGTATAAAGAACTAAAGAATGAGAACAATGTCTCACCAAACAGAGGATATTAATAAAGAGACAGACATCATAAAAAGAAACCAAATAGAAACTCTGTGGAGTTGAAAAGAATAATTGAAATTTAAAAATTACTACAGGGACTTGACAGCAGACTTGAGCCGGCAGAAGAAAGAATCAATGAACTTGAACATAAATCAATTGTGATTATCCATTTCAGGAACAGCGACAAATAGGAATGGAGAAAATGAACAGAGCCTTAGAGACCTGTGGGACACCATATACATAATGGGAATCCCAGAAGAGAGGAGAAAGAAAGGGGCAGAAAGAGTATTTGAAAAAATGATGGCTAAAAACTTTAAAAAAATTGACAGGAAACAATAATCTACACATCCAAGAAATTCAGTGAACTCCAAGGAATAAAGTAAAAGAAATTCACACCTAGACACATCATAATAAACAATCAAAAGACAGAGAATTTTAAAATCAGAAAGAGAGGTGACTCTCACACAAAAGGAATCTCAATAAGATTATCAGCTGGTTTCTCATCAGAAACCATAGGGGTCAGAAGGAAGTAGTATAACATATTTCAAATGCTTAAAAAAACAAAAAATCTTTCAACCAAGAATTCTATATCTAGCAAAACTTCTTCAAAAAATGAATGAGAGGGCCAGCCGAGTGACGCGATGGTTAAGAACTGGCTTGGGATGCCAGA
>NW_017731479.1:3440686-3447128 GCF_001890085.2 Hipposideros armiger
TATAGGGCCGGCTGAGTGGCTCAGTTGGTTAAGAGCTCGCTCAAGAGTTTGAGCTCTGAGCAACAGCGGTTCGAGTCCAGCCCGAGCTGAGCAGCAGCCGCTGAGCTGCCAACAGGTAGCAGGATGGAAAAAAAAAAAAAAAAAAAGATGTCTGTATAGGTAAAAATAAAGGATGGAAAAAATGTATTTTTTGTTTGTAACTCCTTTTTGTCTTCTACCTAATTTGAAAGACAACTGCATAAAGCAATAATAATAAATCTATGTTGATGGGCACACAATGCATAAAGATGTAATCTGTGACAATAACAGTGTAAAAGTGGGGAGAAATGGAGATATATATGAGAAAAGTTTTTGTATACTATTGAAATTAAGTTGGTATTAACCCAAACTAGATCATTATAAATTGAGATGGTAATGGTAATCTCCAGGACAACCACTAAGAAAACAACTAAAAAATATATAGTAAAAGAAATGACAAAGGAATTAAAATGGTACACTAGAAAAAATATATATTTAACACAAAAGAAGGCAATAATGGAAGAATTGAGGATCAAAATAAACATAAGACATTGAAAATAAATAGTACAATGGCAATGTAAATTCTACATGATCAGTGATTACATTAATTTTAAATGTATTAAACTCTCCAAGTAGATGCCAGAGATTAGCAGAATGGATAAAACAATATGATCCAACTATATGCTATCCACAAGAGCCTCATTTCAGATTCAAAGGTACAAACAGGTTGAAAGTAAAAAGGTGAAAAAAGCTTTGCCATGCAAACAGTAATCAAAAGAGAGTCGGAATGACTATGCTAACATAAGACAAAATAGATTTTAAGACAAAAATTGTTACTAGAGACAAAAAGGACATAATGATAAAAGGGCCAATCCATCAAAACGATATGAGAATTATAAGCATGCATGGACTTCACAACAGAGTGCCAAAATACATGAAGAAAAGTAAGACAGAACTGAAGGGAGGAATAGACAATTTAAGAATAATAGTTGGAGACTTCAATACCCCACTTTCAATATTGAATAAAACAACCAGACAGAAGATCAGCAAAGAAAGGGACTTGAGCAACACTATAAATCGATCAGATGTAACAGATATCTATAGAACACTCCACCTAACAAAAGCAGAATTCACTTTCTTCTCAAGTGCACACGGAACATTCTCCAAGATAGACCATATTTTAGGCCATAAAACAAGTCATAATAAATTTAGAAAGATTAAAATCATATCAAGTATGTTCTCTGACCACAATGGAATGAAATTAGAAATTAACAACAGGAGGAAATTTAGGAGATCCATAAGTATGTGAAAATTACACAAGACATTCCTAAATAATCAATGGGTCAATGACAAATTAACAAGGAAAACTGGAAAATATTTTGAATGAATGAAAATGAAAACACAAGTCACAATATTGTGGAAAGAAGACCATCATTTTTTCAATGACTACTCAGACATCTTGAACTGCTTCTGCCTCATAACCTCTTCCCTAGGTCTCAACAGTTTACTGGCTACTGATTCACTGCAACCTCTCGTTTATTTTACATCCCTCCAGAAACATGATGTCTGAGGAAATCACAGTTTTACTAGGAGAGTTTCAGAGTTTGTCTTTCAAGCCAGCTGCATAGATATTCTCTCAGCTCTCTTCAGGCCTCTCTAGTCATAGATTAGACATCTTGTATTTCACGGTACATGTGAGCAAGGGACTCTGAAGTTACATGCCTTGATATTTTTTAACAGGGGCTTAACCTCCTAGCCAAACTTCCCTTTCCTGCAGGCTTCTGTGGCAAAGTTAGGAGGCACTTCCACCACGCATCACAATGCCAGGAACCTGGGAGTGACTTCAGGTGGAGGTGCCATCCCATCTGCATGGCTAGCAGAGCAGATTTGCCACCTAAGTTTTATTTTTCCTTTTCAGTTTTTTATCCAGTGTCAGTTCTCAAGAAAAAAAAAAAAAGACAAATCTCTTTATGAACTTAAATCCACAGCTCCCTTTTTAAGAATTAAGTGCCATTTTCCTAACTAGTAGAATATTGTCTTGATAAAAATAGGGTTTAGAACACAGTTGATTGGAAAACCACTTATACATGACACATGATTTTCATATTCAGTATTTCAGGCTAAAGGGTAGCATGTCAGCCTCTATTCCAGCCTCTATTTTTAAAATGTTTTAAATATTCACTTCTGTTTTAAGAATCTGAGGGGAGAAATCATATGCATTACTCTGATGTGCAATAAAACCCATCTGGCTTTTGGCATGGCCCCCATTTCCGAGACAGATGGACAATGTGGTTAGCTGGAGGCAACTGCCTTTATAATATTTCTATCGGCCCAAGGATATCTCAAGGATCAGAGGTATAAACAAATGTGTGCCATATTTTTCTTGGCTGATAATCTCATCCAGATTTAGCTTTAAAACAGGGAAGTCAGCAGGATCAGTATCACCTGGGACCCTGTGAGAAATGCACACTGTCAGGCTTCACCCCAGACCTGCTGCGTTAGAAAACTCAGGGGCGGAGCCCAGCCATCTGTGTACTAATAAGCCCCCTGGGGGACGCTGACCCCCACTCAAAGGTGAAAACCACTGCTTTAGAAAAATATAACCGTATTTCTAAGAAAGAAGAGAACACATTACACATGAATTAATGAATACATTACATATTAATTAATTCTCTAAGATTTTTCTCAATGCCTATGTGTTGTACTAAGTACTGTTCTCCTAGTTTTCAGTGCACCTGAAAAGTTTCCAGAGAGCAGGTAGGTAGTGAACATACATGTGCAAAGCTTACTACAGCCTGGCTGCAGCCTGGGCAATGTGGGACAGACTGTTTCAAGGTCTCAGTTGCTAGTGGCCAGAGAGCAAGGCAGACCCAGTGGAGGAACACTGCCTCCTCTTTTCCCAAGAAGGTAATAATCCTATTACATAAAATCTCTCTCTCTAAATGTTGGAAAAACTGGGAACCAATATAAAAAGTCATTATTTTTTTGAAAGGAAGAGCTTTATTGACATAGAATTCACATACTATACAATTCGCCATTTTTAAGAGTACAAGTATGTTTTTTTAGTATATTCACAGCGTTGTGCAACTGTCACCACATCTAATTTTGGAACAGTTTTGTCCCCCTTAAAAGAAATCTCACATACATTCACAGTCACTCCCCATTATCTGCTCCCCATCTCACTCCTAGGCAACTACTAATCTACTTTCTGTATCTATAGATGTCCCTATTCTGGATATCTCTTATATTTGGAAATTATATAATATGAGGTCAGGCCATTATTATTATTATTTTTTTTTTTTTAAGCTGAGCCATCCTGCCACCTGTTGGCAGCTCAGCAGCTGCTCAGCTCGGGCCAGGCATCGAACGAGGTCAGACAATTATGTTCGTGAACTTGTTGCAGTGATGTTGCTAACCTTTTTTGCTATCTGAGGGATTATTCATTATGAATTTGTACCAACTGGACAAACAGTTAACCAAGTTGACTATTTGGAAGTGCTGAAAAGTCTGCGTGAAAAATTTAAACAACCTGAACTTTTCACCAACAATTCATGGCTTTTGCATCACGACAATGCACCAGCTCACACCGCACTGTCTGTGAGGGAGTTTTTAGGCAATAAACAAATAACTGTATTGGAACACCCTCCCTATTCACCTGATCTGGCCCCAATGACTACTTTCTTTACCAGAAGATAAACATATTGAAAGGAAGGTATTTTTATGGCATTCAGGACATCAAGGGTAATACGATGACAGCTCTGATAGCCATTCCAGAAAGAGTTCCAAAATTACTTTCAAGGGTGGACTAGGCGCTGGCATCAGTGCATAGCTTCCCAAGGGGAGTACTTCGAAGGTGACCATAGTGATATTCAGCAATGAGGTGTGTAGCACTTTTTTGCCGTCTTCATTGTCAGACTTCGTATGTGGTCTACTGGGTCTGGATTGTGTCACTTAGCATAAGTTTTCAAGATTCGTTCATATTATAGAATGAAGCAGTACTTCATTTCTTTTTATAGCTGAATAATATTCCCTTGTATGGACATACCACATTTTATTTACCCATTCATCAGTTGATGGACATTAGGGTTGCTTCCACTTCTTGTTCTTATGAATAAGGATGCTATGAACATTTATGTACAGGTTTGGTGTGCACTATGTTTTCATTTCTGTTGGATATATACCTAGGAGTGGTATTGCTGGGCCATGCGGTAACTCTGTGTTTAAATTTTTGAGGAACTGCCAAACTATTTCCCACAGCGGCTACACCGTTTTACATTCCCAAGTGTAAGAGGGGAATGTCCACATCTTCACCAACACTTGTTTATTGTCTGTATGAAGTGGTATTTCATTGTGGTTTTGATTTTCATTTTCCTAATGACTAGTGAGGTATCTTTTCAAGTGTTTACTGGCTACTTATGTATCTTATTTGAAGAAATGTCTATATCCTTTGCCCATTTTAAAATTGAATATGTCTTTTTATTTTTGAGTTGTAAGAGCTCTTTATATTTTTTAAATGTCCACCTCTTATTACATATTATTTGCAAATATTTTCTCCCATTCTGTGGGTTCTTTTCACTTTCTTGATGGTGTAATTTGCAGTGGAAAAGCTTTTAACTTTGATATAATCCTGTGTCTCTATTTTTTTCTTTTGTCTCTTGTGCTTTTGATGCTGTATCTAAGAAACCACTACCTAACTCAATTAAGGTCATGAAGATTTACTCCTATACTTTCTTCTAAGAGTTTTACAGCTTTAAATCTTACACTTCAAAGTATTCTTTTGAACCCTTCAGTCTACTCGAAACACATCTCTATGTTGGATGTGGCTTACGGTTGTAGAGTAAGGTTTGTTTGGGACTCAGGGCTTCCCAGGATGTGGACTTCAGTGCTAAAGCTCAAAGTCCTGGGCAAACAAGGATGAGTTGGATAGCCTGCCAATAAACTTCCAACTTGCTGCCTCTGATATAAACCATTATCCCTGCTCTCCATGGCTTAGAGTAGATACTGAATCCGTCCTCACCTGAATGAAAGATCAGTTTGTTTTTATTTTAACAGACATTTATTGAGTGCCCACAATGCAAAGTCCTGGGGCTGAGTGTAGTAAGGGATATTAAATTCCAATTTCAGTGTCCATAAATGAAGTTTTATTGTTCGAGGCTCTTGGGGTACATCAGCAAACCTATATGGCGCTTAAGTTCTAAAGGGGGATGCAGACATTTAGTGGGAGGGGAAAACCATTGAACTAGATGGGGAGGATTTTGAAGGCAGGGATTTGTCTTAATTAATCTTTGATTCCCCAGCGTCAGGGGTGTAGAAATCACTTAATGCTTGTTGAATGAATGAATGAATGAATGATCTGTGGCCTTCTTACACTTACCTTCCATTTTTTTCTCGATTCATTTCACTAGACCTTCAGCTCTGTGATGACAATGACATGTCCAACTTGTTTTCTGTCCTATGCCCAGTGCCTATTACATTGCCTGGCACCTAGTAGGTGCTCAATAAACAGTACTTTAATTCATGGATACATTTTTTAAATTTTTCATTCCCTGCCCTTGTTTTATAGCAGCCTTGGTTTCAAGAACATTATACCCATGACAACCTTAATGAACCTCCACAGATACACATTCAGAGAGGCGCCTCAACCAGAGGGAGTGTTCATGGGTACCTCGACAGCCATTCCACGGGCTGCGTGTGCCCCACAGGCACTCCAGTAAGACACCACCAGCCACAGAAAGCCTGTAAATTTCTCTAACCAGAAGGGCCCTCCCCGCAGGGCCCTCCCCGCCCCCTCTCCCCGCCCCCTCTCCCCGCACAGCTTGCTCTGCCCTCTGCCTCCTCCTCTCGCCCACTCTCGCCGCGGTCTCCTGGCGGCGGCGGCTTTGTCTCGTGGGTTGGTACCTTGGCGGCTCCCTCCCCTGCACAGCTGCCGCCGGAGGGAGGAAGCGGCGCGGGAGCTGCCAGAACCCCGGTGCTGAAACCCTGAGCACTCGTCATCCACCACCACCATGTAAGGGCCATGAAAAGGGCTCGTCCTGGCGCAGCGCGGACATGGAGGAGGACTTATTCCAGCTCAGGCAGCTGCCGTGAGTATCCTGGGGGCGAGTGAGAGGCAGACGGGCTCTCCTTTAAGAAAAATGAAAACCTGCAGGGGGTGCATCTCTGTATGGCTTCTTGAATTTAAAGGGAACTGTTTCAGAGGAGAGAATTAGGCCTGGAGAAGAAAAGCCATTTTCCTACCCCAGGAGCCCAGCCTCCGTATCTCTGACTCAGTTCGATTTTTCAGACCCGTCAGTATCTTACGGGGACCCACGGGATGGTATGTTTTCCCTTTTAATTGCTCTCAACCCCAAAGGGATTTCGAGGTCTGTGTTTTAAGAAAGGATTCGCTGCTGTTTTGAAATGTGAACTGAATTGATGAGTCCAT
>NW_017731479.1:3449663-3452038 GCF_001890085.2 Hipposideros armiger
TCTAACCACTGAGCCATCCAGCTGCCTGTCAGCAGCTCAGGGCAGCTCAGCTCAAGGTGCCATGTTCAATCTTAGCTGCAGGTGGGCATAGCTCACTGGCCCATGTGGGAATCGAACCTGCGACCCTGTAGCTCAGAGCTTGTGCTCTTAACCAACTGAGCCACTCGGCCAGTCAAGGATGAGTTCTTGAAAGCAAGTTTTACAGACTATATTGATTGATTGATTGATTCATTCATTCATTCATTCACTCATTTATTAATTTACTTTATTTTATTAGTTAATTAATTTATTTATTAATTACCTTGATATAAGAGGTTCTACAACTGAATAAGATAGACATTATCCTTGCCCTCAAGGAACTTACAATCTAGAACTTCGATGTCCAATACAGTAGTCACTAGCTATATGTGGCTATTTAAACTTAAATTATATAATTTGGATATGAAATAAGTTCTATACTGTAACATACAGTGTAAAATATAAATATGTGAAATTTGACAAATCCGTCCCTCGGTAGCACTAACCACATTTCAAGTGCTTAGTAGCTACACCTGGCTGATGGCTGCTGTACAGACAGCATAGATCTAAAACATTTCCATAACTGCAGAAAGTTATACTGGGCAGCACTGGTCTGGTGGGAGAGGCAGACACTGAGCACATAATTGTACAATAATGATGAGAATTGTTTTAAGGGCTACAAAGGACAAGTGCAAGGTACGATGAGACTGGTTCTAGATGGGGGGACTAAAGGAAGTGACTAAGGAAGTGACATTGGACCTGAGCCCCCAGAGATGTGTAGGAGTCATCCAGGTAAAGAGATGGGATGAGGAGCATTCCAGATAGAGGGAACTGTGTGGGGGAAAGCTCCAAGCCAGGACAGCGGGCCGGAATAAACAAGTGGCCCGCGGGAAGGCTGCAAAGGATGACAGGGACCACGCCATACAGGACCTTGTAGTTTGCGACAGGGAGTTAGAACTTCATCCTGTGTTTGTTCAATCCACTTCCTCTCTCCTTTCTTACAAACTCTGTCTTTCGAGATTGAGCTNTAAAAATATACATATCTGAGTGCAAATCTCTCAAAGAGAACATAACACTTTCACTGAAAACTAAATATTATATTAAAAAACCAACCTGTTGTCTCACAATAAAAATGATTCAAAAACTGAAATATGATATTTGATACTCAGAATAACAACACAATTCATATTAGAACTGCAGTTTTACTGGGATAAATTTTCAAATAATGTCAGACCATGTGAACTTTGCAAATTACTCAAAGATGCATGTATATTTAATCTATTAATATATAGACGTGACACTGTTGTGATGATTCCTTCCTTAACTTAAAAAAGATAAAATAAGAGGTTTTTAGTTATTTAAATTTAAAAATTAATTTTTTTAATGTTATTATACATCATAGTATACTATATAATCTATACCGGGTAAATAAAGTTCAAAAAGAAACACACACATGAAAAGTCCCTCTCTTCCCAAACTCTAGTTTTAACTTCCTTGATTATTTTTCTGATGTTTTATGCACATAAATACATAAAATATCTACTAGAGAGACCGAATTGTGTTCTGATTAAGAGCATTGGCTCTTGAGTAAGACACACCCAGATTCAGACCCTGACTCTGCCATTCCCTGGTTATATGACTCTGAGCAAGTGACTTAACCTTTCTGAGACTCAGTTTCCCTAGTAATAAAATGGGGGTCACAATAGCACCTGAGTCATAGAGCTATTGTGAAGAGCAAGTGAGATAATGTGTGCTAAATGCCTGGCAGATACAAAGCACTCAACACATTTTTAACTATGATTACACCTGAAAGATCATTTATATTAAAAACAAAATATATAGGCTCCCTATGTGTGCTGGACTTTCCAAAAATTATAATTTGCACACCCCAAACTACATTTGAACGAAGTCAAAATTAGCCTTGAAATGTGTTGAAATCAATGTATAAATTTACAAAAGGGTGAAGAGAAAGGAACAGCCACGTGAATCTGAGTGGGTTACAAATCACGACTTCGATGCTTTTTAAACCACACCCTCTGTGTATTATGCACAGATTGCAGGCAGCAGATTTCCTGAGAGCAATATGGTTTTATAAAAATCAGAGTGCCTTGTAGAAGGTTGGCAAGAGTGGGCTTTGGAACAGGCTCAGTCCCGTGGGAGGCCAAGTGTTAATAGGTTAGAAGCCACTAAGTAGTTTACAGGGTCAGGAGAAGGGGAAAGTGGAGGAGGGTGCCTAAGAAAACAGTCCTTCCTTGCACTTGGGGGCGCCTTCACAGCTCTAGACGGTCCGTTTGACACCACGAACAAACTCTGCTTTTCACCTGCTGTCCACTCAGACACAACACCATGTACAGGAC
>NW_017731479.1:3457603-3459465 GCF_001890085.2 Hipposideros armiger
TCTGGAGCTGCTCAGGCCAGGGGCCTAGTACAATACATATTATCTAGGGGACCTGGACCAATTGGTGTAACCTCTCTGAGCTTCAGTTTACATGTCTATAAACTGGGGATATTAATAATACATTCCTCCTAGGGTTGTGGAAGGGATTATATGATAGTAAGTAGATATAACACTTAGGCTTGCCCCTGGCATGTTGAATTGCTGCATATTAAATATCATTACTCCTCAGTTCACTCATGTGGATACCGGCTTTTCTGAGACCACGTCTGTGAAGGGAAGCCCACTGCCTCCTAAAGCAGCCTTTTCCATCTCGGGACTTCTCTGCCTGAGAAGGATCCTTATGTTCAGTTGAAATCTGCTTCCCACTTCTTTTTTTTTTTTTTTTAGGTTTTTTTTTTTTTTAACTTTATTGGGGAACAGTGTGTTTTTCCCGGGACCCATCAGCTCCAAGTCAAGTTGTTGTCCTTCATTCTTAGTTGTGGAGGGCGCAGCTCAGCTCCAAGTCCAGTCACTGTTTTCAATCTAGTTGCGGGTGGGCGCAGCCCACCATCCCATGCGGGAGTTGCACTGACAACCTTGTTGTTAAGAGCACGTGCTCTCACCAACTGAGCCATCCGGCCGCCCATCGGCAGCTCAATGGCAGCTCAGCTTAAGGTTCGTGTTCAATCTTAGTTGAAGAGGGCGCAGCTCACTGGCCCAAGTGGGAATCGAACCGGGAACCCTTTTGTTCAGAGCTTGCGCTCTAACCAACTGAGCCACCCTGCCGCCCTTCTTCTTTCTTCTTTATACCCGGAAGTTCAAGCTTTGGTCTCAGGGTCCAAGTTGAATAAGCACCTCTTTCACATGCCAGAACTTCAACTATTTGAAGGCAGAGGTCCAACCCGAGAAGTCTCTTCCCAAATCACGCAGATCAGGGAGTGCTCAAGTCTTGTCTTGAAGGGGACAAAGCAAGTTCATTTTTCAGTGACTTTGGCAGCTTCTACTGCTCTAGGTCCCTGGCCTCTGACCTCATTTGTCAATAGGTTTCAGATTCCAAAGAAGCCCCAGTGTGACATAGCTGAGTACCTAGGACAAAGCCGAGGGGTGCTGGTCGTCTGAGTTTCCCAAACATGTGGACACTTGTTATAACTTGGCCCTTGCTGGTTAGCCTTACAGATGGGCCTTTTTCTACTAATTGGAAGAGTAGGGTGGTGGGTAATAATGAAACGTCACGCCCCCTTTCTGTAAACCCTCTACTTCAAGCCACCATCACATCTCGCTCCACACAGCCTCCTCCTGGCCCCCTGCTTCCTATCCTGCCATCTTCCTGTGTGAACATGCCTTTGCTTGTCTATATTATTATGTCTTGACACCTTGGGGCCTTGCTGACTTTGGAGGGACTGTGCCTCCCAGGGTTAATTAGTAAATGACCTGCCTGCCCGTGTACTTTTCACATACAACCTAACAAATCCAGAGCCACCATCCACCGGCCCTGATCACCCAGGGCCAAGTACTGGACAACTAGGCACACCCTCTATGCCCTAGAGCCCCCTGAGATTATTCAAACTAGCCAATCCTCAGCCTGCCTACCCCGACTCGCCTGTTCCTTAGCAGGGAAACCACTCTAAGGACTCTTGCCCACATTTTCCTCTCATTCCGTCTGCCTCCTGACCGAACCTGGTGCTTCCCCATATGGCCCCCTGGAGGCATGACAAGCCCCCTTCGCTCAGGATCTGTGAGTATAACGGAGTATATCTTTTCTTTTCTTTTAATAAGCTTTATTGGGGAACAATGTGTTTTTTTCCAGGACCCATCAGCTCCAAGTCAAGTTGTTGTCCTTCAATCTTAGTTGTGGAGGGTGCAGCTCAGCTCCAAGTCCAGTC
>NW_017731479.1:3460500-3471857 GCF_001890085.2 Hipposideros armiger
CCCTAATCAAGTCTCAGACCCTAATTTAAGGTCCCAGGTGAATTACATGATGGTGCCAAAACGATTTTTAAGTTGACAGCCATTTCCTCAAGCTCTTCTTTAAATAACAAAATTATGTAAAATAAATGTTCCCTGCTATTTTGGTGAATTTTATGCTATCTATACACCACAAATGCCAAGAAATTGTGAGCCAGCCTGTTTGGAAGCCATCATCTATATAACATATGCCACTGCTATTTTCTTTTTCTTTCATATTTCATTATTTTTTTTCCCCTTGGGAAATCTTGGCTCGTGTGGTTGATAAATACTTTTAGGAACCCGACTCATTCAAAATGTAGCCTGGTTTTCTGAGTCTAATGTCAAAGGTCTCTCTTTTATGTCTGTCTTAAAACAAGCATTCATTAATCAAGGTTCCCTGGCCTTTAGTGGTTTGCCAGGGAAGGAATGTGGACAGATCCTGGTTTAAAACTTCAGGGAGCTGAGCTACTTTCTCAATGTCACATTTCACAAAGGTCAGGGCACTCGGTGCTCAAGGCTGAAAGGTGACTTGAGACCATGACGGAGGGAAGCTAATATTTACTCTGCCCACAATTTCCCCTTCATCAAGCTCTGTTAATCTTCTTAATGGTCCTGCAAGCCTGTCATCATCCCTATTTCACAGATGGAAGCATCTGTAACCTGCTTAGCAGATGCTACCTGACCAATAAGAGCATTGTAAATAGTCGCTATTGTTATATATATTTATTATTAAAGTATAGATGTCCAGTTAAACATCACAAACATTACAGAAGGGTCCAAAACAAAAGGTGAGAAAAAAAAAAAAAGGTCCAGCGCCGGCCAAGTGGCTCAGTCGGTTAAGAGCACGAGCTCTGAGCAACAGGGTTGCTGGTTTGATTCCCACATGGGCCAGTGAGCTGCGCCCGAGCTGAGCTGCTGCTGAGCTGCCAACAGGTGGCAGGATGGCTCAGCTGGTGAGTGCTCCTAACAACAAGGTTGCCAGTTCAACTCCCACATGGGATGGTGGGCTATGCCCAACCGCAACTGAGATCAAATATGGCAACTTGAGCTGAGCTGCCCTGAGCTGCCGATGGGCAGCCGAATGGCTCAGTGGTTACAGCATGTGCTCTTAGCAACAAGGTTGCTGGTTCGGCTCCCGCATGGGATGGTGGCTACGCCCACCCGCAACTAAGATTGAACATGACACCTTGAGCTGAGCGGCTGCGAGTTGCCGACGGGTGGCCAGATGGCGACTTGCCTTGGAGGTGAGCTAGCTGCGCCCTCCACAACTAAGATTGAAGGACAACAACTTGGCTGTTCCCCTCCCCAATTCCCCAACACTTTCCCCTTCCCCAACTCCCCAATAAAATCTTCGAAAAAAAAAAAAAGTATTTTCCCTCAAAACTCCCTGTTTCCATCCAGTCCTCCTCCTCAGAAGCAACCAGACTGTGACTCTTACATATCCTTCCCAAATGTCTAGGACGGTAGAAGCATAAATATTACGCGGCAGCATTTCTCAGACTTCAACGTGCATACAAATTGCCTGGGGACCTAGTTAAAAGGCAGATGCTGATTCAGTAGGTCTAGGTCAGGACCTAAGACTCTGCCTTTCTAATAAGCCCCTAGGGGATGCTGCGTCCCAGGTTCAAGACGACAATTAAGGCTTAGCAGCAAGAACCTACATCACAAAGTAATATTCTGGTATATTTAATAATGAGCCTTAACAATCTTTTCCTGTTGGCCCTTACAGATCAGCTGGTATGGAGGTGTGTGTGTATTCATTGTGGTGAAATATGCATAACATAGAACTTACCATGTGACAATTTTAAGTGGACAGTTAGTGGCATTAAGTACATGCAGAGTGTTGTGCAAATCGTCACCACCAGCATCCATCTCCAGAATTTTTCCATCTTCCCCAACTGAAACTCCGGACCCATTAAACACTAACACTGCATTCCCCTCTCCCCTCAGCCCCTGCTTTATATCTCTGTGAATTTGACTATCCTTGGCCCCCTCACATAGGTGGACAATATTTGTCCTTTGGTGTTGGGCTTTTTTCACTTAGCATAATGTCTTCGAAGTTCACCCATGTTGTAGCACGTGTCAGAATTTCCTTCCTTTTCAAGGCAGAATAATATTCCATTGTATGGATAGACCACACTTGGTTTATCCATTCATCCATTGATGGATACTTGGAATGTTTCTACCTTTGGCTATTGTGATATAGATCCACTTAAAAAAACAACAACGTTGTTTTAAACATTTTCTTAAGTGGTTATGCCATAATCTAATTACTCCTCTCCTGATCATTGTTTCTAGTTTAGTTTATCACATTTTGTTAATAATTATCACATGCAAAGCTGCAAACAGCATGCTAACACCAGAAGGGAATATAGTAGAGTGGCTGGGAGTGGGGAATTTTAAGTCAGGTGGCTATGCCAAAGTGTGGCTTAGACACCACCCACTGGGTGACCTTCCACAATCTCCCAGCCCTTCTGTGCTTGAGTGTCCTTATCTGGAACATGGGGATAGTGAAAGTGAAGGTTAAATAAGATAATGGATGCAAAGCACAAACACTGGACCTGACATATGGCAAGCTAACAATCCGTATCTTTGCGTACTTGTGTCTATCTCTACAATGAATTGCCAGCACAACAATTCGAGGTGGGAGCGCAGAGCATTTAAAATTTTGAAAGATACCACAGATTACCTTCCAAAAAGGTTGCAGTAGTTGCTATTAGTCACAGAAGGAAGTACGGAGCCCTGGACAGTCCTTGAAGAAAGGATGTGATAAAAACAGTATTCAAGGAAGATTATCAAGCCACATAGTCATTCTGTGATGTTCCCCTCAGAGTCAAGGGTGATCCATTGACCTTCCCTTCATCCCTGAAAATGAAGTGATAATGCATGTAAATGTTCATTTCTTCCCTTCGCCTAATAATTCTCTGTGTTTTTATCTTCTACAAATACCTTGGGGNAGCCATTAGCATGGCTACTATGAAAAATAAAGTAAAAATAACAGGGTGTGGAGAAGTTGGAATTCTTGTGAATGGTTGGTGGGAATGAAAAACGGTGCAGCCTCAATGGAAAACAGTATGGCAGTTCAGTTCCTCACAAAATTAAAAATAGAACTACCATACTATCCAGCAATCCCACTCCTGGGTATATAACCACAAAAGGATTGAAAGCAGAGTCCTGAAGAGAGATTTGTACACCCCTGTTCACGGCAGCATGATTTGCAATAGCCGAAAGGTGGAGGCAGCCCAAGCATCTCTTAATGGATGAATGGATAAACAAATGGGGTCTCTCCATACAATGGAATATTAATCAGCTTTAAAAAGGAAGGAAATTCTGGCACGTGCTACAACATGGATAAACTTTGAGGACATTATGCTCAGTGAAGTAAGCCAGTCACAAAAAGTCAACTACTGTATGATTCTACTTATAGGAGGTACATAAGAATAGTCAGATTTACAGAGACAGAAAGCAGAATGGTGGTTGCCAGGGGCTGTGTGTGGAAGGGGGGGAAGGGGAGTTATTGACTGTATACAGAGTTTCAGTTTTGCAAGATGAAAGGAGTTCTGTGGATGCCTGGTGGTGAGGGTGGCGCACCAATGTGAACATGCTTTAATGCCACTGAGCTGTACTCTTAAAAATGGTTACAGTGGTAAGTTTTATCTTACGTGTATTTTACCACAATTGAAAAATATTGCAGCCCTCCTCCCCCACCCTCCAGCACCATCTTCTACTTGTGTTCCCTTTTTCATAGCACTTCCCACCTTCGAACATACCATATAATATACTTATTTATTGTTTAGTGTCCGTCTTCTCTCACTAGGGTGAAAGCTTTGCGCGGCAGGGGTCTGATGTATCCCAATGTGGAACGTTGCCTAGAGTCCATCTGATACTGGATGCCAGTGTAGACCAGTATATGTAGGCCAAGAGATTAAAAAAACAACAACACCACAACAACTTTAGGAATGAAAAAGGGAAAAAAATCTGTTCATCAGCTCCATCATTCTTCTTAATAGCAGCGGTCACCATTATGAATTAAGCTGAGTCCATCTGGAAAGATCAGACAGACCTAGCCTTGTTTCATCATGGTTGCTTGTCTGCTTCCCCATCCCATTCCGTTAAACCAGGAAGGCTGTTGGGATTCACTGATTACATGACTACATTCTTGCAATGGTCCCAGGCAAACTGTTTGGGCCCATGGCAACCCTGATAAGGACTCGTTTTTTGAGTTCTAGAGGAGCTAGAAGTAGGTTTTGTTTCCTGTAAATGAGGAGACCTCTACACAGAGACATAGGACCAGAATAGGTGGCTAAGGCACACATGAGACTTCCTATGGGCTGCCATCCTCCTGAGACAGTGAGGCAAAAGGAGGGGATTCCTGGCCAAGGAGGAGAAATGAGGGTTCACTGTCACATACTTCAGGCAAAAAGTGGGGAGCTATTGTAATAGCCTCGGGATCCTCTGCGTTAACTCACTAAATCCTTTTAAGATTTCAAGCTCAGAGCTGTTCACACCATTATTTCAAGTGCATGCCAGCTAGCTTCACTCTAGGGGGTATGTATTTCAGTGACTTTAAGCAGAACAGTCTAGAGGTCAAAGAAAAAAGGTCTCCTTTCAAAGAGGCCATTGTTTGGGTGGCCTTAGGTCTTTGGGAGGATTGTTCCAGGGCCTGCTGGCCTAGACAGTGGCTTTAAGCCCCAGCCAAGCTCTTCCGTGGACTGTCTAAAAGAATTATGCAGATCTACGCGAATCAAGTATGATCTTGGGCAATTCATTTAAATTCCTTGAGACTTAAGGGTGTGCCTGGGCTACCTTCAAGGGCATCCATCGTTAGCTTTAAAAGTCTGTGATTCTAAGCTCTAGATGGGTGTGCCTAGTAACATCCTGGCTTCTCGCAGTTGTTCTGGTATAATTAACAGCATCTCTCACTCTTTAATACAGGGTTGTATTAAATCTCAACCTTGACATGATTCAAGTTTTAGACTAGATAATATTTTGTTTGTGANGCAGTTAGTCAGGAAAGAGTCTGTATGGAAGTGGAGGTACTGGACGTTAATTCCTTTAAAATTAGCCATGTTGGCCTCTCTCTTGGAACGCCTATATGCAGCCGCTGGGACATGTCTGGAAGAATGCTTTTGAGGTCAGACCACACTGGGCAGTGACTTCACCTCTCTGGGACTCAGTTGCCTTATCTGCAAATGGGGATAATACGGCGCCTGCCTCATAGGGCTGCTGTGAGCATTAGGTAAGACGTGAGTATAAAGCATTTAGTGTGGTGTTGGCATTTGGTGAGTGCCCAGGAAAGGCAAGAGCAGGAAAGCTCTCTTGAGCCTGGATTTAATTTCTGCTCTACCCTCTCCTCTCTGAAATGCTGAGGTTTCTTAACCCTTCTGAGCTTCAGGCTCCCCATCTATAAAATGGGTATGACGATTCAACCATCATCCACTCTGTTCAAGGATTAACAATGTAACAATGACTTTGTCTGGCACACAGTGAGTGCTCCCCAAATGCTCCTCTTACAAATAGCTTACAATTCACATCCCAACCTCCTGTCTCCAACCTTTGATATTTTCTTAGCAATAGGATAAGACATTTTTCTGCTGTGGAGAGAAATTGGTAAAATGCTAGCTCTGCAGCCATACTGCCTGATTCCAGCCCATCTGCACTTACACATGTGCAGCCTTACAGATGTGTGACCCCGGCCAAGTGACCTCCCGTTTCTGAGCCTCAGTTTCCTCATCTGTAAAATGGGGAGAATAGCAGCACCCACCCCCACAGGATTGTTGTGAGGTTTAAAGAGTAACATGAAGCACAAAGAATAGTGTTTGCATCTTACCAGGGTCTCGTTATTATTACCTAGAGGATGACGTCACAAGTTCAGTTTGTTGTTCCCTTTCTCCAAGACGCTCCATGTCCCTGTCTAACAGAAACCATCTTTCCACCCGCAGGTGGTCTTTGTGGGCATGATGTCCAGCTCCACCCTCTGGGGAAACATCTCAGACCAGTACGGCAGGAAAACAGTAAGGCGACCTCTCCTAAGCGCATGTCCCCTGGGTTATCTCCATGACGATGGTGACCAGTAGCAAAGCGTGTGCTGTTTGGGCACTTGGTAGGCCTCATTAGGAGCTATGTTGATGTGCAGTGAGAAGACATTGCTCCGAGGCTCCTGTGGATTCTTGAAATCACACACTCCCAGGGGCTCCCGAACACGTGCATTTCACAGACTAGAAGATGCTCCTGGTCCCCACCCGATCCCCTTGCCACTCACCATTTACACAAGGCTAGGGGCTGTCAAGGGCTGGTAAGGAAAGACATGAGCTTTCTTGCCCTAAAGTGGATCATCTCTCAATCCCGGCAGGATTGAGCTCTGGGGCCACCAGGGGGAACCTCTCATTAAGGCACCCTGAATTGTCTGCCTTCCCTGCCTCTCCCTGGGGTTGCCACCTAAATAAACGATTTGCACTAGACTCCTTGTCTCAGGGTCTGCTTTGGGGGAAGCCCAGCCTAAGAGGTGACACGAAATGGATTTGCCGACAAGAAGGTGTTTACAGGTTTGGAATTACACTGAGCTCTTACGGTTTTATTTGTAACTTCGTGGCTTTGATGGTCCCCTTTGTATTTAATGCTGCTCTGTCTTTCGCTAGACTGCGCTTGGGCTCTTTGATCCTTTCAGCTACAGCCCTCCAAACTATGAATTTGGGCCTTAGGGGAGAAAATATCTCTACAGATCCAAGCAAGCTTTACTTGGTTATGTCCCCTGCTCAGGGAAAACTGCCACTCCAGCAGTGCGCGCTCTGAACTATTGTACTACCTGACTGCTTTATTCTTCTGTTTTTTTTTTGCACTCTCCTCAGCCTGCAGTTTCTCCAGAGGCAGGGTGGTATAGTGGTTACAAAGCTGGGCTCTGAAGTCATACAGACCTGGGTTCAATCCCAACTCGGCCACTCCTGGCTGTGTGACCTTGGGCAAGTGAATTGACCTCTCTGAGCATTCATTTCCTCATATGTATAAAGAAGAAATAACAGAATCTACATTGGAGGGTTAATTGAGGTCACAGGTGTGAATCATTTTGCATGATGCCAGGCACAGGACACACGTGAGCTGGTATTGCAATAAGAGCATTTCTACCACGTTCCCAGGTAATACTGATGCTGCTGGTCCAGGGACCCCACTTTGAGAATTAGTGGCTTAGACTAATAAAAGTCTACTCCTGGAACTAGGAATGAGGTAGATACTTAAACAAACTTAGAATTCTGTTAGGATGGAAGAAGGGAGATATGGATGCTGGGTACGTAACAGACAGGGGTCACTACAACCAGCGTGCCATGGACTGAAAATAAAAGTGTCTTGCATGGCAGGCTCTATACCAAGCTTGATACATGCATTAGCCAACCCCCATCAACAGCCATTGAAGTAGGTACTATTTTCACTCTGATTTTACAGAAGAGGACACTGAGGCACGGAGTGGGCTACTTGCCCAAGACCACACAGTTTGTAAGTCTAGACCCTTGTCTTAACCATCTGCAAGCACTCCAGTAGGTGCTCAATATGGAAAATATATGTTGGCTCAATGAATGAATGAATGAATGAATGAATGTTTGAACAGTGCTGTACAGGAAGTAGACTCCAGCTGCAGCCCCTCCTACTGTGACTGGACAGGAAACATGTAGGCCAGCAGACACCTGGGAAATGTTGACGAATAAAACTGCTGGGAAGTGGCTGTGGCCAGAGGCGGCAAGGTTGGGGAACTAATGGCAGCTATTGTAGCCTGGAGGACCTTGCTTGGTGTTAGGGGCTGGAGAGGTTAGTTGGCAAGCCCTCGCCAGGCCTCCCAAAGAGAATAGAAGCTGGATTACTCTGGTCTTCAAGTGGCAGCTTTCTAGATCTGCCCTCATCCACCCTCCTGCCCATCTTTCTGTCTCTGGAGGGTGTGAGTCGCTGCTGTAGCGATTTTTCTGGTTGAAAGAAAGAGCAGAGAAAGAGCCGTAGAGAGGAAGGAAGGAAGGAAGGAAGGAAGGAAGGAAGGAAGGAAGGAAGGAAGGAAGGAGGAAGGAGGAAGGAAGGAAGGAAGGAGGAAGGAGGAAGGAAGGAAGGAGGAAGGGAGNCCCCTATTTTTCAAACGTGGAACCACACACACACACATACACACACAGAGAAAGTTTAACGTCTAGTTGTCAATTTCCTCTTGGCACCACACTGTTTGAACTACTAAAGCTATCAGTGGGTTTTGATGTGTGGTAGGGCATTCAGCAGGCAGGAGACGGTTTTCTATGTGCTCTCTCTGGGGTTATGGACTCGGCAGGGGGTCGGCATCCTGGCTTCCTGACGTTTGCTTCCTCTCTGCAGATGGCCGATGCCATGGAAATGATGATCCTGAGTATCCTTGCGCCACAGCTGCACTGCGAGTGGCGTCTCCCCAGCTGGCAGGTTGCGTTGCTGACCTCGGTAGGCTGCTGGCAGCTCTCCTGTTGTGTACAGTTCTGGTCCCCTGGGGTGGTCTGTGGGGTGTCCCCCTCCTGCTGCTGCCAAAGGCTCAGCAGAAAAGAATTAAGCCCTGCATGGAAACCCCATGCCCTCCGCTTGCTTTATTCCCCTCCCCATCTCACATATCCTGGCAAGTTGGCAGCCAGCGCTCCCACACCCAGGGGTTCAACTGTCTGGGAGCCCCAGACATCCTGCTTAATTGCTGGGAACTTGGAACCCGCCTAGGCACATCACTTAAACCCTATAAGTCTCACTCTTGCAAAAAGGAGATGCCAATACCTCCCACGCAAGGGTGATTTGAGGACTGGAAAAAACACAGTGCCTGACACATAGTAGATGTTCAATAACTGGTAAGGGGCTGCTACTCCCTGGAATTGAGGCTTGAAAAAGAGTGAGGCAGACCCTCAATTTTTGTTAGGGAGAGTTCACCAGCAACCTTCTAAAAGGGAGGGAATGCTAGGCTGGATAAGGGGATAATAATGATACTCATAAAAGCTAATATTTATTGAGCATTTACTGTGCAAATGGCTTTACATACATTGTATATAATATATGCATAAGATACATTGTGTCTTTAATCCTCACAACCCCACAAGGTAAGTACTATTAGTAGCTGAGGAAAACGAGACACAGAGTGGTTAAGTCACTCACGAAAGGTCACACATCCTAGTTCGTGGCAGAGTAATTGTTAACTAGGAATGCCTCCCAGAATGATATTTTTCCATGTACAACTGTTCTGGAATGATCTGAGTGCCTCCAGCAGCCAGGCCTCATCTGATATTAGCAATAAGGTTACTTGCTCAGTGGGAAGAGCTTAATAAGCTCATATAGCTGCATGTTTGTGGTTTAGTCACCTGCTAAATGTGTGACCTTAAGTGAGACTCTTCACTACAGATCTGTTTCATCACCCACAAAATGGGGGAGATAACACCTGTTTTTTGGCAGGTGGGAACCTAAATCCCTTCAGTGCCCAGTACACAGTAGGGGTTGGGTAAATGGTGCCTTTCTTATATTCCTCATTCTCACAGATACCCCCTAAAGAATAATCACAGGTCTGTGTTTTTGCAATGTGGGGCCTCTCTGGCGTCTTGTCAACCACCGTTTATTGAGCCCTAATCTTGTGCCAGGCTCTGTGCTAAGGGTTCTGCTGGCATTATGTCTGTAGCCCTCTCCACCCCATGAAAGCAGTGCTATAATTACTCCCATTTTTACAGATATGGAAACTAAGGCTCAGAGAGGTATGGCGACTTGCCCACGCTCACAATGCCTCTAAGAGGCAGAGGCCAAATTGAGATCCAGGACTGGTAGGCTCAGAGTCCCTGCTCCCAAGCCCCTGTCTGGGACTGTTTTCTTGTGGTATCAAGTTTGGACTCGTGGGCTAGGTAAAGCTGTAAAATTCCGTGGCCAAGTTTTCTGTGGAAGTGTTAGAGCACTGCAGGAGTTGCTTTAACTGCACCATGTACATGAGGATAAGAGAGACCTGTCATTGCTGTCACAGGAAATACTATATGAGATTACTGTAATTACTGTAATAGAGAAGGAGCGCTCTGCTGTGCCTAAATCTCTCCCATAGGGGAGAGAGAATGAGGAAAATTCATGTTTGGGAGGATGCTTAACCCCTTCAGGATGCAAGGATATCACTTAGCACATGACAAAGGCAGCTTCTTATCACGAGAGAGTAATCTTCCAACATTTTTGTTCCAGCTAATCTAGAAAAGAATTGCATAAGAACTATGTCACCCCCAGGACTCTCACAAGTTTTTAAATTGACATTAATATTTTTTAAAATTTTAGGTTGCTGATTATATAATTTCTGATATATTGGAATATTAAAAACTTAAGTAAAATGATCATATCATTTTAAAAAATGTGTCCTATGGGATTGAAATGTTTATCTGATAGCCACCANACCTTGTGCTGCCTCTGAGTAGAGCTGGTCAAACAAGAGACCTGAAGCAGTGCCGTGGGACCTGGTCTCCCCTCATCACATGATGCTGATGGGTGAAAACCTTCCATGCATTTCTGAAAGGCCCAGGCCTCTGAAATCCCAACCTGAGAGAGGATTAATAACTTGAACCCAAGGCCTGTTGTTGGCAGAGCTAAGGAGGCAATGACTGGGGAGAGGGGAGGCAGTGATTAAGAGCAACAGCTTTACTGTCAGGCTGGTCTGCGCTCAACTCCCAGATCTACAGTGTGCCAGGCTGTGTGACACTGGGAAAGTCAATTTCCTCCTCTATAAATGGGGCTAAGACTGGGCCTTAACTAACAGTGGTGACAAGGACTAAATGAGATCATGCACATGAAGTTCTTAGTGCAGTGCCTGGCACACGGTGAGCTCTCAATAGTGCACTATTCTATCATTATTACTGCTATCACTGGCCATCTTATAGGGCTCACTCTGCTTTCTTCTCAATATTTTTGCTGGACAAAACCAGAACCTGCGGGTGTGATAAACACCAGCCCACACACATTTCAGGAGAAAATCATGATTAACGTTAAGAGGCCCATGATTGAAATCCCAAAAAGATGACAACTCCCAGCAGGGGCTGATGAGATCCCCCAGAAGCTGCCCACGGAAGCCCACAGCATGCTCCTTTAATATTTTTCTTTTTTAACTAACTTTTTATGTTGGAATCATTTTAGATTTACAGAGAACTTGCAAATATACTACCAAGAGTTCCCATATACCCTTCATGCAACTTCCCCTCATGATAACGCCTTACCTAACTGCAGTACATTTGTCATAACTAAGAAATGAACACCAGTGCAATACTTTTCACTAAACCCCAGACTTGATTTGGATCTCACCAGTTTTTCCAGTGATGCTATTGCAGGACAGAATCCAGCATATCGCATTACAT
>NW_017731479.1:3478241-3479672 GCF_001890085.2 Hipposideros armiger
AGGAAGGAAGGAAGGAAGGAAGGAAGGAAGGATGAGGAAGGAAGGAAGGAAGGAGGAAGGAGGAAGGAAGGAAGGAGGAAGGGAGGAGGAGGAAGGAAGGAAGGAAGGAAGGAGGAAGGAAGGAAGGAAGGAGGAAGGAAGGAAGGAAAGGAGGAAAGGAGGGAGAGAGGGAGAGATGGAAGGAGGAGGGAGAAAGGGTAGAGAGGGAGAGAGGGAAGAATGGAAAAGGAGGGAGGGAAAGGAAGGAAGGGGAGGAGGAGGGGAGAGGGAGGGAAGGAAGGAAAGAGAAGAACGTCTTAAAATAAAACAGAGCCATTTCTATGGTAGAGCTAAGCACCAGTTAAAGGAACTGTAAACCTGTGGCTGCCTGCGGTCGGACCTCATCTTCAGGCCTATAAAATAATGAAAGGGAAAAGCTCCTCTCAGGTCTTAACGTGGCTTCTTCCTAAACAGACTGGGCATGGGGATGGACAACTCATTCCTCTGTCTCTGGCTAAAAACATTTTTTATTTACTTGTTCTTGAAGCAAACGTGCATATGCACCAAAAAAATGCAGGAACCCGTAGTGAGGAGTTTTACTGTGCTCCAAATTCTGTTATCTAATTGCTGAACACCGAAGCCATGAGGAATACAGGGGAAAAGGAGGAAAAATACCTTAATCTGGGATATGGGTCCATCACTGCATGACTAAAGCAAGTCACTATTCCATCTTGGGACTCAGATTCCTTGCTTATATCAGACGAGGTTGGATTAGATAGTAGCTGATATTAATAACTACCATTTATTGAATTCCCAAAACTAAAGGGCAAATGGGTTTTTGTCCCTTGGGTCTGTTCTGTAGGGGATGCCAGGAATGTGGATTTGAGGAGTCAGAAGTACTCAGTGGGACAGTGCTGTGATCGATTAGTGATGTCTGCCATGGACAAATAACAGAAGGGCAGAAAGGCAGGTTTAGTAAACTCCATGAGGAAAGGGGCCGTGCCTGTTTTGTTCACTGAGGTGGCCCCTGTTCCTGACACAGCACCTGGCTTCTAGCAGGTGCTCAATAAATATTTCTTGAGCAACTGAGCTGGATGGATGAGAATCAAATGTCCCTGTTTCCATTTTCTGTGGCTTTCTTGTCCTCCCCAGACCAGCAACTGACTTGACTGATGAATGTTCTTTGTTTAGCCAAAAAGTCCATGAAGGTTATTAGCTTAGGAGCCTGACGTCCCTTGGAAGAGTGAGTTTACCAAGGGCAGTGATTCATACAGTGTTCGCAGGAGGTGGCTCTCTAGAATATAGATGTCTTCGTGTTTATGATGGGCCTCAGAAGAGAAAGCTATAAACTTAGATTTTTAAAATATTTATAGATTGGTTTTCTGTAATGCCATTTACTGAATCTTGTGACTTCCAAACACAATTTTGGCACCTCCCCCGCCACCCCCCCCA
>NW_017731479.1:3479732-3506010 GCF_001890085.2 Hipposideros armiger
CACACACACACACACACACACACACACACACATTTAGCAATGCCTGCAGGTGTTTGGGGTTGTCACAACTTGAGGCGAGGGGTGCCACAGGCAGCTAGTGAGTAGAGGTCAGAGATTCTACTTGAAATCCCAGAGTACACAGGAGAATCTCCACCACAAAGAATTACCAGGTCCAAAATGTGAATGGTGCCAAGGTTGAGAAAACAAGTATTGAGAAGGAATGCGCAAACAGTGCCAAGCTGCTGTATTGTGGAGACTTAGTTCTTCATCATCTTACTCCATCACCTGGGACTCCTCAACCCTCCTTTCAGTATTTACCTAAGGGGCTCATTTGGACACATGAAATACTGACTTGGCATCATTGTGAAAAGCATGGACTCTGAGGCCAGACTGCTTGGGTTCAAATCCCAGCTTCTCCACTTATAGGCTGCATGACCTTGAGCAAGTTACTCAACCTCCCTGTGCCTCAGTTTCCTCATCTGTAAATGCAATAATGATACTTGCTCCCATTGGGCTGCTATGAGAAGTAAATGGGTCCTTGCACAGAAAGCTCTTGGCCCCGAGGAAGCATTTCATCAATGTCCATTATTATTCCTACCATTTGCCAAGCTCATGGTGCCAACACTGGCAATGCCAGTGTTAAAATGCAGTTATATCTGGCTCCAGGGTCCACATCCTTCCCTCTGACCTTGGCTGCTGGGGGACGTAACTCAATTATCCCCCAGAATTCAGTTGATAAGTAGGACGTCCATCATCCCAAATGGATGAAGGTTGGGGGACAGCCTTGAGTGGTCCTCCAGCTCTCCTGACCAGCTGACTAAATTCTAGCCATTGTAAAGCTGGCGTGACCAGAGACAGAGGAGAGAAAGCACCCCCAGACTGCAGAGCCCTCTCATCTCCCGCATGGAATTCTGGCCCAACCTCCGGGAAGATGGATCAGGCACTAATTATAACCTGTCCCCAGAACTCCTCCAGGAACAGCGGGCGAGTGGGGCAGCTGATGAGCTTTAGCAAGTGCCCCAAATCTCCTCTTCACTCCTTGATCTGTCTTCGCCCAGATGGGAGGTTTCTGTGAGGGCGTCTGCTGCGTGACTTTGCAGGGGAATCCCATATGGGGTTGGGACTCAGTGAGCCACTTCGATCCCCACAGAAGTTTCTACAGCCTTGGGGGCTTACGGCAGCCACGGAAAGGAAGGGCAACTGTGGGTATGTGGCCTTGAAGGGATGGAGATAAACATGTCCAGGTTCACATCCTGGTGACTCCTAGAGCGAGGTAACCTTGGGCAAGTTCCTTCACCTCTCTGAGCCTGTTGCAAAATAGGGTTGACAGCAGTAGAACCTCATAGGGCTGTTGGAAGGATTTAATAAGTAATGTATACAATGTACTTAGAATAGTATTTATTGATGCATGGTTAGCCGCAATCAGTGGTAACTGTAATTGGCTGGGATGCAAAGAAAAACAATTTTGGAATAAGATCAGGTCACTATCTAGTTCATTGGCTATAGGTCCGTGTTATCTCTAAGGAGGAAAAGGAGGTGACTGGCAGACACTAGGCCCCTCATTTTAATATTTTGAAGGTCCCCAGGTCTCCTTGCCCTGTGACTATTTTCCTTGTACTTGAGCATGATTGGAGGCTATCAGCGGGTTTAAGAGTCAGACAGCCCTGTAGGTGACTGAGCAGTGCTCACGATGATGCTAGTGGCATGCTCCTCTTGGGGGTGGCAGCCCTGGCACCCAAGTGGTAGCAAGACTTTCAGTTCCTTGGAGCAGGAGCTGGAAGCCTTTCCAGGGTACAGGTTGCAAACTGATGAGCCATGGGCCAAATATTGTCCACAGATGTGTTTCTCTTTCTTTCTTTCTTTCTTTCTTTCTTTCTTTCTTTCTTTCTTTCTTTCTTTCTTTCTTTCTTTCTTTCTTTCTTTCTTTCTTTCTTCTTTTAAAGAAATTTTATTGGGGAACAGTGTGTTTTTCCAGGATGCATCAGCTCCAAGTCAAGTCGTTGTCTTCAATCTACTTGTGGAGGGCGCAGCTCCTTGGCCCATGTGGGAATCGAACCGGCAACTTTGGTGTTATGAGCCTGCGCTCTGACCACCTGAACTAACCAGCCGCCCCCCACAGATGTGTTTTCTTTATCCCATACAATGCTTTACAGGATTTCAAATCAGTTGCCTCCATTTTAAAAATGACATGGTTTGCATACAAGTAAAAAGAGTTTCGGGTTTTGTTTTTTTTTAATTGGGCTATTGAGGCGCCTGGGATGGTAACATTCTGTGATGGTAATTTTTGGCCAGGGCTGTACAAGCTGACAAGACAGAGCACGTTCTCTCCCATCCACCCAGGCCCACCTGCCCTTGCTGCATTACACCTGCATGGTGTAGGGTGTTCTCTGCCAGAGGTAACAGGGACCCATCAAAGGCCCTGGAGGAGGGGCCTGGCTGCAGTGCAGCATTTGGGATTGGAAATCCTGGCTCCAGTTTGGACTCTGCTCACCCTGAACAAATCACTCAACGACTTCAACCCTCGCTGTGCTCATTTGTAAAGAGGAAATGAAAATTACCTCTTCCCAAAGGTGGCTGTGAGGATCCAGTGTATTGATGTAATAGTCGAAATGCAAATGAAAGTTCCATGAAGTCAGAGACTCAGACTGTCATGTCCTCTGCTGTAGCCTGGGACAAAGCCCAGTGCCTAGCAAACAGCAGGCATTCAGTGTGTGCATAGTAAACAAATGAATGAATGAGTAATAGTACCTTGATGGCCAGGCTCACATTACATGCAGGTGCTCAATACATGCACAGTGAACAAATGAGTGAATGCATGAATGATACATATCAGTACGTCTAGTGCTGGGCACACAGCTGATGTTAAGTACACATATATTGAATAAATAATATACGTCAGTACTCTAGTGTCTGGCATACAGCACACACTCAATACATGCTTATTGTTGAATGAATCATTGAATGAGCAAATTAACAAATGTATAATGTCTATGCACCTATTTCTAGAGCCTGGCATAAAAGAGATGCTCAATAAATAAATTGGAAGGAAGGAAGGGAGGGAGGGAGGGAGGGAGGAAGGAAGGAAGGAAGGAAGGAAGGAAGGAAGGAAGGAAGGAAGGAAGGAAGGAAGGGGGAGGAAAGGAGGGGCTACCAATCTAAAAGGCAGAACAGATGTTAGGTAGAATGACAGCGTAGTTAAAGAGAAGCCCAAAGGACGTTTCTGCAAGCAGTGCTTGGCTGGGACTCGCTGGAAGTGCCTGTGCCTTTGCAATAGCCATGACAGTACTTACAAATGGTTGCTGAGTCCTCATTTTCTGGGCAGTTGGAAAGCGCTAGCATCAGCAGGCAAATGCAGAGCCAGCTGCCATCTGCTGTGACCCAACAGGACTGGTCAACGTGCCTGTCTGTGCTGCCTGGCTTGGGAGTCACCAGTGACCCCACTGGGGTAATACGGCTCCCAGCATCTCCGCGAGGGAGGCTTAGCGCCCATGCCCCAATCTGGGTGCCCTCTTCTCTCAGCTCCACTCTTCTCCTGCTCTGTTCCCTTCCCTTCCCTTCCCTTTTCATGTCTTTCCTTTTTTCTGGTTCTAATGATGTCCTGTTTCTGATTCAAGACTCCTTGGGTTCCAAGAAAGAAAATCTTTATTGAGTTAGCTTAAGCCTAAAGAAAGGAATTAAATATATATGTGGCAGGTACCGATTTCATAGTCATGGGTTTAAGGGTGCAGAAATGTTTCTTTATTATTATTGCAACAGATCCAGGGCTTCCTACTTTAATAATTCCCATCCTACCTTTTCTCTTATGTACACACAGTATCTTGCTTTGCATAAACTGCTTTTGTTAATGAAATGAAATTTTTTTTGAAAAGAAACTATAGAGAGTCTTAAATAGGCTAACAATTGCTCGAAGGAAATAGCTGCAAAAATAAATACAGTGAAAATAAAGCAATGTTATTAAGTTCTAGCTCGTTATGGTAGCCCCACTGCCCTCTCTGTTAAAAAGAGAGATTAGTAGGTGTTTAAAAGGGTGTTTAAGACAGGCTAGCACCACATGGATACTTCCTTTTGGACATACTCAGAAGAATGAAGATTAAAATGAAAAAGGAATCGCTGTCTTGCAAGGTGATTCAAAGTCATTTAAAATATTCTCTTTACCACCTAAAATTGTTTCCCAAGAGACTCAAAATCATCTGGTAGACCTCCAAATGTCCTCTTTAGTCCTTTTAATTCAATTTAAGATTTTAAAGCTAAAATCACATGCTTCATGCTTTTCCCCTAAAGTGTCCCCAGTGGGGCTGGAGACGGAACTCAACCATGGAGGTGGAAGGAGTGCTTCAGAGAGAGACCTGCCCACACTTCATGTTGCAGGTCTCAAGTTCACCTAAAATTTACATTTTACTCTCTATATATTTGGTGTTGGTTGTGATATAAAAACTATCATTTAAATTAAATTATGTTTACCCTTTGGGCCAGCTGAGTGGCTTAGTTGGTTAGAGTTGGCTTAAGAGTGCAAGCTCTGAGCAACAGGGTCGCCGGTTCGATTCCCACATGGGCCAGTGAGCTGCACCCGAGCTAAGCTGCCAACAGGTGGCAGGATGGCTCAGCTGGTGAGAGCATGTGCTCCTAATAACAAGACTGCCTGTTCAATGGTGGGCTACACCCGCCTGTAACTAAGACTGAACATGGCACCTTGAGCTGAGCTGCCGCTCAGATGGCTCAGTGGATAGGGCGTGCGCTCTTAACAACAAGGCTGCTGGTTCGACTCCCACATGGGATGGTGGCTACACCCACCTGCAACTAAGATTGTAACACAGCACCTTGAGCTTAGAGGCCACAAGCTGTCGACGGGCAGCCAGATAGCGACTGGCACCCTCCACAACTAAGACTGAAGAACAACAACTTGGCTGGTACCCCTCCTCAATTCCCTAACACTGTTCTCCTCTCCCAATTCCCCAATTAAAAAAAAATGTTTACCCTCAATTTTTTCTCAATATCTAAGAGTAATTAACTCTCCAGGAATATACATTTTCTGTTTCTTGCAGCTTGATGTTAATAATGTTTCTTAATTACCCAGAAATAATTTCAAAGGTAAAATGAAATAGCCTCTCCCATCATTTAAAAAAGAAGTCAGTTATGTATGATATTGGGTGGGGGGGAAGTGGGGCAGCGGATTAGGGGAGGGGGGTTGTCACTTCGAGGGGTAAAAAGTATAACTATTGCACTGTGTTGTACAGCTGAAACTAATTCTTAAAAATGTGTATTTCACAATAAAAATAATTTTTAAAAATCAGTTATAATGCTCTAAGACATGAGGGAGAACTTTTTTAAAGGAGGTAATGAATAAAATAAGATTATTTTCAATATGCAAATATTCATGTACAACTCTGCTTAGATAATAAGAGGAAAAAGTTAATATTTGCCCCTGATTATAAGTAAGCTGTATTTAACTGAATCATGTTGATGTTTTTTCTTTATATTTGATATTTGGAAATGCGATTCTGATCAGTCTATTCATAGATACACACCAAAGCCCTGTGAATGCAGACAGATACTGAAGTGTTTCCGCAGTGACTCAAACACCACATACAGCGTTGCCATTGACAACGCAATTTTCTGAAATGATGAACAATTTCGTAAATTTCCAGATAAAACGAAAATCAATCTTTCTTTGATTTACCTGGAAGTTGCCTTCCTGAAAAATTAAGTGTAGTATATTCAAACTATGCCAAAAAAAAAAAGAATCCTGTTTCCATATAAAATAGAATGAAAGTCTAGGTGTACATAATCACCAACAGAGTTTTCAGCTGCATGACAGTGGGGTGGAAAGTTCGATCTGAGAGGGTTCAGGACACAGGACAAGTCTTTATTGGGTCTCACGCATGGTGGGACATCTGATATCTCTGAGCCCGGGCTATTAAATGCCAATCATTGGGACAACCAAGAATGCCCCCGATTTTGCCACATAACCCCTAGGGGTTGGCACCACTCATATAGAGGAACTCCTGGCATCCCCTTGGCTGTGTGGGTTACCTTCAACATGACCCTATTGGTGACTTTCAACATGAGCAGGGGCCATGGGACCTGGAGGTGCTAAGAAGCCCTGTGACCTGGTATCTCCCTTCTCTGCAGGGGCTGAAGATCAGCGTTCTTTGGACTCTCTACTATGGCATCCTCAGTGCTTTCGCACCTGTGTACAGCTGGATCCTGGTGCTCCGGGGCCTGGTGGGCTTCGGGATCGGAGGGGTCCCCCAGTCGTAAGTAAATACCCCGCTTTGGCCTTCCAGCCAGGCAGCTAGTTAACTATATTCATGGCCTTGAGGGATGTGAAGATGGTGTATGGGGCATTTGGTATCAGGAGCTATGATGCAACCAGAGAAGAGCATCAATATAAGTATCGCGATGATTAGCAACAACAAAAGCAACACAATCGCTGGAAGGTCATAAGTGGGGAGTCATCATGAAAAGAGTAGATGTAGCATGGATCGGACATTTCTCTTGGACACATCACAGCAGGCCCAGAAAGTGTGAGTTATTGCCATCTCTGTTTTACAGTTGAGGAAACAGACTCAGTGGGTACAATCATTTGCTCAAGTCACACCGTGTCTAGGTGGGACTAAGAACCCGAGTTTATCTGCCTGCAACATCCGTGCTCATAACCATTATGCATGCTGCTTCTCACCGCTTCTAATGTAAGCATGAGGCAGGGGGCGGGGCTTACGATTTGAGTTGGGTGTTATTGTGTTGTCGCTGTTGTTAAGGTACTGAGACTAGTCTGAGTTGTAGGAAGAAGTCACTCTCTCCTGGGAGACTGGGGAATCCTAAAGCAGAGATTGACAGACGATGTCATGTGGGCTGAATCCAATGTGCTCATTGGTTCTCTAAATAAGGTTTTATTGGAACACAGCCACACTCATTCATTTACATATTACATATGCCCATGTTCATGGTATAGCAACAGAGTAGTCTCAGCAGAAACTCTGTGGCCTGCAAACCCTGAAATACAGAGGGTGCCAAAATAATGCATACACATTTTAAGAAAAAAAAACTGTACTAAAATTGTAATACTCAATATATACTGACAACAAAATATGAATACAAGTCACATTTGACTTCTGCAGTTACAACGGGTGTTCATAGTGGTTCCCATCAGCATCTAGACACTTCTGATTATGGCAAAGTACTGCTTGAGCAACGTTGACCAGTGTCCATTTGCATACATTTTTTTTGGCACCCCCAGTATTTACTGTCTGGCCCTTTATAGAAAAGTATGTTGACCCCGCCCTAAAGGATGAGGGTAGCCAATATTTAGTGTTTACTAACAGGAAGGTGCAATTCTAAACAGTTTACCCAGATTATCTCATTTAACCCCTCCCAAATTTCCCCATCCAGTAAATTCTATTATTAATCCCATTTTACATATAAAGAAACTGAGGCACACAGAGAGAAATCACTTGCCCCAGGAGACACAGCAGGAGGCAGAGCCAGAATCTGAACCTGGGCGGTCCAACTCCAGAGCCTGGGTTCTAACCATAGAATTTACTACCTTGCTATTAAGAATGTAAAGGACTGGTTTTTTTTTTTTAATTAAAAAAAATAATGTAAAGGATTTGGAAAGACTCACGGGGAGGGGAGTTGGGGAAGATGTAGGCTATTTCATAAGAAAGAAAATACAAGAAAAGAGGAAGCTGTATAGCTAATGTTCCAAGTTGGTTCGCTTGTCAGGCTGAGATATGTGAGAACTAAAGCTGAGGTTGAACCGGTAGACCAGGGGGAGCTTGTTAAAGCCTTGAATGCCAGGCCAAAGTTGCAGGATGGAGGAAGTACAAATTCCCCCAATGGGGTCATTCATTGGGAATGATGGCAATGAAGACCACTCCTACTTCAACCCTTTGATTTCCAGAACCATGTATTCCTTCTACATAGCACCCCATAATGGCCCTTGGCTAAAGGGTGCATTGTGTCCTAGAAATAGTACCCTGTCCTCACAGGGCATCATCTGCAAGCTGATGCCTTGGGGGCACCTTCAAAAGACTGTTCCATCACTCTCTCAGGCCAGCAGCTTCAGGGTGGCAACGTATGTGACCGGACCGTGGACTTCATGGTCCTATACCCGCTGTGGCGTCTTCTTTATTACACATTGGCTCCCTTGGTCCAGTGCACTATTGTGTGGGATCCTGTGTCAACGGGTCAAATACTTTCAAAGCCCTCGGATCGTGGTGCTGGCGGAGACCCTATAGGCAAGAAAGGCAAACCAGTATCCAGAATATGTGCCAGTTTTGGTGAAGATGAATCACTGCTCCGTCTGAAATGGAAGGAGTCCAATGTAAATAACTTGCCACCAAGTGACATGGGATGGTTCCATCCTGGGGGCTCCACATTCATCTCTGTTCCTGGCAGGTTGGTTCTTTGACGGCGGTAATAGTAAGATCGGCCTTGGTGGGTGAGGAGCTAGGCGTTGCACCACTGCAGTCCCTCCCTCTGAGCATCAACAGTTTAGTGATTGACCTCTTGAGCCTGGTGAGTGTCGCAACTGGGGACAGGTGACCTAAAAGGGTGATGCTAATGCTGAGGTAGTGTGGTTAGACCACTGGATCTGAAACCAGATCATCCAGGTTTGAATTCTGACTCTGACACATAATAGCTGTGTGACCTTAGGCAAGTCATTAAACCTTTCTATACCGTGGTTTCTTTCTTTCTTTTTCTTTTTAAGAAATTTTACTGGGGAACAGTGTGTTTTTCTAGGACCCATCAGCTCCAAGTCAAGTAGTTGTCTTCAGTCTAGTTGTGGAGGGTGCAGCTCCATGGCTCATGTGGGGATCGAACTGGCAACCTTGGTGTTATGAGCACTGTGCTCTAACCACCCGAGCTAACCAGCTGCCCAGAGTCTAAGTCGAGTAGTTGTTTCAATCTAGTTATGGAGGGTGCAGCTCAGTGGCCCATGTGGGAATTGAACTGGCAACCTTGGTGTTATGGCCAGTTGGCCAAGGTGGTTAGAGCACGGTGCTCATAACACCAAGGTTATACCTCGGTTTCTTCATCTTTAAAATGGGGATGATAATATACCTGCACCATTAAGTCACGTAAAATATTAAATAACAATACATGTAAAGTGCCCAGGACAGTGCCTGGCAGAACAGTCAATAAACGTTAGCATGCATCTGGTCTGCTGAAGGCTTTGGTAAGAAGCTCTAAGTGTCAGCGTGGTGGACAGTGGATTCAGTGTGTAACTGTAGACAGAACACATGGGAAGGGGAGGGGATGTGACCACATGGATTTAACACGGGATCAAATCCCCAGGCTCTTTCTGCCACTTAGAGACTGGAGGGACAGTGAATGGGTCTCAGTTCTCCTCCGTCCCTCCCTCCCTGATGCCTTATCGATCCCACAGGACTGCAGAGTAGGCATTTGATAAATCCTCCTGGATCTGGGATGAGCTTAAGAACCACTGGAGCTTGAAGCAGAGGCCATTAAGCCAAGCTTATAAATATGGGCTGGCAGGGACTTGTGGCCAATGTGCTGTACTTCTGGTCCAACTCCAGGAATTTCTGCAGACACAGCCACTGCCCCATTCATGAGCTGTTCATTGACCAGGGGACAATTGTCCCCTAGTGGCTGCAAGAAAGGTGCTCACAGAAGTACACATGAAATTTCCTTCCCCTGGGACACTCAGGTAGATGACGGCAGAACCAGCCTCCAGACAACCCCTTGGATTTCCTTCCCCTGTGAGGAAAGGGAGAGCCACTGAATAGTCAAAATGTCCACAGCGATTCTTGTTCAAAATGGTGGCATGAGAAGCACTGTTTTCTACTTCTTTTTCCTCCACATTTTCTGGAAATGAAAGAAAAGGTATAAGAAATGGACTAGATCTTTTAACAGTGCTGGAAAGCAAGAAAAGGGTGCCATCAGCAGACCAGACATTTTCAGGAACCTCTGGAAGATTGTAAGCAATGGAATTGCAATGACAGAGTAGCTAGAAGAGAGAAAGACCACCTCCTAAAACTGCAAAGAGGAGAGATCTTTGGGGAGAGAGGACAGGACACCAGGGGAATAAAGTAAGGGACACAGAGCGGTTGGGAGTGCCTTTACCCCTTACCCTTATGTCCTGAGGGTCCTCAGCTTGCCTACCTGCTCCCTACCCCACACCCCAGATGTCATGCCTCCCCATTTAGCTGTTCATTTATCGAACACTACAGTATCCTTTCCGTTTGTTTATTGAGCTATTACTACATTGCAGGCACCATGTGCTTTATACACATGACTATTTTAAAACTCACAAAACCCTAACACAGATATTATTGTCTCCATTTCACAGGTAAGAAAACTGGGACTTTAACTTGGAAGTTTAGTAACATGCCCAACGTCACACAGCTAGTAAAAGGCAGAGCTGAGATGGAAACATCATTTAACCCTCCAAACGTATTCTCTTAACTACTCTATTCTATAGCTTTTTGTCCAGGAGGAGAGCAAATGAAAACCACAAACAAAATTACAGAAGAGGTATTTAGCCACCCAGGAGAGCCACTGGCTTCCCAGCACTTTCACTCCATTCATTTACATTAAAAATAATCGTTTTAATTATGCAGTGTTCTTATCTGCTTATAAAAATGGCTCCCCTAAGTTCATTATTTGGAAACATTTAGTTGAAGATATTTTTATGCAATTAAATGTAACTAAGAGTTTTCATTCATTTAGAATAGCTTTATCCAGTTGCACCACCTCACAAAACCATATGAATAAAAATTTGCTGTATAATTTTTAAAAGCCCAACAATCAGAAGTCCTTACAATGCACTCTGAATTTTCAGTAAAAATACAAATTATTATTTAACTCTTTTTAAAGTTTTCTTTCAGTTTTATTGAGATATAATTGACATACATCACTGCATAAGTTTGTCAGACAGCATGACTTGACTTACATATCTTGCAAAATGATTACATCAATAAGTTTAGTTAATATCCATCATCTCATACACAAATTGTATTATTATTAAGGAGCCCATCCCCCTGCCCTGATCTGTACCTTTCTCTTTCTTCTTTCCTTTCTTCCTTTTCCCAAAGTAATTTTTCACATAGGTTCTTGGTGATAACAACAACAATAACATTAAGAGTGATGATGATGATGTGATGATAATGTCAATTGAGTGCTTACCAAGTGCTAGGTACTATGCTAAGTGCTCTCTGCAAATGACCTCATCTTGTCCCTTAACCATCCTATTATTGCTATTTTACAGATGAGAAAACAGGCTCAGAGATCATAAGTGACTTGCTTAAGGTCAGATGGTTATTAAGTGGAGGTTAGGGGTTACCTTTTACTTTGTTACAAACCAGCCCAACACTTATGGCTTAAAACAACCATTTATTTCACTCACGATTTTGCAGTTCACTGTTCGGTTGTTCTGGTCTCAGCAGGGCTCACTCATCTTACTCATGTGTCTTCAGTCAACTGGTGAATTGGATGGGGGTGGGGGTTAGGCTAGCATGGCCACGGCTGGCTCCTCTATGCTCCACGTCTTATCCTCCAGATGGCTAGCCTGCGTACCTGATCACAAAGCACCCAGGCAGGAGTCCCGGGCAGCACGCAGAAGCCACAAAGCCTCTTGAGGCCTAATCCTGGAACTGGCACAACATCACTCCTGCTACATTCTGTTGATCAAAAGCAAGCCACAAGGCTCAGAGTCAAGGGATGGGGACATAGACTCTGGATGGAGTGAGCTGCAAATTCACATTGCAAGGGAGCACAGACACAGGAAGGAAAAATAGTGGGGCAACTTTCGCAAACCATCTACCATATGGAGAAACTGGGTTCAAATCCAGGTCTGTCTCATGCCAAAACTCTTCCACTTGAACAAATACTGGGAACGAGTTCTGAGCTTCCACAGTCAAGTCTGAGTAAACCATTGGGTCCCTGGTACTGATTTGGAGATCATTTTGCAAATGTAGAACAGGTGCTTCTCTCTTTAATTAAAGCAGGAAAGAGAACTCCCATTTAGGAGGCCAAATAATTCTGTTTTGTCTATGAAGCAACATTAAGAAGAAAGAGACTTTAATTCAAGCAAGGGAGTTAAATGTAATGTTATTTTTATCATTACAAACAATACATTTTTGTTGTAGACACTTTAAGGAATGTAAATAAGCACCCCAAAAACAAAACAAAACAAAACCTCTAATTGCCTCTAATTGCGCCTACCGCCTCACACAAAAAAATTCAAGATGCAGGTGGGCATCTGGGCACATCATTTCTTATTTCCAGTAGAGGGTGCTGTGTGCTTCAGCAGAAATGCCACTTACCTAAGAGGCGGGGATGGAAACTTTTGTTACCTGGAATCCTATTTGTGTTTTAGCTGCTCTTATAGATGCATGCCCCAGGTAGCCGCCCACCTGTTCGTTCTACCTTGAAACCTGCCTCAGAAGGTTGTTTTTTTTATTTTTTATTGTGGAATATACATTTTTTAAAAATTAGTTTCAGCTGTACAACACAGTGCAATAGTTATACTTTTTACCCCTCAAAGTGACAACCCCCTCCCCCAATCCGCTGCCCCACTCCCCTCCCCCCATATCATACATCTCTATTACAATTCCATTGACTCCACTCCCACACTATACTCCACATCCTGTGACTCTCTCTATATATTCACTTACAGTTGACATACAATATTATACAACATCAACTTCAGGTGTACAGTGCAGTGATCAAGCTTCTACCCCATCCATGAAGTGGTCTCCGTAACAAGACATGTGACCATTAGAAGGTTCTTCAGATTGGTGTCTAGAATGAGCTTGCTCACAACCTGTCCTGAGCATGTCTTTCCTCCAAAGACTAAGCACAAATGCCATTGGAGATCACAGGTCATTTCTTCCCAAGCACATGATCCAAATGGTCAATTTCTAATTGTCCAAGTGCTGTAAATGCAATTATTTGCAGTAGGGGTATGTTTACACCAGTAGCAGCTGCTTCTTGGCATTGCTAATTTCATTGCTCATTCTTTTATTCTTTAGTGTGATTGTAATACTCACCACACTTTGGATGAAGATCAAACAGCTCATTTGCGTTATGAACTGCTATGAATAATGGCCAAGTGCAGGGCACAACAATTACAGGAAAAGATGTGTCTTATGGCATAGGTTGCAAAAACAATAAATTGAAAACAATCTAAGTATTAATCAGCAGGGTTGCAGCTGTTAAGAAGTAATGCAGTAGATCTGCAGGATGTTAATATGGAAAGATTTTCTACCTGTCTTATTGGAAACAGACCCTGACAGATTCAAGAGCAAGTACAGTTGACTGGAACAGCATGGAGGTTAGGGGCACCCACCCCAGCACAGTAAAAAATCCAAGTATAACTTTTGACTCCCCCAAAACTTAAGTACAGTCAGCCCTTCATACCCACAGGTTTTGCATCGTCAGATCGAGTCACCCAACCACAGAAGGCAAACAGTATTTTCTATCCATGGATGGGAAACTGCTGCTGGGAATGTGAAAATAGTTTTCCACCTGAGGTTGGTTAAACCTGCGGATGTGAAACCAGCGGGTATGAAGGGCCCAAATCTGTGTATAAGTGGACCCACCCGGTTCAAACCGGTGTTGTTCAAGGGCTGACTGTAGTTGTTTACTCTGGGCGACACTGCAGCATACATCTCCAAATTATCCCGTTCAAGGGACGAGTTGAGGGCTGCTCCGGGGAAGGTTAAATTCTTAGCACTTATGGCCAGCCATACATATTGGCAAAGCATCTTTTAATGACCAGAGAAAGCACTCAGGGAAGAGTGACAGGTACTGGCAACTGGAGGTTTAGTGGTGAAGCGTAAGATTCGAGGCATTTGTATGGGTGGAACACAGACAGTATGCTGCATGTGTTAAGAAAAGAAAGGAAGGGCTGGAGGGAGGACGGAAGGATGGAAGAAAGGGACGGAGGGAGGAAGGGGAAGGGAATTGAAGAAAAAAGAAACATACTATTTTGCTTAAATGTATTTATTTATGTAGAGAAGGGGCTGGAGGATTGCAAACTGCTGGTAATAATGGCTTTGGGGAGGGAAATGAGAGGACCATCACATACTCTGTATACTTATGTATTGCTACATTGTCTTACAATGAGAATGGATTCATGTACTACTTCTGTAACTTAAAAAAAGACTGCACGCTACAGGTTCATTATAAAAAGAAATCCTTGACATCTAAGGACAGGAATAGCTTTGCCCTTAGAATACGCTTTTGCACATTTTCGCAAGGTTAGTCGTTTGGCTCTAATTTGGTAGGGTACAGGTAAACATACTTCTCATTTTATTATTATCATTGATTTTTAAAAATAATATAAGCTCACCTTTTGGAGAATAGAATAAAATTTCAAAGAAGATTACAGTGACCACTGTAATCTTTTGTAATCTTGGTCCCTGTTTTCAAAACTGAGTTAATAAAATTCCTAATGGCTTTTGTTGAGAGAGGTATTGTAGGAATACAAGTTGGAACAACTTTTTTGGGAACCACTTTTGTATATATAAGTATATACATATGTACGTCTTAAAAATATGCATACTCTTTGACTTAAATTCTACTTACAGGACTCTATCCTAAGAAAACCATGTGAATATAGATATTTCAGCCTAAAGATGTTTATGGAAGTATTGTTTATAATTGTGAAACCATCCAAATAGGGAAGTGATTGATGGGCTACATAGTATAGACAGACCTGGGTTAAAATTTTGGCTCTTCCACTTATGAACTTACTAGTTGTGTGATCCTGGTCAACTAACAACTTATCTGACATAGATAGATACAGATATGAAAATGGAGGTTAAAGATACAAACACACACACACACACACACACACACACACTCACACACTCACACACTCACACACTCACACACTGGAAATTATACTTACCTAACCTCATTCACTTGCAATGCTTATTGAGTAGATGATCCATGTGAAATATCTAGAATGGTGTTTGGCATATAGTAGGTCCTCAATAAAAGGTAGCTATTATTCATGCATATGATAGACTATATGTGTGTAAGAGGATTTAAAATAGCATGGAAGTGTTTATAAATCAAATAACAAATAGGGTTCACAATTGTTGGATATGATCTCAGCTAGCGGGGTTCAGAGAAAGAGAGAGAGAGAGAAGGAATGAATCAGGACAGAGAGGGAATATAATAAAATACCCTGCTAGGGGAGACTAGATGACATTGACTTTTTTCCCATTCTTTTCTCTAAATAGGGTACCGTATTTCCCCATGTATAAGACGCACCCATTTTCAAAAACTTTGGGGTCTAAAAACTGGGTGTGTCTTATATAGTGGTTGCAGATTTTTTGACAGTGATGAGGAGTTGTATGAATTTTATGATGAATAAAACTTGAGTTCAATAATTTTATGTAATACATTTTGTTTTCAAATTTCGGGCCCCAAATTAAGGTGCGTCTTATACATGGGGAAATATGGTATATCTGAACTATTAAAGCCCCAGCCTTTCCTCTGAAGTATGCGAGGAATTATTTTCCTTCTCTGGACAGAGGTGCCTTTCGTAATCACTCTAAGAAGGACTTCTCCTGGTGACAGAACTATTTCTAAACCTCCATGGTATGGCTGAGGCCAACTTTTAACAAGTTAGATGCTCTACAGGATTAGCTGATGTAGGTTGGTTTGCATAGAAACAGACAGACTGAGGCAGAGATTCTTGTACAAGTGGTTTATTCAGGGAATGCTCTCAGGAGGAGCCTGGAAAAGAATGAAAGATGCAAGAAAGGTGAAGGGAAGAAGTCAAGCAAGGATATGGTTTCAGGGGAAGTCTAGACTCAGCCTGATCCCACAGGGAGCTCAGGAGGTTCGGTTGTTCCACAGAGTCTGTCCCACCTTGAGGTACGGAAGATGGGCCTTTTGTACCCAACACCAGCCTTCAGCCTGCTCTCTGGAGAAGGTACTTCTGTGGTGAGGCAGCTCCAATCGCTGCAGAGCAATCCTAAGAGAGGGTTGCAAGCGTGAGCCGTTAGCAGCAGCAGCTGGGAGGTGGGCACACTGACCTAGTAAAGGGATTCCAAGAAATCTAGATGGGTCACCAGCACCATCTGCCTCTAAAGAGTTCATGGAAATTAGCTTCCTTCTCCCCCCACCTCCCATAGGATCCAGGAGAGTAACATGAGGCCACCGAGTAGCTCAGATGCCTGGCTTAGGTGGGAGATGAGGGGAAAGAGAAGGCCTCCTTTTCCTAGCAAAACAAAGGCAGCATGGGGATGTGGCCTGCAAGTTTCCTTCTCTTCCCAGCCTGTCCACTGGAGGCAGTGGATGGAGGAGGTTGCCAGGGCAGTTAAGGCATTGGTAACATTGAGCCAACAAGTAAATCAACTGAGCAGATAAGTAAATACACAGAAGATAATGAGACCCGGATTTCTCAGTGTTGGAGAAGGGAATTACCAACATGGAAACTGAAAAGGTTAGAAAGAACCCAACCTTCTGGTTGGGCTAGAATTGAAAGTATCAGTATGAACTCATTGTTGTTGTTTTTTAAAGATTTTTATTGGGGAATTGGGGGATGGGAACAGTGCTGGGGAATTGGGGGGAGGGGAACAGACAAGTTGCTGTCCTTTTGTTCTTCAGTCTAGTTGTGGAGGATGTTGCTTCACTGGCCCAAGTTGGCACCATCATTGCGCTCTTCCCGGGCGAGGCAGATCAGTCGCCGGCTTCTGGACGGCCGCTCACTGCGGCTGCTGGCCGCTCATGCTGGCTGCTGGCTACACACGGTAGCCCATGGCAACCCACTGCAGCAGGGGCTGCAGCCTACGCTGTCGCTGGCGACTCACAGCAGCCCAGCTCCAGATTGAGCTGTTGTTCAGCATCTTAGCTGCGGAGGGCAGTGTCACTGGCCCTCATATGTGGGATCCGAACCGGGGCCTTCTGGTGTCCCAAGCCAGCTCTTAACCAACACGCCACTCAGCCAGCCCTCGTTGTTTTTTTTTTTTTTTTTTACAAACCACATATACACAGATAGGTATATATATAAAAACAGATATAGGTATATGGTGTCCATGTATGGTGGGGGAGAGAGAGAGATTGAGAAATGGAGAGACACAGAGATGGATGGATAAGATAGATAGATAGATAGATAGATAGATAGATAGATAGATAGATAGATAGCTCTCTTAACTGTGTCCACTGAGAAATCCTAGAAGCAATGACATCCCCTTATCAACGAGCACACCAAGCAGCCAGATCTTGGTCTCAAAATACCATCCTCTACCAATAGGAGCCAGGGCTCCCTAGAAAAATGACTGATTCCATGGCTGGGGCAAGGGAAGTGCAAGATGAGGCTGGACATCTTTTTGTGCCAGAAAGTGAGAAAGAGATCAAGGAATGGAGACATGTCAAAAAGACATAGGCATCAGCTTAAAAGGGCTTTCACTGGCCAGATCTGGGACAGTCTGAGCATCAGAATAATAATGGCAGTAATGGATTACAATCCACTGAATAAAATAGAAACCCGCAAGTCCTTACCAGTTAAATGAACAGATAGATAGATAGATAGATAGATAGATAGATAGATAGATAGATAGATAAAGGGGAGCAGGGAAAGCTCTTCCTTATAGTTGGATGTCGACTAATATCTGTAGATGGAATAATGGAAATAAAAATACGATTTGTTGCCATCATTGTGGTGGATGATTCAGGCAGAAATAGTCAATAGATGGGATGCTTAAGCTGGTGGGTAGAGGTTCGATCGGGAAGAGCATATCGGCATAATCTCTGAATGTTCCCTTACAAAGTTAGTCATTACAAATGGAGAAACGGTAACTTCAGGATGGAGAAATCTGTCAAACACCAACTTGATCTGGTGATGAAGGTTAATATCACCGGTGATACGACGGGCTGACCTGGTGTCCCCTGATTTCAGGCACTGGAAAGAGCTGGTATCATTTCTCTGGGGTTCCTGCCAACAAATCATGGCCTGAGTCTGGTCACAAGGAGATAGCAGATGAACCCAAGATGAGAGGCACCCTACAGAAGGAAAGACCTGTATTCTAAGATTGTTCAGGACTTGAGCGGAAGGGAAAACCTGAGGAACGGCTCTCGAATGAAGCTGCCCATCGTCCCACCACCCTATTTTCACACTGGCGTGTGAGGAGGGCTTGGTGGTAGCAATTATTAAATTTGAGAATCATATGGGGAGTTATTTTCAAATGTATATGCCAGAGCCCCACCCCTGAGACTCTGTTTCTGAAGGTCTGGGGCGGGACCTGGGGATCTACACACATAGAAAGTCATCAATGCCAGGAAATTCTGATGTAAGTGATCCGTGGACCACACACGGAGGAATGTTGGCTTAGAAATTTAGAAAGCGGTAGCAATCTTCCCCTCAGTCCTGACCTTCACCTCCTTTTCTCTCTCTTTACTTTCCCAGGGTGACGCTGTATGCTGAGTTCCTTCCCATGAAAGCCAGAGCTAAGTGTATTTTGCTGATTGAGGTAAGGAGGGTTGGCTGGGTTTCTAGAGAATTCCCGGTCTTTGGCAGGAGGTTCTCAGGTGTCTTGAGCCACAGGGCAAGGAAAGGGGAGGTTAAGAAAAATATAACAGACTCAGTATGCAAAGACTTAAACAGATCAGTTATATTGACTTTTGACATGGTTGATTTAAAATATGGATAAGTTCTTCAACTGACAAGAAAATTCAATCTACTATCCCTTAAAAAAAAATGGTGACAGGGAGGCGGTATGTCGTTCTTGAACTGGAAATGGCTTTTATCTGAGAGTTGGTGCTGAATGGTGCAGCTTAAGTGGAGCCAACGCTTCCTACTCCTCCAACCCCACCCATATCATCACCTTCTACCCTTGTTTGTACCTAAATTTACCCGTGTTTTGTCTGGGATCTCTGTTCTAGGTCACCTCTGTGGTCCATTGCTGCCTTAAAACTCTCTTGGTCCAGCCAGTCCCTCTGAAGCCCCCCTTCTCCCTGGGTCCTGTGACCCATTTTCCAACTATTATCTGGAAGATCTCAGGGCAAATACACAGCTGCCCAACGGCCCCTCCTCCATGCAGTGGCAGAATGGTTTATTTGTTCCCGCTGGACACTAATGTCCACAACGAGGACCGCGATGCCACTCTGACCTCCCTAGTCACCATGACCACACTGACAACATTGATCACATTGACCCCACAGCCCAACTTAACTATCCTGACGGCATCTAACCCTGATCAGTCAGGATGGTAGCCGGCTGGTCCACACTGGTATGGATGAACCAATTGTTTAAATATTGAAGTGCATCTGTGACAGCTGATCCTGAACCCTGACTACCCCTCATCACCTGACACCCCATCATCTCTTAGGACACCCCCCTAGAACTCTTCACGATCCAGCAACTAAAGAGTTAACTGCTGGCATAGTCATGGTGGGAGGTGGGGGGAGTGTATGTCCATTCTGATTGGTCAGTGCTATCCCAGTAGTTAGACGTGTTGACTGTCACCCTGATTGTCAGCAACAGATATGGACTGTGGCTTATTTAAGCAAGGGGGTTTAGGAACACTCTTGGGGGCTCCCAGAACTGTTGGGGTAGCTAAAGGACCAGTTTTGGAATGGACAATAGTTGTCCATGTCAGGGTCACAACAGACAATAACATGCTCAGATTAGGGTAATTTGAAGAAGGTTTCACAAGGGGACTCTTTATAAAAAAGTCCTTGCAGGGGTGTGACTACTACCCAGGCCTGCAGGAGCAAAGGGAGGCAGTAATTAGCAGGAGGGGGTGGAAATGAGTTGTAGGGTGAGGGCTATTGGACGGGAGCTGTGACCTTCAGCTGAGGGAAGCAGCCAGCCCATCACCATCCTGCAGAGAGAGAACTAGAAGAATCAACGCCCCTCCCTCCCTGTGAGGGTCCCCATTGGCTGCACCCAGTGGGAAGCTAAAGAACTAGAAATGTGTGGATACAGTCCATACAAAGAAGGATAGAGCCTTACACGGAGAGGCAAACAGAAGATATTGAGCCCCACAGAGGGCAGTTCTGGTAAAGGATACGAGGTTCTGTTTGGTAGCGGAAATGGATGTCAGTGGACAAAACACAACATGTCCACTACCATGTCGGCCTCACACGATATTTGATCATATTGATCTCCTTAACCAGAGCCACCACCTTGCACACTCCCGTTGGCACCACGCAAATATATATTGTGGATGGCACCTTCGGGAGATGTACAAGATGGCGGCTCTGGCCCAACCATATGGACCACAGGAAAAGTGATGACTATTCTGACCTTGTTGACCCCAAGGACCCTTTCCCCGCATGGATTACCTTGTCTACAATGACCCTGAAATTGCTCATTGTATCGACCATCGCTGCCCCCATCACTAACCCCCTTTCTCCTGTGCCAGGTGTTCTGGGCCATCGGGACAGTGTTCGAGGTCATCCTGGCTGTGTTTGTGATGCCCAGCCTGGGCTGGCGTTGGCTGCTTATCCTCTCTGCTGTCCCGCTGCTCCTCTTTGCTGTCCTGTGTTTTGTAGGTATCTTTTAAGAGACCTCAACCTCTGCCACGTGGCCTTCTGCTGTTTGTGTTTTGGTGGGGAAGGGTGGAGGAGGAGGCCACCAAATCCACCTTTTAAGATTATTTTTCTAAGTCAGGAAATGAGACAAAGGAACAGGGCCTGGGTACTGGGGTTCCTCCAGACACCATTAGGATGTTCTTTAGGGAGATAGCAGGGAATGGGGGGTGCCTTGTGTCCTCCACTGTAAGACCTACACTTAAGGTGACTGTATTGGAATAGTTGGGGCTCTTAAATTGCAAGTGACCGAAACCCAATTCAAACTGGCTTGAGTAAAAGAGAGAGATAGACACATGACAGAGGATTAAATATCTGGCTTCAGACACGGCTACGTCTAGGGGCTCAAATGATCTCTCCGTCTCCGTTCTGCATGAACTTTACCCCCCCAGGCGGATCATGCCACATACATATCATTTCATGTGTAGACCACATGCATGGAACACTTCACAGCCAGTGGGCCCCAAAATAAGCCTTTAGGCAGGTAGGTCTCATCTATAGTAAATAATATTTGTAATAACTCCTGGTAATGACAATCCATATTGTCTGAGTAGCAGGCTCTGCACTAGGCTCTTTACGTGCACTATCGTGTTTATTCCTCCCAATAACCATAAGAGGTAGGACTATGATGAGTGCCTGTATCAGTTAGGATGACACCAGCTGCTATAACAAATAAAGCTCATACATTCAATAACTTAACACAATAGGAGTTTATTTCTCACATGACAATCTAGAATGGGTCCTGTTTGGCAATGTGATTCCCAGGCCAGGTTTCTTCCAGCTTGGAGCTCTGCAGTCCTGTAGGGCTGTGGAGTGATCTGTATGCAGATTGGGGAAGGGCTGGTGGAGTCACATACTAACCTCCTAAAGCTTTGGCCAGGAATGTTCTGCTCATAGGCCATTGGTGAAAGCATGTCACATGGCCTCACCTAGATGCAAGAGGGGCTAGGAAATGTAATTCCTGGCTGGGTGGCCATATCCAAGGACAACACTATACTATGGAAAGGGAAGTATGAATTTTAATGGACATTAGCAATGTCTGCTACATTCTCCTTTTACTGATGAGGAAACCGAGGCCCAGAGAGGTTGACTGACTCGTCAAAAGGCACACAGCAAATAAGCAACAGAACTAATCTGAACCAGATCTTCTTACTCCGAGTCTCACACTCTCCCATTTTATAGATTGCTATTGCTTCATTTTACAACAATATATTTATCTAATTAGTTGGGATTGGGACTCTTAGGCCTAAAGGTCTTTTTGGGTTTTTTCTGTCTCTTAGACTGGTTTACAAGATAATTTTGAACACAGGTAAAGTATAGTTTCCTGAGAGATGGGGATGGGGATGATGATGATGATGATGCAGTCATTTTTTTTTTCCAATATTTTTTTTGGTGGCAGTCTTAATGTAATTCAACCTTCACCTGGAACTCTGACAGCAGCACCGAATAATAGTACCAGGAACGGCAACAATAATAACCATTTAACCCATTCCAGGCACTGTGCTAAGCACTTTGTCTGCATCATCCTATTTAATCCTCTCAGCAACACTAAGAGGTAGATCTATGATTATGCCCATTTTGTGGATGAGGAAACAGAGGCACAGAGAGGTCAAGTAATTGCCCGAGGTCACACAGCCAACATACTCAATGGCAGAGCCAGGAGTTGAGGGTAGTTTTCTGGCTCCAAAGCCTCTATTCTTACCATCTCCACAAACAAATGAGTATGTCTCTGGGACCCAGTGTTCTGTTCTGCCTTAACCGGTCACGCCTGGGTCCCCTGTCCCCTACAGTGGCTGCCGGAGAGTGCAAGGTATGATGTGCTGTCTGGGAACCAGGAAAAGGCCATTGCCACCTTAAAGAGGATAGCAACAGAAAACGGAGCCCCCATGCCGCTGGGGAAACTCATCATCTCCAGACAGGTCAGTGCCTGGCCCACTGACCCTGCGGCTTGGTATCCCTGTGTGTGCAGGGGTGCACGTGTACCTGGGTGGGATGTGCGTGTCTGTGTGCTCGTGAGTGTACATGGAGTGGATGGGGGTGCAGTGAGCAAAGGGAATCGAGCAACTCCAATCTGTGTGTTTTCACTGCCAAGTCCTAGAAGCGCCACCTGGAGAATTTAGCTAGTGATTAGGGAAGTGTAAATGCAGTGTCCGCGAATGGATCCTGTAGCTACTCTTGCTTCAGTTTAGACTTTCAGCGCCCATGAAGTCTGATTAGCAAACATGATTTATGGGCAAAGGCTGGACAATAAAGCCACATCAGGAAGACTTAGATACAGGCCGCCAAACCGCGCCTGGGTAGACATCCGTAATGGATGGTGTGTCGCTCTAGGTGACAATACCATCAGGGAATCCACCACAGGGAGAATTTATGATCACCTTCCGTGTGCGTGTGCACTTGTGCACCACGCACTTAAGGAGAAGGGAGCCCTATTAAAGGCTGCAGTCCCTGTTCTTGTCCATGGCAAATACCCTTAAGCAAACAACAAACCGTATAGGCATTAATCTTTTAAAATAAAATTATATTTCTGATTGTTTCTATGTTATGCAAAAAGAACTGAATGGAATATCACCAAATTGAAAGGAGGTGTTTGAGGGCCGGGCGAGTGGCTCAGTTGGTTAAGAGTTGGCTTGAGCGTGAGCTCTGAGCAACAGGGCTGCCGGTTCGATTCCCACATGGGCCAGTGATGTTGCACCCGAGCTGAGCAGTCGCTGAGCTGCCAACAGGTGGCAGAATGGCTCAGCTGGTGTAACAACAAGATTGCCTGTTTGATGGTGGCCTACATCCACCCGCAACTAAGACTGAACTTGGCACCCTGAACTGAGCTGCCGACCGGATGGTTCAGTGGATAGAGCATGCGCTCTTAACAACGAGGCTGCTGGTTTGACTCCCACATGGGATGGTGGCTATTCCCATCCGCAATTAAGTTGAACACAGCACCTTGAGCTTAGAGGCTACAAGCTGCCGACGGGAAGCCAGATTCAACGAAGATTGAAGAACAACTTGGCCGGTCCCCTTCCCCAATTCCCCAATAAAATCTTAAAAAAAAGAAAGAAAGAAAGAAAGAAAGGAGGTGTTTGGCATGGTCTGACAATATACAGGCCAGGAGACATACCCAAATGCACTTGGGGAAGCACAGTGGTCCCGGAAGGCTCCAAGAGGGAGGTGAATCCTGAGAAAAGCAAAAAAGAAGCAAAGGGCTTACCAGAAGCAGGCCAATTCTCCAAAAGCAAATTTTCCTGGGTTAACTTGCCAATATATCAATTGACCAAAAACATGTTTTAAGGATTATTGTCTTTTAATGTATTTAGTAAATAGGTATATATTTTCCCTATGTACATGTTAATACATTTGTTTATCAATATGTTCTCTCTATAAATATACCAAAATATATTCTGTAAATACAGATATTCTCAAATATATTCAATAAACATACTTAATGAATGCTGTCTTTTATTGAAGACTGTATTATAAAACTATCTGTATTCATGAAGACATTATTCATAGACAGACTAAATCACCCATGGTCTGTAATTTTGGTTTTTTTCACTTTGAGCATGTTTAAATAAGTAAGCATTTCTCAAACTGCTACTAAGAAAAATATGTTCATTAACTATATCTAAGAATATAATTAATCATAGAATATATTTTTAAAAGAACATTGTAAGCGAAAGATTTGATAAATTAGCAAATTATATGAAATGGGCAAATGGGTCATTTAATCAATCTTTTGGCAAATTGGCTTTTGGTGAATTGATGATCAGCTCATTAGTTTTTGTTACCTTGACCTAGAGTTGGGGACAAGACATGAAATAATTGGACACCCCTTGGACTGGTTTTCTGTTCTCTGCATCCATGGGACCACCTGAGAGCCCTCAGGGGGGGCCAAACCCAAGGGGTCTGGTTGGGTGGGGCCTGCGGAATGTCTCCATCCTCCAGAACCAAGCCTCTGGACATTGCCCGGTCCTGGCTGAAGGGGCCGTATTGGCTGCATTGGGCTGGGGAACTGTGTGCTGTGGATTTGGGTCCTGGGTTCTCGGAGGCTGGGTGTCCAGCCCACCAGAAACTTCCGTCTCAGCCATGGGTGTCCACGCGTCTCCAGCCACCAGCCAGTGCCTACACATCTGGAAGGGAGGAGAGTAAGCCGCATTTTTTTGTCTTGAAACAGGAAGACCGAGGCAAAATGAGGGACCTTTTCACGCCCCACATTAGATGGACGACCTTGTTGCTGTGGTTTATATGGTAAGAGCCGTTTCTTGACACTTTGATCCCCTTCATTTGTGCTGCTTTGGGTTTTGTTTTATTTGTTTTAACACCAAGCACAGACAACTTTTTGATCTCAGGCAGCATTTGCAAAATTCAGTAGTTTGAGCATCATTTTTCCTGACTTCTGTCTTATCCAGATATCACCTTAGTATTATTTTCCTAGTCTTTTTCTTTAATTTGACTCACATTTTACTCAGATAAATGCTTTTTTAAAAGAAACTATATGTATGCTTTAAAGAAAAAAAACACCTTTAATTTCAGGCCATAGATAGTAGGTGCTCTTAAAGAAATATAGTAAAAAGAAGCTAGGCTGATGGTTTGCCAAGGCATTGAGTGATTGTATTTAAGAGACAGAGATAGGGGTCACCAGTTAGTTTAGGTGGTTAGAGCGTGGTGCTGATAACACCAAGGTTGCCGGCTCAATTCCCGCATGGGCCACTGTGAGCTGCACCCTCCTTGAAAGAGTCAACCAGGCCATTGTAGCATGAAAGCAATGTGTAATCAATGACCATGGCTGTTTCCCAATAAAATTAAAAAAGAAAAAAAAAAAGACAACAACAGACAGAGAGGGGAGGTGCTAAGGACTCATTAACATAAGTAACTCATGACTCAAGTAAGCTTTGGGATACAATCAAAAGAATTGAAAGGAAATGTAAAAGGTAATTTTTTTTTCACAATGAGATTTCATATTTATGCCATATCAGTTCTCTGCTCCGCCACTATTGCCTTAGATGTCACCAGTGGCACAGGGCCCATATTTTGGGAACCACTGATTGGGTCAACTTGGGCATTCTTAGAAATTTCAGTCCTGATCTTGTTCTACTTTTCTTAAATAACAGCCATTGGCAGAGGTTGGAGGGGGGCATTTGCAGAGAGTCATTACCTTGAACCCCACAACTAGTCAACTAGTACAGCTATTCTTTCAATTCTCTTTCTACCACATCATGTACACAGCGTTACAACAGTGCACAAAACTGGCCTGGGTAAGGCTTTGTGTTGTGTTCTAACAAGCTCTCGACTCTCCTAGTCACCTTTGAGCAGAGGTGCTAATTAGCAGGGGAGTGTGGTGAAAGTGGTCAATTGCAGGGCACAGTAGGGAAAAGCTTTGATAATGTACAGAACTGGGCTCCATTTGTAGAAGTCTACCCCCGCATTCCTAAGAGCTGAATCAACTCATCAGGCATTTATGAAATACCTGCTGTGTGCTCAGTACAAGTGTGGCGTCTGTAGGATTTTTAATAGGGAGTGTGTTGGGGGGAACAGAGTTGGGGGTATCTATCTTTGAGTGCATGTGATTCTGTTGGGCTGACACGACTCCAATACTGAAGCAATTGAGTAGAGACTTAATTTTAGCGCACTACAGAAATCACTGAGTTTGCGAGTATATATTGTAACCCTAAGGACATTTTTTTTTTAAGATTTTTATTGGGGAATTGGGGGGATGGGAACAGTGCTGGGGAATTGGGGGAAGGGGAACAGACAAGTTGCTGTCGTTTTG
>NW_017731479.1:3507150-3525346 GCF_001890085.2 Hipposideros armiger
CAACATACCTAACTTATCTCTTCCCTAGCAAGCAAGCCATAAAACATTGAGCTTATCTCTTCCCTAGCAAGCAAGCTAAAAGCATTTAGTTTATCTTTTCCCAATTTCTTGACAAGATACTTTGTTAATTTTTTGCTGAAGCAGAAGTTTCTTTCATTTCTCTGGGCCTGGGTCCCCACACTATCAGTGTGCTTTGTGCTTGCCATCTTCCTGCTCAAGGCCCCAGGAAAGCCCCCCAAGGCCCAGTGTGGCCACTGCCCAAAGGCGAGTCACTGCTGTTGTAGATGCAAATCCTCCTGGAGGGGATAGGGAAAGGGGACTTGCATTTCCCTGATCATTTCTTTCCCTTTCTTGTTTCCTTCCTGGCAGGTTTTCCAATGCATTTTCTTACTATGGATTAGTCCTACTCACCACAGAGCTCTTCCAGGCAGGAGATGTCTGCAGCAGTGAGTATGGAAGCCCTCTTCGCCAGTGAACCACCCCTACTACCAACACACGCAGTCACACACGCCCTCCCACCTGAGGTTCTGCCCTTACAGGACCTGGCCTTGCACAAATCCCAGTGACTTTTACCCCAGTAGTGTTGGCCCAACAAACTCCAGGGAGAAAGTTTCTGCAAAATCTAAGCATAGAAGATCTGGGCTGTGGTTCCAGGGTTCTCTGTAGAAACCTGGACAATCTTGTCATGATAGAAGTGACATGACAGCGGACGCTCCATGAAGTGCAGCACTGAGTGTGACAGCTGGCTCTGACCCTGTGTGGCAGTTCTCCTGTGCATATTAAGTCTGAGAACCAGGTTGGATCTCAACTCTGGCCACACAACAGAATCACCTGGGGGAGCTTCTAAACAGTCCCAGTCCCGGTTAAACAATGCCCAGGCCAATTTAATCAGCATCTCTGTGGGGTGGGGCCCAAACATTAGTGGGTTTTAAAAGCTCCCCAGGTGATTCTATTGTGCAGCTGGAGGTGGGAACCACTGGACAAAAGGGACAAATAACAAGCAAAGTCGATATGCAGATGTCTGGGCTTTCAAACCATTCTGTCTTTAAGAGAATACTGGATTCTTAGCACTGAACCCAGGATGGGAGATAAAGAGATCAAGTCCTTGCTTGTTGGCAGGATTCGCCCAATTATCTTTTTCATATTAAGCTTCTTTAATCTTAGTTAATAGTTTTGTTTATTGGTATCAGGATTTAACGAGATGGCAGAGTCACATCTCACTAAAGCGGTGAGCGTCTAAATGAACTGCTCTGAGTTAGTTAAGCAGGTCAATTGTAGATTTGGGGTTTGGTATTCATTCACATGCCCCTAGCCGTGGACCTGCTTGAGCAAAACAGAGGATCCAGTGGAGTGTTGTAAAGCAGGGATTGGCAACTTTTTCTATAAAGGGCCAGACTGTAAACATTTAGGCTTGGTGGGCCATACACTTCTGCCATTGTAGCAGAGAAGCAGCTATGGGCAATGTGTAAAGGTACAAGCATGGCTTGTGTTCCAGTAAAACCTTACGTGTGAACCCAGGTTTGAATTTCATATCATTTTTTACGTCATGAAATATTATTCTTCTTTTGAATTTTAAAAATCGTTTTAAAATGTAAAAACTATTCTTAACTCACGAGCCAGGCAAAAAACAGGCAGACCCAATTTGCCCTACAGGTGATAATTAATCAACCTTATTGAAAAACTTGCTCTTATACCTGGGTATAAGTCATACTGTGAAACAAGCTCACAGCCAGAAATCAGGGAGCCTGAGTTCTAGCACTAAGTAGCTGGGTGACTTTGGGTAAGTCATTCATTCAGGAAGTGTTTTCATTGTACTTACCTACTAGGTGTTAGGATATATATCAATGAATACAAAAGACAAATATCCCTGCCCTGTGAGCTTATATTTTGGTGGGGTGACAGCAAAAGAGAGAATAACATAGCAAGTAAGGAAATTATAGAGTGTGTTGGAAGGTGATAGGTGTGTTAAAGGAAAGCCTTTAAAGAAAAGGTAAAATCATGCCTCTCACACAAACATAAAATGAATATATGTCAAAGATTTTATTTTATTTAACACATCGATGAATGAATGCATCAGTTGTTAAGAACTGTGAAAAGTCTGAGAGTTTACCTATTGGCAAGCTAACTAAAATAGTTAGCTTTTTACAGTTTGCCCAGCTGCTAGCAGCAGACATGACACCCCTGGGTCAGAGACAAAGGACTTTATTACTCACAGCAGTAGTGAGAGTGTCAACATTTTCTTATACCCATTCCTTAAGCCCCAATTCCCACAGGGTGACGTGAAGAAGGGCAGGTGATACCTGCAAAAGCAGTGGGTTGTGTTACAGGAAAGGATGTCTAAGCTCAGGGCACCCAGATCTTTTATACTGGATGGTAAGCCTGCCTGACCTTCACCCTGCAAGGAGACACTATATCTTTGAAGTTAAATAAACCTGCCCTTTGCTCCAAAGGGAGATACTCTCTATCTTTAAAGCCTGTTGGCTAAACAAAAGTCCTTGAAAAGATAGTCCAGAGCAAAGGTAGTCATGGCCTCTGCTTATATAACATGCAGAAACATGCATGTTATAACATGCAAACCCATGGAGAATTGCTTACTAACATCAGTAAGCGGTTACAGCTGCTTCAAAGGAGAATGCAAAACACACATGTATATAGGCATTCAGAAATGCTGAAATGAATTTACAATTAGACGCAAAACTTGTCAGTATGCCTAAGTAATAATCTATTATGTCACCACCAGACACAGTTTGCATTTTGATGGACAAGAATGAGTTGCATTTGATCAGTATTCTATAATGTAGAAAGTTATAAAATAGCTTGAAGATAATGAAAGGAGAGAAAACCTAGAGGGATGCCTTAGACAGGACATTTTTGCCCATTTCAAAGTCTTTCACGCTATTTCCTAATAAATGATTTGGAGGAAAAACATATAATAGTGCAGGGTCAGGGAGGTCAGTGTGGGGCAGAGCAAGGGGTAGTGGGTAGGTTGAAGTTTTAAATGGAGTGGTCAGAATGCCCTCAATGAGAAGGAGAGGTTTAAGGGAAGACTTGAAGGAGGTGAGGAAATTAGTCATGGGTATATGTCAAGTGCAATTCAGGACAACGGAGTAGCCAGTGCAAAGGTCCTGAGGCAGGAGTGTGCCTGACTTGTTGAAGGAACAGCAAGAAGACCAGTGTGCCTAAAGTACCGTATTTGCCGGCGTATAAGACGACTCGGCGTATAAGACGACCCCCTAACATTTCCACTCAAAATACAGAGTTTGTTATATGGTCGGCTGTGTGCGATTTTGCGAGTGTGGTAAAATCGCATAACAGCAAAATCGCATAACAGCCAAGCATACACCCAGCAGCGCTGCTGATGCCTGAACGGCATGTGGAATGAAGTGGGCGGGCATCGGGAGGCCACTATGGCACGGGGCAAGCACTATGGGCAGTCTATCTGAAGTGTACCTGGCGTATAAGACGACCCCCCACTTGGAGGCATATTTTTCAGTGCCAAAAAATCGTCTTATACGCCGGCAAATACGGTAGAGTGAGCAGAGCAAGGGAGAGAGAAGATGGGATCAAGGAAGTAACGGGGCCAGATAATATAGGTGGGGATCACTGGAGCCACCCTAGAGTCTGTCTGCCACAAAAGCACGTAGTACATGCCAAATATGAATTAAGCACATTCATACGCACAGCCTGCTTTCATTCTCTCAACCACTTTGCCCGGTGGTTTTTTGAGAAAACTGAGGCTCAGAGAGATGAAGCTGTAAGCACAGCTGGTTGGGATTCAAACCCGAGCCTGTCTGACTCCTGAGCCTGGGTTCTTTCCACAGCACCCCAGCCAAATCATACCCAGAGGAGGAGGTATGGGGAGCAGCGGGTGTGATTTAAGGCTCTGTGCATGGCTCTTCCTCTCTGTCTGTCTCCCACCTCCCAGTCTCCAGCCGGAAGAAGGCGGTAGAGGCAAAATGCAGCCTGGCCTGCGAGTACCTGAGTGAGGAGGATTACATGGACCTGCTATGGACCACCCTGTCTGAATTCCCAGGTGAGGGACCTATGGGAGGTGGGACTGGGACAAGGAAAGCTGAGAATGCGGCAGCTGTTTAGTGTCACATTCCTGGTGCCACCTGGAAGCAAATCCCATTTCCAGGGGAGCCGGGGATTATTTTTTCAACCCTTAGCTATACGTTGTCAAAATCTACAAAGGTCCTGAGACTTTACTCTACATTTAGGCTAACAAGTGAAGCTGCCCAGTTTCATGTATGCTGGCAGAAGACGCGAGATTCCTGGATCAGAGACAAAAGACTGTTACTCATGGCACAGCAGACAGCATGAGTAGCATGGTAGTGTCAGCTTCCATTGCCCCAAACCCCACAGAGATGATGAGGATGGACCCAAGTGGGTGCTACACATGCAGGGGTTTTGCAACCCAGCTGAGGAATCTCAAGCTTCGGGAACCCAACTCTTTTCTAATAGGCTACCAGGAACCTGCTGAGCCTTTGTCCCAGAGAGAGACATCATCTTTATTGTATCAGACAATAAATAGACCTGCCCTTTGCTCTAGAAAGAGACTGTAGCTCCACCTTTCAAGGCTGTTTCTATACAAACAACCTTGAAACGATAGCCTGGAACAAAATGGCAGCTAGTACCTCTGCTCAGAAGATGTGGAGAAATACGAGAGAACCACGGAGAATTGTCCCCCAACACCAGTCATGCTGGAAAGGATCAGTGGGGTGCCAAAATCCAAACCTGCCCGTAAAAAAAAGGCAATCTATCTTTCTCCTTTAGAAGGAATAATGATTGTCATAACAATAATAATATCTATTTAATAAATAAATAAGCTTTTTGGTAAATTTTAAAAATATCTAGTATTTATTGAGCGCTGACTATATAAAAGGCACTGTGCTCAATGTTTTACAGATATGTTCTCCCTTAGTCTTGTGACGGTGTATATAATTCCCATTTTACAACTGGAGAAACGGAGACTTGGAGGGGTAGAGCCGGAACTGTTCCTGCAACTTGCTGCTGCCAGTAGCGACATCTCTGTGCCTGAGGGCTGTTCCGGAGGAATGGAAAGCCTCCGTATGTAAAAGCAAGCAAGGTGGCCAGAGGTGCCAGGGAGTTAATACATGGGAACAGCCTTCAACCAATAACTGTGGGGCTTGGTGTATCAACCCCCAGCTTCCTCACCCGTCAGGCAGGAGAATTCTCAAGTTCATGTTCCGTGCTGGCTTCCTGAGCCCTCCCGTGGAATTCAACAGCAATTGCCCACAGTAACTTGCTTGATATGCAACCTTTATTAGTGGCTCCCCCTCTCTCTCCCGCTTTGTCACTCTCCTACTGGTGTTTCCTTGGATGAGCTCCCACATAAACACTTGGTACTTGCACCCAGAGTCTGCTTCTTGGACAACCCAACTAAGACACTGAGTCCTACAGCTGCCAGAGCTCAGGCCTGTGGTCCCACCCCAGATCCGAGTCCTTGCTCCTCTACTACACTGTCTATGTTTCTTCTAAAACCCCTCTTCCAGAGAGCTTAGTAAGTAAGAGTAGACTGGCGTTCAAGTCAGCATTGCCAGTTGCCATTTCCGCGACTTCAAGCACTCACCGTTTCCATGATTTAAGCTTTCTTAAACTTGGATTCTTCTTCCTTATTATGTTTATTGCTTTGGTCTTTGTTTTGGTCACTGACACATCCCAGGCTCCTACAATAGTTCCTGACATACGGTAGGCACTTAATATATTGATTGATACATGGGGGAAATGGGACTATTAATTGCATTTCTTTTGGAGGGTTGTTTTGATGATTAAATGAGATAATAGATGTAAAAGTGCTTGGCCAAGATTTAATAATTAATAATAATAAGCACTATGGTATACTGCCTTACCAAGGTGGGGAGTGTTATTTTTATTTAATCCCACTTTACAGATGTAGAAATTCAGGCTCAGAGAAGGCAAGGGACTAACCCAAGACCACATGGCAAGTTAGAAGAAAAATGAGGCCTTAGAACACATGTGTTTCTGACTCCCATCCCAGGAGTCCACTGTCTGGATTCAACTAATGCCACCATTCAGGCTCCCCTTGATGGCTGCGTTAGTTTATCGATTGCTGCGTAACAAATTATCTCAGTTTTAGTGACTTAAAACAACACATATCTATGACTCGGTTTCTGTGGGTCAGGAACCTGGGAGTGGCTTACCTGGGTCCTTTGCCCCAGTGTATCTCACAAGGCTGCAGTGGAAGGGCTGGCCCAGGGTCTGCGGTCTCATCTGAAAGCTCAACTGGGCAGGATCTACTTCCACTCGTACTCATGTGGTTGGTGGCAGAATTCAATTCCTCCAGGGTTGTTAGACCCGGAGCGTCAAGTTCCTCACTGGCTGTTGGCCAGAGGCCACCTTCAGTTCCTTGCCCAGTGATGAACAAGGCAGGTGCATGAGAAGAGCCAGGGAGAGAGAGAATGCCAAAAAAAAAAAAAAGGAAGACACATCACAGCCTTTTATAACCTCATCTCAGAAGCGACATCCCATCACTTTTGTTGTATTCTGGCCAATTAGAAGTGAGTCGCTAGGCCCAGCCCACTCTCAAGGTGAGGGGTTATACAGGGTGTGAATATCAGGAGGCGGGGGTGGTTAGCAGCCACCTCAGAAGCTGCCTGCCATGGTGCCCCTGCTCCCTTCCAGGTGTCCTTGTGACTCTGTGGATCATTGACCGCCTGGGCCGCAAGAAGACCATGGCTCTGTGCTTCACCATCTTCTCCTTCTGCAGCCTCCTGCTGTTTATCTGTGTTGGAAGGTGGGTCCTGAAACCAGCTCTCTCGGGCCAGCAGGCTTATTTCTCAGGTTGTGGTCAGTGGCTCTCTGAGCCTGCAAGCTGTGGATTGCAACCGCTGTGGGTCATCTGAGGTATCCCCCCAGCTCCTCATAGGACTGAGGCTCTTAGCTGCCTTAAAACTGACCAAAAGTCAGCCTCAAATGTGTGGCTTCTGACAGAGTTGGCAGCAGGAGGGCACCTCTGATAGAGGTGGGCGGAGGGTCCAGGTTTTGCTCCAACATCATCACATTTAGACTTTTGACATCACCTCCCAATGAGATCATGCAAATCGGTGTTTAATTTCTGTGTGGGTTAAAAGTGTTCATTTGTTCCATGGAAACATTTCAGATAGGTCCTGTTTTATAATCCCCTTTGGGCGTTCCTCCATGTTTCTACCTATCAAAATATGGAAGTGGCCTGTGCCTCTCATGACCTCTGAGAGGCCCCAGACCAAACCTGATGAGGAATCTGGGGAAGGCCTGGGGATATGGCTTAGACCCTAAAATGTTGATATCATGGGACATTCATGAGAACCATGGAACAGAAGGTTGGGGATCAGGATTGTCCTAAAAGTACTGACTAGAAGTTGACTTTCTCTAGCTCAGCTGGTCCCTGGCTCAATACCTGCCCCCACTAGTTCCTGTCTGGACTTTAGATACATGACATCACTTACCCCCAACCTGAACACCACAGATGTTTCCATTTGCCGGCCTGGTGCTTTGGAGAACGCTAAACTGATAAAAGCCCAGCCTTTAGACAGGGCCCTAGGATGTGTGTCCACGTACCTGCATGAAGTTGTGTTGGGTCGGGGTGGGCTTTGCCAATTTCCAGGGTGTCAGTTTTGCCTGGGCAGATAGGACTTTGTTGAAACAAGCTGACAGAAAAAAATACTTGCTCATCTGGTTTTTTTCTTTCCCTAGAAATATGCTCACTCTGTTACTCTTCATTGCAAGAGCGTTTATTTCTGGAGGCTTCCAAGCAGCCTATGTTTACACACCTGAGGTAGGAGGGGTGTCTGGGAGCGGCTGGGGCAGAGAGGGAGGGACCTCTGCCTTTAGAAACACCTAGCCTGGTCCCCTTGGTATGAAATTTGTCCTTGGGCCTGAGTGACAACTATGAAGCCCTTCATTATTTCAGTCTATTAGTAATTTTTTTTCTGCTTATAAAAGTATATGTTCAGTGTAAAAGTTCCAAATATTACAGAGCCGTATAAACCAAAAATGAAAGGCCCCCCTTCCCCCTTCCTAGAGAAAACTTTCTTGAATAATTTAGTGTATACTCTTCCAGATTTTTTCCTAAGACTTATTAATATATGTTAGTGCCTGTATCAAATTGAGAAAGTGAGCAGTTGAGAAGAGTTTAATAAAGGGACTAATTACAGTGGTGTGGGGCAGGGCTTGGGGAAACCAAAAAATGATAGAGCAGTGACCAGAGCTTGCAATGAGGTGGAGGTAACTGGGGACAATGCTACCATCCAAGACCAGTGGTGTGAGGACAGGGCCCTGGGACAGGGTCCCAGGACAGAGTTGTGTAGAGAGAAGCTGTGACCTTTAGTTGAAGGATGCAGGTGGCCTGAGGCAACCTGGAAGGGAAGGAGCAGAAAAAAAATGTACCCCAGCTTCTCTCACCCACCTCCTCTCCATCTGTCACTGGGGCTTCCCATTGGCAGAAGCGAGAGGGCCAAGGAGCCTTTGTGGTCCACATAGGCCAGCCCCTAGGGCAGAGAATGAGACGGGGAAGGGTAGAGAGAAGTTCTGGAGAGGAATCTAGAAGATAATGAGCACAAGGCTATGGCTCTACTTTGTTCTTTTTTTTTTTTTTAAAGGTTTTATTGGGGAATTGGGGGAGGGGAACAGTGTTGGGGAATCGGGGAAGGAGAACAGACAAGTTGCTGTCCTTTTGTACTTCAGTCTAGTTGTGGAGGACGTCGCTTCGCTGGCCCATGTTGGTATTATCATAGCGCTCTTGCTGGCTGAGGCAGATCGGTCACTGGCCACTGGACAGCCGCTCACAGCGGCTCTTGGCAGCTCACGCCAGCTGCCGGCTGCTCAGGCTGGCTGCTGGCCACTCATGGTAGCTTATGGCAGCCCACTGCAGCAGGGGCTGCAGCCTACACCGTCGCTGGTGACTCATGGCAGCCCAGTTCCAGGCCGAGCTGTTGTTCACCATCTTAGCTGTAGAGGGCAGTGTCACTGGCCCTAACATGGCATCCGAACTGGGGCCCTGCTGCTCAGAGCTGATGTCCCAAGGCAGCTCTTAACCAACGCGCCACTCGGCCGGCCCTACTTTGTTCTTTTTGATAGCTGCGATACTATATTGTACTATATTATATTATACAATACTACATAGCACATATGTACAATATCTATTATATACTCTACTATACTATATAGTATATATGCTATGTATTATATACTCTACTATGTTATATATACTGTACTTTACTATATACTATGTATACTCTTATATACTGTACTATACTATCTAGTGTACATATATATAGTATACCGTACTTCACTATACTATGTAGTATATATACACTTTGTATACTATATACTATACTGTATATTATATACTATACTTCATTATACTATATACAATTATATGCTTATTAATTGATATAGTAGCATATGTAACTATATATAAATACATTGCATTTTATTTACTTTTATATAATAGAACACATAGTTGTATTCTATGATATGTATATAATACACACACACAATATATAATGTCCATCAGTCTCTACCAAATTGTAAGCTGTGGAATATCCACTGTGGAATTCAATTACAGCAGTTAGAAAGAATGAGGTAGCTGTCTGTACACTGATGTGGATAGGATTTTAAGATATATTGCTGAATGGCAAAAGCAAGTTTCAGACTGATATGCTTAGTATGATACCATCTGTATTTGAAAAACAATGCTATAAATTTTCTATACCCATATATATTTTTAACACGTTGGGGAGGATAGGTTCCAAAGTTCGTAATAGTGGGGTCCTATGGGGAGAGTTTTCCTGAGACAGGGAGTGGATTAATAGGGAATTTAAATTTTTTTACAAGAATATATTTATATATTTATGTGTCGCTTGTATAATTAAGTGAATTAAAATGTCATATATAAATGCATATGGTATGCACTCAAAAAGTATTCATTGACTGAATGAATTAATGAATGAATACATAAATATGTAAGCAACACAGAAAAACTAGAAGAATATGCATGAAAATGTGACAATGGTTATCTCTGAGTGGTGGGATCCCGCGTGAGCTTTGTTTTTCCTCTTTAGGGTTTTCATTCTTTTTAAGCTTCCTGCATTGAGCATTGTGTTTGTCAGAGTCATGCTAGCTGCTGTGACAGATAACTCCCAGAACAGAAAGTATTGACACAGCAGAAGTTTCTCACTTAGGAAACAGTCCAATACGGGCGTTCCAGGTTGGCCGACAGCTATCCTCTCCACAGTGATCCCAGGACCCAGGCTCCTTACATCTTGTGACTCCCTCACCTAGTGATTATTAGCCATTGGTGATGTTGGCCTCCCAGGGGACATTTGGCAATGTCTCAAGATACTTTGGGGTTGTCAAAACTGGGATGGCAGGTGCAGAGTGCAATCATATCTAATGCTGAAGTTGCAAAACCCTGCCCTAGGGCCTCGGAGTCCTCCTTCCAGCCAGCATACAGGGGTAGCAGGTAGAGGAGACATGCCTACTTCTTAATTACCGTGGCCTGGAAGATACTCAGTCCCTTCTCACTTTGCCTAATAGACAACTAGGCATGTGGCCACTGCTGGGTATGAACTGAGACACTGTATAAACATTTCAGTCTCTCTTTATGAAATGCCTTGAACATCCGTGACCAGTGCTTCAAGGCGAACTAGTGAAAAGTGGCAGGTAGGACAGTGCCTGGATCCTGAATGGAGTTCTGCGCAGAGTCTCTCATGACCGCCAGGGCAGGAGGACCCCCTTCCTGGGTTCCCACCCACAGCTCAGCCTCTTGTCCTCTTTCTCAGTTGAACTTCCTGTCTCCTTTGGGGTGAGAATCTCCACCCCAGTTTCCCATCCCTTAATAGAGTCACCAACACCTGAGGGAGTCCCCCTAGCTTCAGGCTTGCCCGTGGGGGTCAGTCACGTCATTCCTGAGCTGGAGAAGAGGGAAGGACTCTGTTTTCTCAAGGCTAGGTCTGGTGGCTGTGTTTCAGGTCTACCCTACGGCGACGCGAGCACTCGGCCTGGGCACCTGCAGCGGCATGGCAAGAGTGGGTGCTCTCATCACTCCGTTCATTGCTCAGGTAGGTGTCATCCCAAATACAGAGGGGGCGGGCGTGACCAAAGCCATTGCATGGCAGGCAGTTACTATATGCCAAGCCTTCTTCAGAGCCCTCTGTGTGCATTAGCTTATTTTATCCTAATAACCCATCTTATGAGGAAAGAGACATTGCTTGCAGATGAGAAACCTGAGGCTTAGAAGGGTAAAGGGACTTGCCCAAGGTCACACAGCTGAGAGTAGAGAAGATGGAAATCAAACCTGGGAGTCCTTCCCATGCAGAAAGCCCTGGAGGTGTCATATGATTTGGCCAGAAACAATTTGGATGAAAACAAGTAGGCCAACTTGATTTCGTGGGAAACGAATGTCCCCATCCCTGGTTTCTGAGTTGGATAATTAGGTGTAGTTGTAGAATTTTGCAATTCTTTGTGGGTCTTAGAGCATTTCTGCCCATTGTTAGGGGTCCTGTTTTGAAATCGTTTTGCTTTTTATTTTTTCCTGGTTTTATCACTTTTTAAAATTGAGATGAAAGTCACATAACATAAAATTAACCATGTGAAAGTGAATGATTCAGTGGCATTAGCACATTCACACTGTTGTGCAACCACCACCTCTGTCTTAATTCCAAAACATTTTCATCACCCCAAAATAAAACTTTGTACCCATTAAACAATCACTCCCCATTTCCTTCTCCCCACAGCCCCTGGCAACCGCCAGTCTGCATACTGTCCATGTGGATTTATCTATTCTGGAGATTTTATGTGCATAAAATTCCAACACATGTTTTAGCCAGGTAGTTCTGTTCTGCACTCCTGTTTTGGCCATCGTATGTCACTGCAGACTAATATGGTTGAGAGCTTGCCATGTGCCTGCATGGTGCTAAGTGCTCCTGAGGTATCCTCTCATGAGGAGGTGGACGCTGCCCTCCTGCCCATTTGGCAGATGAGGAGATGAGGTTTAGCTGGGCTGGTGATTTGCATGGTGCCATCAAGCTTGGAAGTCAGCAGAGGTACTGCTCCGGGAGAGAGTGTTGTTATAAGGAATACAGACTCTTGAGCCGATGGGGTCTGGGTTCAAGTCCCATCCTTAGTATCTGCATGAACTTGGGTATACTTAACCCTCTCTGAGCTTCAGTTTTTCCCTCTGTAAAATGGGGATGAAGTACCTACCTCATAGAGCTGTCGTGAGGACGAAATGAGACAATCACACAGAGTGCTTATAAGAGGGACTGGCGTTATCTGTATTATCTGGCCGGTAGACCATTCAGAAGGGATGCTCTGACCGGCATGTGTCTTCCTCTACCAGGTGATGTTAGAATCCTCCGTGTACCTGACGCTGGCGGTTTACAGTGTCTGCTGCCTCCTGGCTGCCGTGGCCTCCTGCTTTTTGCCCATCGAGACTAAAGGCCGTGGACTGCAAGAGTCCAGCCACCGGGAGTGGGGCCAGGAGATGGTCGGCCGAGGGACGCACATCACAGGCGTCACCAGGTCGAACTCTGGCTCTCAGGAGTAGTGACCGATGGGGGGCTGAGCTGGTCTTTGAGGCTGTAGAGCACGGGGCGCTGGTGGAACCCCGCTGGGGCACTGACCGTCACTGCCGACACCAAGAACTCATCCTAGAGTACAACCTGGACCCTGGTTGCTCATATTCATCGAGACCCACCTGGGGATGGGGAAATGTTTGCTCTGGGGGTGCTCTGTATGTGTGGGGGGAGGTTTGTTAATAACCTGTGGATCTGCATGGGAAAACGGCCACACTAGGAGTGCCTGGTGGTGCCAGTGGCCAACCAGACGCCATCCAGAATCAGCTGGTCACACCCTTTGGTGAACAAAAACCAAAGGTTCGCTGTAGATACAGTCCAGGCCCAGCCCCAGTGAAAGCTGACGCCTAGTGAGTCGACACCTGCCACCCACCAGTAGGTTTCTCCTATACCCTCAGCCCCCAGCTTTCGTCTTTGAAATCAAAGGTGACTTGGGTGTGACCTGAGCAGCTTTTTCTTGCATCCAAGAAACGTTCCCTCAGATGAGGCCCCTGGGTTTGCCTCCCCAGGCAGGGCCTGACTAGTGGAGGCTCTGGCAGATGGACATGCATTTGAACTTGAGCCACATACCCCACCTGGGCCCCTTTGGAGTTGCTGTCCCTGGCTCTAGGGGATCCAAATGTGTCCACGGGGACCGCTGGGCTTGCACCAGATGACAACCTCAGAGAGCTGTTACCCCTGGTCATTGGAGACTGAGGCCGACGGGGCTGAGAACCAAGCCCAAAGCCACAACAGGGGCCTCCTGTTTGGCAGCAGCAAAGGTCACGTTGGGACTTCTTTTCTGGTTCCCTCCTTAATTAGGTGGATTGGTGACTCTTGGGGAAAGAAGACAGTTAACTGAGGTCTCAGTGCTTTTGATTTTTGAGCGTGGGCGGATAGATAAATGGACAGAGAAAACAAAAGGATGCTACACCAACTGGCTGCTCCTGTCGGGGTCGGGGACCAGGAACCCTCCCACCCTGGTTCCTCTGCCACTCTTGCTGTCAAGGGCTGGCATGGTCTTTACATAGAGGCAGCTCTTGGGGTTCCGGCAGTGGAACCCACGGTGGGGCTGCTGCGGGGTGGGGAGGACTGGGAGGACCCAGATGTGTGAAATGTGTACATTTTCAAAGGAAGAGAAGGGAGGTCAATAGGATTTGGGGTTGGCCTTGGAAAGAAGGGCTGGCACCATGTCTCTGCGGACAGCACCCACCTCCAGGATTTGGTTTACACAAGCCTTTTCCCCGTCGGAAAGGCAGGGAACCTAGAGAAGGAGGGAGGAAGTGGCTGGATTCCATCAAAGGCCAGAGAAGATTGACCCTCTGCTTGGAGATACCTGCTTGAAGTCAACATTGCGAGGAAACCAAATGTGTACGTTCATCTCTTATTAAAACATGTTGGTGATGGACATTGCAAGGGGCGAAGTTTGTTTGTCTAATGTCCTAGTGACAGTTTAGCTTAATGGTCTTGCCAATTTTATCCATCCAGGGTCATCTCAATGCTTTATTTATTTCTTTTTTTTTTTAAAGATTTTATTGGAGAATTGGGGAAGGGGAACAGCCAAGTTGTTGTCCTTCATTCTTAGTTGTGGAGGACACAGCCAGCTCAGCTCCAAGTCCAGTTGCCATCCGGCTGCCAGTTGGCAGCTCGCTGCCACTCAGCTCAAGGTGCCGTGTTCAATTTTAGTTGCGGGTGGGCGTAGCCCACCATCCCATGTGAGAGTCAAACTGGCAACCTTGTTGTTAGGAGCACGTGCTCTCACCAGCTGAGCCATCCTGCCACCTGTTGGCAGCTCAGTGGGCAGATCAGCTCGGGTGCAGCTCACTGGCCCATGGGGGAATTGAACTGGTGACCCTGTTGCTCAGAGCTCATGCTCTTTTTTTTTTTTTTAGCTGAGCCATCCTGCCACCTGTTGGCAGCTCAGCAGCAGCTCAGCTCAGGCCGGGAATCAAACTGCTGTTGCTCAGAGCTCAAATGCTAGAGCTCATGCTCTTAACCAACTGAGCCACTCGGCCGGCCCTCAATGTTTTAATATGCTTTAATATGACAATCTTTCCCATAAAGGGGGAAAGTTGCACAGTTGACTGCCACCATCACAACTTGACTCAAACGATGTTGAGGTCACAGTGAGCAACTTCTTCAGGCTCAAATCCTAGGGTGACTGCAAACAATCCCGTGTCCCTGAAATATGGGCTGCAGTCGCCTTGGCCCAGGCAGTCAGAGAGGCAGTGGCTTGGCAGATTTACCTCTCCCTGACAATGTGAGTGTATCCTTGAACCCTGAGTGGCTAGAGCTCTAATTATTTCTGGTCTGCTGAGCTCTCCTGGGTAACACAGAACCTTTCTTGTCTTATTTGCCTTCCAGCTGACCAGACCTGCCGTATGAGCAGGTCCACTTCCTTCCTCCTCAAATAACCTGGAGGAACTGGGGACTGGGGTGGGGAAAGAGTGCTTGGTGGGTAGAAACGTTGTCCAGGGGATGGGGGAAAGAAGCCTGCTATTGAGAGCTTTCTCTTCTTGAGAAAATGAAAGTTAAAAACTTTTTGCCTTCTAAATTGCCTGCCCTTAAGAAAAATCAATGTTATTGAATGATATAAGAGCTGCCACAAAAGTTTGCCCCGGGCTTCAGCTGAGGACGTTTGTATCTAATTTTGAATCATCCAACAGCTTCTATTTCCATTAATGGAAATGACATCTATTTCTCTGAGTGTTAGGAAAGATTTCGGAAAATGGCAAAAATGTTTAATGTAGCCAGAGTTATCTAGTTTCTTTCTTTCCCTTACTTCAAGTATTCTCAGGAACACATACATGACCCTGGTGGTGTTGGCAATGAGATGAAAGACTATCTTAGGGTTGAACTTTGAAATAAACATGGGCATTTATTATTTTTAATTATTATTAGGCAACAGAAAGCCTTAAAGGGTGAGATTAAGAATCTCCCTTAGTTACTACCAATAAACATCAAAGGACTGGATACCTTGAGCTGCAAGCCTCAGTAAAACTAGTCAATAGTAGCTTAAACCATTAAAATATAATTGTTCATTTAACAACAAGTCCACAGAGCCAGGCAGTTCTAGGAAAGGTTCAGCAGCTGAATGATGCCATCAAAGACCCAACTTTTTTTGCCTCCACCATCCTCTGCATTTGAAACCGCATGGTCACAAAATGGCTGCTGAAGGTTTGGTCATTGTATTTATTTTCAAAGCAGGTAGAAGCGGGAAGGAACGGTCACAAAAGGTCTGCTTTCAAATGGGCCTGGTTTTATTTTGGATGAAAGGGAGGTTCTTCAGCAGATTGACCATTGCTTCATGTTGGTCAGATCTGGGTCCCATGCCCTTCCTAGCATGAATCCTTCCCTAGGGCTGGGGAAGGAAGGACCTACTTCCCACAGGACCAAGGGATACCCACAGCCTCCTGAACACAAAATTGGGGTTCTGTTAGCACGGAAGAAGGAAGGCGATGGCTATGGGAAGTGGGATGGAGGAGAGGAGCCTCGCCACCGAGTTCTCATCAAGGCTGTTTTAATGCAAGGAGTAGAAATTAGACTCAGGTTCATTCAAATGAAGTATAGCTTTATTTTAAGGTTAGGGTTGGTAGTTAATTTCTTACAGAGGACAACCAAGGGAACATAAATGAGTAAAATGGAAGTGTAAGGAACAACAGGAAAAGGGGGTACTGTGGCAGAGCAAGAAACATGGGTCCCATTCACGGCAGGCCACTACTACTTAGTTCTAGCTGATTTTGTTGCACGGTGGGATCTCCCAATTTTCAAGACAGGAATCTGGATTTTTATGTGAAATCCCCAAAGTTTAGTATATTGGATCAAAATTTTTTAAATGCTGTGTGAGCCCAATAAAATCCATCTGCAGGCCAGGTTTGGTTGGTGGGTTGCCAGTTTGCAGCCTCTGAAATGTTAGGAAGATCTCAGGAACAATGTGCAGCCTGCCGTCACACAATGGAAAAGGGGAACGGGGGAGCCACCAGGGACCAAGGCAGCCCCCTCTTTGGATCTGTGGCCCCATTCCACCCTTCTCTGTAGACCGGCTTCCTTCTGCCTCCTCGTGGCTGCTAACCACGCATGTGACTCCTGCTCACCATGGCTCAGCTCTGAAAACATATCTGACTCAGCTGTTTAGTGTCCCACTTCCAAATCCTCAGAAGAGAAAGCTGATTGGCCCAGTTTAGGGCTTGTTCCAGTCCTGGTCCAATTAAATTGGGTCAGGGAAGGGTGGGGTCAAAAGGTACAAACATGGTGGCTTTGGCTTGCCCTTTTCAGCAAGGTGGCACAATGACAGGTATGTCTGGAACCCACGGCAATACATGTGTAAGCTCTTGAGTCTGTTCATCATAATTCTATTACAGATCATGCCATGGCAGGTGGTCTGTATGCATGGAGTTTCAGCCATGCATCAAGCATGCTATTCAACATGAAGGATGCAAAAAAGAGTGAGACATGGTCCTTATCTTCACAGGGTAATGGGGAGGGGAAACAGACATACACAGATCATTGCGACGCAGGGTGATATGGGCACTGTGGAGGGATGCAGAGTATTGTGGGAGGCATCAAGATGCCAATCCTGAAGCTCTCGGATGTCCTGAATGCCCATCTGACCCCTCAAAGACTCAGTGGCTTCAGCCAGACTTTAGTTGCTGGTGGTGCTTTCCCGTATTCTGTATTCTGATTCTTGGACATCTGAACATCCATGATGACATCACACGTAACCATCCTCGATTAATCAAGAATAGTTAATGATGGGCCACTCCAAATGCCACCATGCCAGAGAGCAGAGCGCCTTCTAAATTCATCAGTACGAAACAGTTCTATTCACAACAGCACCAAAAAGAATAAAACACTTAGGAATAAAAGTAACAAAAAGAGTGCAGGCCATTTACGAACTACAAAACAATGCTGAAAGAAATTGAAGTTCTAAATATTGTAAATGGAGAGACATTCCAGGATCCTGGATCAGCAGCCTTAAAATTGTTAAGATATCAATCACTACTTTGAGAATTGATCTGTAAATTCAACGCAATTCCTATCAAAATCCCAGCTGGCTTTCTGTGGGGAAATTGGCAAGCTGTTCGTAAAATTCATATGGAAATGCGAAGGACCCAGAATTGCCGCTGATACCATTTGGGATGTAGAACAGGTATTACATGTTGCAAATGCCATGCCTCACCTCTTCTGTCTCCAGTTCTACATATAACTTCCTGCAACGAAATCTGTTACAGCATCCTCTCAAGTTCGCTCTGTGACATTAATGCTCTGAGCTAACGGTTTCCATAGCCAGGTAGGTTTAGGGAGACTGGATTAAGCAACATCAAATAGGTGCCTTTGCTGTACGACGTTTTAGAACCTTTGATATTTTAGTGTGATTTGTCATCAAGTTACTTAACCTCAACTGTCCTCAATTTCCTGCCCTCCTCTTTGATTTTCTGTATTCTCCTTTCTCCTGAGGACTCATGGGATAAATCTTCATAATGTCAAAGCCAGAGAAAGTAGAAAGACCTCAGTGATCAGAGGGTCTCCACGTGGGGCCGGACTCACCTCCAGGAATTGACCTGTGGTTCCCTCTCACCTCATGCTTCTTGTGGACAGGAGCCAGGGGTGGGGGTCGG
>NW_017731479.1:3525376-3543336 GCF_001890085.2 Hipposideros armiger
GGGGGGAGTGACAGCTTAGAGAGGAGCACGTTGATTAGTGGGCCAAGGAAAGTGGGGAGTCCTTGTGGGGGAGGCGGTGCTCACTGGCGTCTTCAGAGGTGGGATGGTGGCATCCTGAGTAGCTTCCTTTCTTCCAGGATTCCCCCAAAGAGCTTGGCCGCCTCTAGGGCGCAGCCCCAGTGGATGGTGAGCCCGTAGCCTCCATGGCCATAGTTGTGGATGACCTGGGAGAGGCAAGAGAAAAGTTGGCCTGGTCTGTCCTGGAAGATCCAGGAGCTTTCTGAAGAGTCCTGGGCACCCAGGAGGCACCAGAGCTCCTCTCAGCGCCCTGATGGGAGGGTGGGGGACCCTGGGAACAGCAGAAAGGAGATTGTTTGGGGACCTGGGGTTGACATCATAGACTCCTCTTCTGCTTAGCAAATGGACCTGCTTTATATATGCTCAGCACAGGAAACGTAGAGTCATCTAGAACTCAGGTCAGAGATTCCCCACCCTCACCCCCATGCCCTGCCACACGCAAACACACACACACACACACACATCAAATTGTTGTAGTTCCCTAAATCACTGTCCTCGTTCACATCTTGCTCCAGACTGCTGAACCCCTGTGTTAATAGATGACTCTTCTACCCACGTTGGGAGAAAAAGAAATGCAGGGGCACCATATGGGTGGACTCTGGAGACAGAGGCAAGACTCTCTGGACCTTTTTCAAAGCAGAAACCTTTCGCAGGGAGTTAAACTCCATATGTGACTCTCCCTTCTATACGCACACACAGAGTCACACACCTACACACACACACACACACACACACACACACACACTAAGAAAGGAAGGGTGACTTAGATAGGGAAGATTGCTTTCCCAGCCATCACCCACCCCTGTCAGTGCCTTCGGCCCAGGACAACTCCCATCATTTTAATAAGCCCCAGAGAGATGATGGGGCAGCCACGAAAGGACATCTGGGAAATGGCGCTGGAGTCAAATTCAAACCACATCCCAGCTCTGCCCCTCAACAGTAGTATGATTTGGGCGAGTGACTTCACCATTGGAGTCTCATTTTGCTCATCTGAAGCATGGGAAGAACAATCCCAATCCCAAAGAGCTGTAGGGGAGATCCCAAAAGGTCGTTCGTATGGTGGACGCAAAGTAGATGCTCGGTAAGTGCCCATTTCCTTCTATTCGACCACAGGCTTTAGCAAACTGAGGCACTGCCCTCTAGGTAACCTTGATCAGCTCCTTTGCCATCACTGAGCCTCAGTTTCCCCACTTATAGTGAAGGGGGTATTAGCCATCACTGTCCCTGCCTGCCAAGAGGTTGTGTGGAGCCCAAGGTCAGGCAAGACTGTTCCCTGGAAGTGCCAGGAGCCTCTTAGGAGTGGGGAAGTCATTGCTTTCCTTGCCAGGAAAGCATACCTCTGTGTTTGAAGATCCAAAGCGAAGCTGTTCTCTTTCTAGCCGAATCTGGGGGCGCACTGGCCGGAAGCCAGTCAATTCAGCAACAATTTTGGCATCCTGGAAAGAAAAATGTTAGTACTTCATCTGTGGATTTTTTTTTCCTGCTGCCATTTTTAGGTAATAGTCGGCTTTCTAAATCTCATTATCATTACCACCACCACTAACACCATCACTGTCTCTTTTATTAATCACCACTACTATCATCACCACCTTTATCAGCCACCAACATCCTTACTATCACTACCACCACCTCACCACCAGTTCGACCAACTACCTCATCTTCACCAACCACCATCACCAGCATCCACCACCATGATATTATCAACAATTACCACCTCACCACCATCCTTATCACCACCCTCAACGTTTTCATCAATACCAACCATTATCCCCTACCCCCATTCCCCACCCATCACCGTCACTATTGTCATCGTCACTAGGAGGCAAATGTGAAAACTGAGATTTTTGCAACAAATACACCTGCTCCCTGTGAACACAGACTAAGGTGTTTTGGGAACGTCACCTCAAGAGAGAGCAACTCTTAGCCATGATCCTAGAGGTTTCATCAGCCCACAGCCAGACTTCCCTGTACATTATCAAATTCTGGTGTATTCCACAGACCCTTGCTGAAATTAATTTGCCCAATTCCCCAGTGCTGGAATCTTCCCATCCTCAAGTGTCCTTATGATCAAGTTGCCAGGATCCTGATCTAGGGCACGGATACCGCTCCCCACCTTACCTTTAGCGTGGGCTCCAGTCTGCAGCAGCCTTCCCAGATGGTGTTGTGGTCTTGAATATTGTTCACCTCACTCCAGTTCCCCAGCTGGAAGATGCCTCCAAGAGTCACTCCCTGGATCCTAGATACAAGTAAAGATGAAGGAAAATGAAGCCTTTGAGGAGAATGGGGGTGGTCATCATGTTCACCCTTACCACCATGTAGACCTAAACCACTACTACCCCAACATTGTCATCCCTGCTCACAAAGCCATCAACACCACTGCAGTCGCCAGCACCATCGACTACCACCTCCACCATCACCATTTACATCGCTGTCAACGTTGTCATCTCTTCCAACGTATAGCATAGTGACCATAGTTAACAATACTGTATTATGTACTTGAAAATTGCTAAGAGAGTAGATCTTAAATATTCTCACCACACACACACAGAAGAAATGTAACTATGTAAGGTGATGGATGTGTTAACTATGCTTATTGTGATAATCATTTTGCAATATATGCATACATCAAATCATCATGCTATACATTTTAAAAGTACCTAATTTATGTGAATTATATCTCAGTAATGCTGAAAAAAAATATTGCCATCTCCATCAACATCATCTTCACTACTGCCTTTCTTGCTGCCATTAATATGTCATCACCATCAACTCCAGCCACCATTTCCATTACCATCGTTAGCCACTGATATTGTCATCTCCACCACACCACAAATATTGCTGTTGAGACAGTTGGCACAACCACATTAACATTGCCTTTGAGACTGTCATCCCTGCCACACTACTAACATCATCACTGATCATGTCATCTCCATCAGCACCAGCTACTGCCACCACTCCCAGTCACTACCATCATCAACAGTGATCTCCTCATCAATAACAATACTATCTTTCCTACCATTATTTCGCTATCAACAATATTGTCATCCAATCAGCACTACCACCATCTTCACTAACATCGTCACCTTTACTGTTAATATTATCATCACCATCAACCCCAGTCACCATTCCCACCATCACACCCATTATTGCCATTCATACCACTTTTTTTTAAGATTTTATTGGGGAATTGGGGGAGGAGAAGCGTTGGGGAATTGGAGAAGGGGACCAGCCAAGTTGTTGTTCTTCAGCCTTCATTGTGGAGGGCGCCAGTCGCCATCTGGCTTCTCGTCAGCAGCTTGTGGCCGCTAAGCTCAAGGTGCTGTGTTCAATCTTAGTTGTGGGTGGGCGTAGCCACCATCCCATGTGGGAGTTGAACCAGCAGCCTTGTTGTTAAGAGTGCACACTCTATCCACTGAACTATCCAGGTGGCAGCTCAGCTCAAGGTGCCGAGTTCAGTCTTAGTTGCGGGTGGGCGTAGCCCACCATCGAACAGGCAGTCTTGTTGTTAGGAGCACGTGCTCTCACCAGCTGAGCCACCCTGCCACCTGTTGGCAGCTCAGGGACAGCTCAGCTTGGGCGCAGCATCACTGGCCCATGTGGGAGTCAAACCGGCGGCCCTGTTGTTCAGAGCTTGCGCACTTAAGCCAACTCTTAACCAACTGAGCCACTCAGCCGGCCCCATTCATACCACTTCTTGTGTCTCCAGCATCACCCTTTTCTCCAGTGTCACCACTACTGTCATCTAACAGTACGTTCAAGACAGAGCCCAAGTAAGGCTAGGTCCTGCCTTCCCAGGGATTTAATTACACTTAAAAAAACACTGGAAGAAAAAACAAGGGGCATGGGGCATAAAGATGCCCTCTCTTTTGCCCTAGGATGTCATGTTTTTACCCTGGAATGATGTACGGGGACTTGTAGATGCCTCCATGTTGATCATGGGTGATAATGAAATGCTTCATCCAAGGAGCATCTACCTGTTGATAGAGGATGGAGTAGTCTCATCAGTGGAGTGGGATCAGCAGGCCCCTCTGCCCTGGCCCCCTCCAAGACCAGATGTCCTGATATGAGAGGCTGATTCTTGAACCCCTTGCCCCAAGTCTGCACCTGACTGCCTGCTCTTGCAGGATGAGCACCCTGAGAGCCACCCTGTTCCCCGAATCATTGCACATTCTCACCCACATGTTCACAGAAAAGCCGAGCACACGTGCAAATGCACACATTACCCTACCTCAGAAACACACACACACACCCATGCACCTACACACACATGTACACTCACAAATAGGCATGTGTCACGCACATGCACACTTACAGGGTAAGAGGCGATGTGGGCCAATGCTTACACATTCAGGCCCTTAAGCCACGTTGCTTGGGTTCTAATCCCAATTCCACAATTTATGACTGTGCAAACTTATGCATATTACTTAATGTCTCTGTGCCTCAGTTTCCACATCGGTAAGATGTCCATGGTGATATGATAGACCCCATCTCAAAGGGTTGTGGTAAGGATTAAATGAATTAACACAATAAAGTGATCAGGGCTGTGCTTGGCACTTCGTAAACACTCCATATGTGTTTGCTCTACTTATTATAACACAGGCATATGCAGCTCCCACATATGTACAAACATACACACACATGCTTTGCTATTAAGAAGAAATCCCAAAAGAAAATTTTGGTGTCCCTGATGCATCCTCTCTCTTTGGAGATGAAATAAGCAGGCGGCTACAATCTTCCTAGCAACAAAGTCAGAGGTGTCATCCTGCACCTTTGCACTCACCTTAATGATCTGCCCCCGGCCGGGCTGCAGCAGGGGGTCTGATTGCAGCTCCCCAGCCCGCACACCAGTGCAGTTGATAATCACATCGGTGTCTCCTCTTGCTACCTGGCAGCAAGCAACAAGGCAGGTGGGGTGGGAGGGTGTAAGGCCCCTGGTATCCCCTGACCCTCCCTCTCCCCTCCCCCACCTCGAAGATCTCAGCTCCCTATGGCACAGCAGTGCGGGGCTCAGTGAGGACTCCATGGGCATGGCTCCCAAAGTCCTCTGTGCCATTTACCTGCGGTGTGGCCTCAGAGATGTCCTGTCACCTCCTCAAGGCTCAACTGCCTTCGCTATAAAATGGGGGTGGTAACGCATGTTCATAGGCTACTGTGAGGATCCAGTGTGACTCTGGACTTAGAAAACAGTAATGTGCAAGGTGGGGACCTTCTTGAAACCTTCCAGAAGAAGTCCAAAAGCAAGCAGAGATATTTCTCTTCCTGCTTCTGTTTCCTTTTTATTACATTCTCTTGCCTTCTACTCTCCCAAGACATCTTCAGAAGGCATGTTGGAACCTCTAGTTCTGGGCATTATGGGCTACTTGACAGCTCAAGGATGTAGTCTGATGAGCACCCAATCTCCCAGCCCAGCCCCCGTGACTCCCCGCCCAGGTCAGTCATGGGTTACACACACATCACAAGGCACTGTTATCATTCATGAGCCCGTATTTGCCACACTGGGCTGTGAGTTCCTTGGGAATGAACGCTGTGCCTGAGTCAACTATATTTCCCAATCAGGGCTGGACCCAGAGCAGGTGCTTATTATGGAATGCCGGTAGCTACAAGTACTGAGCACTCCCCATGTCCCGAGCACTAGTCTAGGTGCTGGGATTGAGTGACGTCATAGAGCAAAGCTCCTGGTGCATAGCCAATGCCTGATGGCTGCTGCTACTATCATTATTATTGGTGATGGTGTTACTTCAAAGGTGAGTCAGCTGAGAACTGTGGCTTTGCAGAAACATCAACCCAGATGTCGGCAGGAGGCAACCAAGTGTCTAGAACTTGGGGGTGGAGTGCAGCCGATACCGGGGAGAGCAGCTACTAGCTCTCTGGCCCTAAAATTCAAGGAGGTTTAAATATAGGTCAGTTCTTAATGGCCACCATGATGCCACTGTCCCTTTGCTTCTGCCACCAATATCAGGGTAGAATGCCTGAGTCCTACTGGGATTGACAAAGGGCCTAGGGTTTGGGATGGGCCTCAAGGGAACCTGGAAGGCTAAGAAGGGGGCCCCCAGCCCAGCAACAGGAAGAAAAGGCCTCCCCTCTTCTTCTCTCTCCCACACCTGACCCCTTCCAGCCCTGTAGCTCACCTCCTCAAAAGACTCCACCTTCCTCTGGAAGAACTTCACTCCCCTCTCAGTTAACCTAGGATGATCAAACACATCAAAAAACCCAGTACTCAATTCCCTGTCCCATCTCTCCACGAGGATGGCATGGGGGACGTTTCCCAAATAAACTTCTGTCTCACAGGATGCTCTGTGAGAAAATGGCTGTATCGTCAAGTCAGTTCCTGAGCACCTTGATGGGTTAGTGGGCCATGAAATGTCCCTTGGGAAATCTGAGATGGTCCAAGCCCCTCATCAGTCAGATGGAGATGAGAGAAGGGCCTTGCTGAAGGTCATACAGTGAGTCAGTGATGGGACTGGGACTCGAACCCAAGCCTCTTATTGGAAATGCTTCCTCCTACCACCACATTGCTTTGTACTACCAAAGGCGATGAGATACGGCGTGGAGGAGGGGCAGGATTGGACCAATGCCACATGCCCCTTTGTCAGAAGCAGAGCATGAGGAAGGCGGCGGGCTGGGGACACACACACTTCCCTCTAAATATCCCAGTGGAAAAATAGCTGTCACTGTTAGAAATATAGTAGAAATATCAAAAGAATAGGAAATAAACTACAATACATAAAGGCTGAAGTACAACCTCAATATTATTATATCTACATCGTTTCCTCAACATAGAAAAACTGGGAACATTCTTTCCTGGAAGAGTCTAAACAGGAGTCATTATGTGTCCCAAGCTTAGAAGAAATTACCATGGTTTAGCACAGCGCTTCCCAAACCTGGCTGATAATTAAAATCACTCAGGAAACTTCCTTAAATACAAATTTATGAGCCCCATCCCAGAGGTTTTGGTTCAGTACACATGAATCAGGGTCCTGAAATCTATGTTTTTTTTATAACCTCCCTAGGTCATTTGATAAAAGCCACTATCTATTCCAGATTTTAAAACATCTTAATAAAATAGTAATATATAGGAAATATATGGAATCTTCCTTAATATGAATGTATGTGAATATAAATGTAAAGTTATCTCTCAAGCTAATGTTTGCTAATGTAGAACACTACAAGATTTCTATTTACATCAGGAACAAGACAGGGACATTCACTGTCATCTGTATTAGTTAACATTGTTCTGGAAGTACTGGCCATAGCAATTAGACAAGAAACAAAAGTGAGGCATAAAAAATGGCAACTTATGTTTTATAGATGATGAAAATATATCTGGAAAACTTGAGAGAATCCATTTAAAACTATTACACAAGCATTACAGATTTTAACGAGGTTCATAATAAATATCACATGTAAAAAACTGCCCACATGGTTCCGTTGCCCAACCAGGCGCGGGAACCATTGTCTTAGTGTCCAAAAGGGATCAGGACCAAGGATAGGTCCCATCATGCCTAAGGGTTAACATTTGGGGTTAGTCAATACAAAGAATCCAATGAACAATCATCTACGACAACCCTGGTCCCTGGGAGGTGTTTTCCTGAAACTGATGTTGAAAATCTCACCTTTCCGTCAGCCACTGTAGATATCTCCTCCCCTCCAGAATCAGGCTTGTGTTGAACCAGCCATAGCTAGAGTCACAGCAGGCAAATATGGGAATACAAGATCAGAATCAGAGCTATATTTGAAGGCTGTCAGATGGAGGTGGGAGCAGCATCGTCTTTTGGGCGCCCAAGAGCAGAGTCAAGACCATTGGATGAAGTTCAAGGGGGAAGTGGTTTTCAGCTCAATGCAAGGAAAATTTTTCTATCAGAGAAAGCCATCCTTGACATTGGTATGTGCAAGTGGAGACGACACACATCTGTAGAGGGGATTCAGGTATTGCAAGGAGAGGACCAGAGAGGCATGTAGGGAAAGGAATGAAGGGGTTTGGAATCAGACTGGGTTGGAATCCCATTTTGGTCACTTGGCTGTGTGACCTTGGGAAGTGACTTAGCCCCTCTGAAGCTCAGTTTCCTCATCTACAAAAGCGAATAGTGATTTGGAGATTATTGGCTTGAGATCTGTGATTCCAGATCCCCAATCCCCTTAGCCCAAGTTCCAATTTGCGTGGGAGGCCTCTCAGAAGAAGTTGGACAGAGCATCCATAGACCAAGGTCCCAGGAGTTCTAGGTCTGGAATAGGAAATTTGGCGACTCCATCTTCTGCTACTTTCTGGATAGGTATGTATGAACTGTGGGGCCTCAGCCCCTTTGCCCATGACAATAACCTTACCTGTAATCGGGGAACATGTCCAGCTCTCTTGGGGTCAGCTTCCGAAATCCCAGGAAAGTGTTCTTCCAGAAAGGGTCCTGCAGAAGAAGGAGAGAGGATGATGACTTTTTGCCCACAGGGATGGGCAAACATCAATAATAATGATAACAACAAAACCTTATATAATGTTTACTGTGAGTAAGGTGCTGTTCCAAGCACTTTATTTATATCACTCCACTTAATCTTCACAACTACCCATTGAGGTAGATACTCTACCTATCCCAGTTTTATTGATGGGCTGATTGAGGCTTAGAGAGGTTAAGTAACTTGTCTAAAGTCACACAGCTAATGAATGGTGGAACTGAGATCTGAGCCCACATAGTTTGGCTTCAGAGTCCAAATTCTTAACTATTATGCTATACTAAGGGTAAGAGTAAGACTGGGGGTGAGTGATAGGGTAAGGATCAGAAATATGGGAGAAAAAAAAGGGTGAACGTGAGAGTCACCAAGGGGTGGCAGTGGGAGGCAGCAAAGCATAGGGTCAACTTAAATGGAGATTTTGACCTCACCACTGACCATCTTGAATGCTCTGAGACTCAGTTTGCTGGTCTGTATCATGGAGTTAATTGTCACCCTTGGTCCTACGGAAGGTTAACAGGTAATGTGGTTAATGCCTTTAGCATGGTGCTAAATGTTAACTAACCCTTGGAGAGCTGGCATGGATGGGGTTCTGGGCACCCATCCAAATCACCCTTTCCAAGCGACCTGAGACCATCCCCCAAGGCTATGCCCTTCTTAACACATTGGGCACCATGTGGTCACAGAATGCCTGGGTTCAAATCCCAGCTCTGCCACTGCAAAGCTTTGTGAGCTCAGGTAGCTGACTCCATTTCATCTGCAAAAGGAGGATAATATTAGCACTTACTTCCTGGTTATTGTGAGAATTAAATGAGTTGCTCTTTATAAAATAGTTAGGACAGGGCCTGGCACACAGTAGGTACTTTTTTGTACAATATGAGTGTTTTAGTTCATCTTGATGAAAAGCCCTGGAACCTCCAGGGGTGCAGGAAACCTTTTGGTGTTAGCACCAAGTGCCCACCACTACAGGATGTGTCTGAGTTTTACCCATACCAATTAAAAGCTATCCCCTTGTTCATCAGAAGATTCTTTGGTCTCTGCCAATTTTATAAACAAAAAATTGGAAACAAAAATAATTTTTAAATGGGCTGGCTGAGTGGCACATTGGTTGAGAGTTGGCTTGGGATGCCAGCTCTGAGCAGCAGGTCCCCGGTTTGGGTCCCACATGAGGGCCAGTGATGCTGCACCCTCTACAGCTAGGATTGTGAACAGCAGATCGACCTGGAGCTGAGCTGCTGTGGGTCGCCATCCATGGTGTAGGCTGCAGTGGGGCTGGCCAGCAGCTGTCATTCACTTTCATGAGCTGCTGTGAGCCGCTGTGAGCGGCCACCCAATGGCAGGAGAGCAACTGCCTCACCCGGGAAGAGCGCAATGATAGTACCAGCATGGGCCAGTGAGGCGACGTCCTCCACAACTAGACTGAAGAACAAAAAGGACAGCAACTTGTCTGTTCCCCTTCCCTGATTCCCCAATGCTGTTCCCCTCCCCCCAATTCCCCAATATAATCTTAAAAAAAATTTAAAGCAAAAATAGATTTGAAGTAAGCCTGTTTTGGGGTGGCCGGATGACTCAGTTGGTTAGAGCACGTGCTCTTAACAACAAGATTGCTGGTTTGATTCCCACATGGGATGGTGGGCTGTGCCCCCTGCAACTAGATTGAAAATGGCGACTGGACTTGGAGTTGAGCTGCGCCCTCCACCACTAGATTAAAGGACAACAACTTGACTTGGAGCTGATGGGTCCTGGAAAAAACACAGTTACCCAATAAAAATTAAAGACAAACAAACAAACAAAAATAAATTAAGTAAGTAAGCCTGTTTTGCACATAGAAGTCTCAAAGTACTCCCCAGATTCAAGGCCCCAGCCTGAGTCTGTGATCAAGGCTCTGCCCCATGGTCATGGACTCCTCACTCACCGGAACAGCTTCACAGAAGAGGTTGTAGCCTGAGATTAGGGCCAGGCCCATGTTTGCAGCATTGGGAGAATTGATGTGGCTCAGGAGATAGTCGAAGGTCTGCTGGTTCCAATGCCTGGAAGGGTCCCCCAAAGTATCATCACCTAAGACCCTGAGCTGGGTAAGACAGCTTTGAGGGTCAGCTTGCATGGGACTATGATCAGGCTGGTGGGGATGTGTCCAAATCCAGAAATCCACCATGTTCCACTCCTGCAGCACCCCAAGTGCCTATGAGTCTTCTACTTCCCAAAACTTTCCAGCATTTCCCCATTAATAGGAAAGAGAAGAGGCGGAACAAATGAGCTCCATCACAACCATTTGAAGCCCACCTCTGTCTCGGGATCATGTCGTTTTTTTAGTTTAAATGAAGACTTTGACCTCATTTGGAGAGTGTGAGCCACATGGTTCAGGCTCTCTCTGGGTGCTTCCCATTGTAAACACAGGTGGCAGACATAAGCTTGCTCCTCCCAAACGCGTTCCTCTTCCCGCTGGGCACACAGCTCAACTACATTTCCCAGACTCTCTTGCAGCTAGGTATGGCCATGTGACTGCATTCTGGCCAATGGGCCCTAAAAACTCCGCACACTTGTTCCTCATGCTATGCTCCTTCCACAGGGGCCAGCCCTTAAGAATGGCAATGGCGGAAGCCACAGAGGAGGATGGCGGAGCCATGAGATGGAAGGACCCTGATCCCTGAATTGCCACCCACTGATCAGGAACATTGGTTTTTGGAATTTATGAGAAATAAGAATGAAACTTCTGTTTCAGCCATTATTCATGTCTGGCTTCCTTTTTTGACGCAGCTAGGGGTTTCTAAACTAACATAATGACCTTTGCAATGTCTGTGCTAAACCTGAGCATTGATCCACCCACTTGGAAGTATTCCAGATTCATCGAAGCATATAGCATCGACAGCCACCTGATTTAGGGGAAGAACAGAGACAAAGCCTCCATCTGTCTGGCACACATCACTTCTATCACTGCTAAGATCAAGTAAGTGTAGCATCGATCTGGCACATAAAAGGGGCTTAATACTTATTATGTTCTTCACACGATGCCAGGCCATAGCCTCCACAAAGGGTTTGTTCTTGGTGACAGGGACCTTTAGAGGGGTCACCCCTCTGCAGACTCAGCATCTCTGGCCCCCCCTGGCCACCCTCTGGGGCCCTCACTCACCTTTCCTGTGGGTTTTTGGGGTCGGAGACATAGGGCTGACAAAGGCCGGCAGCCACGTCGGTGTTGGTGAATGGGGTGAAGCGGTCTGCATAGACCTTTATGTCCAGCGACTGCAGGACTGGTTGGTAGTGCTCATGAATGCAGAGAGCAGTGGACAGTCCTATGACCCCAGCTCCGATCACCACCACACGCATTGTGCCAGCCTGCAGAAAAGAAGGGTTGAGGCCTGCCGTCATCACCATCCTCTCCATCACCATCGCCACCATCGCCACCATCCACTGAAGGCTTAGAAAATGCCGGATATTGCCAAATCATTTTTATACTTGATCTTCTCACAAATGGAAAAACTTGAGGAATGGAGAGGCAAAGCAACTTGCCCAAGGTCACACAGCTGATAAGTGATACAGCGTTCTCTGGGTAGCCTCCCCACATACCCTGTACCCCGCTGGGAATATAAAAAGGGCCTAGCAGAGTGCCTGGCCAGCTCGAGGCTAGGGAGAATGGTTAGGACAGTGGGCTCTTGTTTTCAAATCTCAGATCTCAGCTCTGCCGCCTACTGGCCATTGATTTTGGGCAAGATGCTTCATGAGTCTCATTTTCATCTGAAAAATAGGAAAATTAATTCATGCCTCAGAGAGTAGATGAAAGATTTCTCTAGATGGCAAATGTAAAAAGCTTCACACAGTGTCTAGTACAAAAGAAGTGACTTACTGACATTTGTGAAGCGCCTACTCTGTGCCAGCCCCAGCACTAAGTGCTTCCTGTGCATTATTTCATCTAAGTCTCCCAACATTCTTATGACATAGGGACTGATGGAATTGGTTCCACTTTGCAGATGAGGAAACTGAGGCTCAGAGAGATCAAGTCACTTACTCAAGGTCACACAGCCAGGAAGTGGTGCTGCTGGGATTTAATTTCAATTTAAGTAAACTCGATACACAATTATCACAGGCCTACTGTGTGCCAGGCTGGCAGCTGTGGATGCAGCTGTGAGCACATCAGATGCAACGTCTGACCTCAGAACTCAGGTCTTCCAGCGCACTGCCTTGGGGTGCTAGGCTTCTTGGGTCCTTGGAAGTTTCGAAGGCCAAGCAGCTTTTGACCTTGAAGCTGCTTGGGTCTGCACAGCAGGGAGATGTTCTGCTGGCTCCTGCTGAGGCAGAACAAGGGGATGTTTTGTGCCCAGAAGGGCTAAATTCAACTTTCCCTCCTCTTTACTCACAGCTCTCTTCCCACAGAACTTGACTCCTGGCAACTTGGGCCTGTGGCCCCGAGTGGCAGGACATTCTCAATATGGCCTAGTTTTGTAAAGGGGGAAAACGGCTCCAGCCTACAAGAACTGGACTCTGTTGCATTTCAGCAGCCAAGTTGGAGATAAAACCAAAAAACAACAAGGCATCGTTGCTCTGGGCGATTCTCCTTCTAGCTGCCAGCCGGGGCTTGGCTGGGGGGTGGGGAGGGCAGACCCTCTCAGGCACCTCCAGCCTCCTCCTTCAATCTCCTCATCTATAAAATGGGAGTAACCTAGTCACATGGGGTCATCCTGAAGATGAAATGACCAACTTGGCAACAGTTCCTTGTACAGTGCCTGGCACACGGTAGGCCTTCAGTACATGGCAGCCTCCTTCTGTCCCCCAGCACCTTGGAAATAACAAAAGAAAGGACACTGGTTGTAGAGGAGGGGAGAGAAGGAAGAGCAAGTCAGACCTGGCTTCACTTCTGGCTTGCTGTGTGACCTTGGCCAACTTACTTTCCCTCTCTGGGCCTTCTGACTGTCTCTGCATATCCTCTGGGCAGTTGACCACTTTTGTACATTCACAATAAGAAGGCAGGAATAGAGAGATTTCCTGTATTTTCCAAATTCCCTGTAATAAATCCCGGTGGTGGCACGGCGTGGGGAGGTGGCTGTGGGGCAGGCACACCCAGGTTCCCAGCCTGGCTCTGGCACACACCAGCTGTCACGTAACTTGATTGAGCCAGGGTGACCAATCTCCCCAATTTCCCAGGACTGAGGGTGTCCCCAGGATGTGGACTCTGAGTGCTAAAACCAGCAGGGTCCAGCAGCAAACTGGAATGAGTTGGCCACTAACTGAGCCTGTTTCCTCTTCTATAAACGTTTAAGGGTTAACAAAGCTCCCTGCCCATTGTCCCCCCACCAGAATATAAGCTCCAGGAGAGCAGGGACTTTTGTCTTCTGCTCTATCCCCAGAGCCTAGAATAGTGCCTGGCCCATAGCAAGGATTCATAAGTGACTGACTGAATGAATGAATGAATGAATGAGTGAATGAGTGAATGAATGAATGGAGTTCTTAGAATCAAAAGAGAAAATACTCATAAAGTGCTAGGGAGCTCATAAATGACAGCAGTGATTATCATCAGTCCCAATTTGCAGATGAGGCAGCAGAGGCCGGATTGAGCAGGGTGAATTATTTGAGGTCACAACATGAGTTGGAGGAACAGCACGGGTGTGAACCCAGCTCTGCCTTTTCCAGGACCTGAGTTTTTTGCATTCTCACGCCCCCTAGAAAACCAGTAAAGGATCGAGAAAAAAAGGAGCTGCTTATGTAATAGAAGTATGTGAGGTGAGAGAAGAAGAGTGTTTGAAAACTCTTAGAAGGTTTCTGGGCAGTGAGAGAAAGTCTTTGGACTGAGCAGAGCGGGTACATGGCACATCTCCCATAACGAGGCTGGTTAGGTGTGTGAAAGCTTATGGGCAGGAGCAGTGTCACACGCCCAAGAAAAGAGCATGAGAGAGGACCCAGTGCCACTTCTGGAACTAGCTGGCAAGATAAAGAGGGACAAGTAACAGCACGGGGCTCAGTTTCTCCAGTATGTAAAATTCTAAAGATAAGCAAGACGCCATCACGCAGGTGGGGAAACTGAGGCCCAGAAAAGAGAAGCAACACTTGGCCAAAGTGACACAACCAGGCCAAAGTCACCCATTTGTGAAAAAAAGGATTTGAGGGGTCTTGGGGTTAAAAAAAAAATCTCTGTAAAAGTCAGGAATAGGTCACATCAAGAAAAGGGCTGCAAAGTGGAGGTAAACAACGATAGTAGCTGCTAGATTTTCAGCTCCTAGGATTGTGCTAAGAACTTTACACGCATTATCTACTTTAATCTTCTAGCAGTTCTTGGGGTTATCATTATGCCCATTTTACAGATGAGGCAACTGAGATTCAGCCAGCCAGCTGGTGAGAAGCACAGCCCAGGTCAGTCTGACTCCCAAGTGAAAAATCTGAGGGTCAAGCAGGTGAAGAGAAACACCCATGGTTCAGGGTCCAGCATTGAAAAAAACACATAAAATACCCCAGATGCAGGAATTTTTAGTGTGTTAGTAATAAACATAGAATTGAAGAGGGAAAACGTGTCTAAATCAATTATCTTAATAAACTATGTGAATCAAATTTGGTACTGATTACAGCAACTCTGTGTGTGTGTGTGTGTGTGTGTGTGTGTGTGTGTGTGTGTGTGTGTTAAAGTGCAATATAAATGCATGAGCTTCTTATTAGAAGCAGGAGCCAGACTGTAGGATCTGACAGACCCAGCCTCAGGTAAAATCACTCATGAGTGTGGGCAGTGATCTCCTGGACGCACATGGACACAGTTCAGTTATTAAATCAGCCATTTTCTCATTGTTGCTGATGTGTTCATCAGTGTTTCAGTTTGCCTTCATTTTATGCCATTACTTCAAACAAGCCTGCTTGGAGTGTGCATCCAGGAAGACGCAAACAGCTGGGTTATTACGTGTGTGTGTGGTGTGTGTGGTGTGTGTGTGTGTGTGTGTGTGTGTGTGTGTGTGTGTAATTATAATGTCTACAGAAGTGTGGAGCAGGAAGGGAATAATTTTGGCACTCAGCCACTTGCCAGACACATGGAGATGGAGGACAGATGTCCTCTTGCTTAATCTTCTCAGATGCTCTAGAAGGTTCTACAGAGGTGGGACTGAGCGAGGTTTAGAGAGGAAGTCAGTCTCCCAAAGTCACACAACCAGCGTGGGCGGGCGTTCGGATCAGGACCCGGTTCTAACGGAGCTTCCGGCACTGTACCAAGAAACTATTTAGGCAGCCAGCAATAAGGTGGCACCAACAATTTCTGCTTGCCTTAGCGTCTCGGATTTGTTTGTGTATAACCCCTGTTGTCCCTAGAAATGAATTTGATGGCTACGTGTACATGGCAAAGAATAGGAAAGACTTACTCTGAAAGGATCAACAAGTCAGGGGTAAAGCATTTGAATGCACATAGCTTACACCATATGGCTACTTCTAATGAAACCGATATTTTCAGAGTTTATCTTTAAAATGGAACAGATTCTATAAATACTCGACAATCAGGCTACCAGCTCACCACCCCCAAAATAATAATAATAATTACCACTTATTGAGTACTTGTTATGTGACCAGTTCTGTGCTAAGCATTTTACATTAATCACCTCTTTTACTACTCTCATTAACCCTGTAACAGGTGAGTTATAGTCCCCATCTCCCAGATGGGGAAACCGAGGCTTGGAGAGGCGAAGATGCTTACCTGAGGTCCCTGCCCAACTCCATGGCTGTCACCTACCTCAAGCTCTAAGTTGACACTGAGAGGACATTGGAGTTCTGCTGTGCACGCCCACCTCACACACACACACACACACACACACACACTCCCACTCACCTGGTGTGACAAACTTCAGGAGGAAAGAGGTAGCTGCTGTGGGCACAGAGTCCTGTCTCCTGAGGGGAGGCTCCTGATTCTGGGGCGTCCTGTCCTGAGCCCTCTGTTTTGCCAGCCGGGACTGGAGCTCAGGGTCAAAGTCTGGAGTTATGGACAGGCTTGGCGCTGCACTGCTCACAGGGGCTGGACCCGGGCCAGGCTGGAAGACCTCACCTCCCCTCGCTCCCAGTCCCTGAAAAGCTGCCTGCCTTTTTTGGCTGATCCTAACTGAGCTCCTGTGTACAGGCTTCGGAGGGAGGAAGTAAAGGCAGGCGGGGGTGCTTGGAGGGCTGATGGGCAAACGGAGCTCCGTCTCCCAGGCCGGCTGGAGACAGTCCTCTTTGTTCCCTCCTGCCTGCTGCCACCCTGTGGGAGGGTTGGGTCGGTCCCTGGCCTGAAGGGTAGGGGTGGTTAGCCTGGCAGCTCCTGAGGGGAGGCCAGAGGTACAGGATAGAGGCTTCCAGGGCCAGCCGGCCAGCCCGGTGCCATTCTGGGGCGCTAGGTGGATGACGCTAAGGAGAGACTTGAGGTGATGGCTATGTGGGCCATGCATCCTCATGGCCCTTTGCTCCTGTATCCCAGAGACACGAGGGGCAAGGCTCTAGGTCCCTCCTCTGCCAGAGCTAGGCCTGGACCTGTGATTCTTAGAGCCCTAAGATCATCAGGTGCCTCATCGTATGTGAGGGGCGAGGGGAGGCCCAGAGACAGGGACCAACCAGCCCTGGGTGAGGCATCCTTTGGGTCAGCTTTGAAGGTGCAGCCTCTACCCCCCTACCTTTAGCATTATCACATAAAAAGGTGAAGAAGAAATAAAAAAATTCATGTAAAATACTTAATGCATAGCATTTTTCTTTAATAAAAAAAGGATGGGGTAAACTTCACCTTTCACGCTATATACTTCCATTTTTGTTTGAATTTTTTAAAAACAATAGTCATGTATTACTTTTATATTACACGACCTTAGGAAAATTCCCTGTGCCTCTAGTTTATCATGGAAACACTTAAAAGTTAACAAAAGTTAGCCAGATATCTTCATGCTCCCGCCAACTCCCATCCTAGCAATGGTTTATGTTTTGTGAAGTTTAATGTCCAGTTTAAAATACTTTACCTGAATTATTTCATTTAATTTCACAACAGCCCTATACACTAAGTGCTATTATTATTATCCCTCCCTTCAACTAAAAAACTTGGTCCCACTATCCATTAAAGCTAAACATATGCCTCTCCTAAAACTCAGCAACCCTAGTTTTATGTACATACCCAAGAGAACTGAAAACATACATCAACTAAGAGGCTTGTACAAGAGCATTCGTAGACCCAAAATGGAGACAATGAAATGTTTATCAGCGAGAGAATGGATAAACAACTGTGGTGTTTTCAGGCAATTCACACCATGGAATATTATACAGCAATGAAGAAGACAAATACACACAACAACCTGATGACTCTCACAGTCATTATGTTGAGCAGAAGCTAGATAGAAAAGAGCCCATACTTGGGTCGGCCGAGTGGCGCGATGGTTAAGAGCTGGCTTGGGACGCCAGAGGGCCCCGGTTCAGATCCCACATATGGGGGCCAGTGACACTGCCCTCCACAGCTAAGATGCTGAACAACAGCT
>NW_017731479.1:3543446-3546995 GCF_001890085.2 Hipposideros armiger
AGAAGCTGGCGACTGATCTGCCTCACCCGGGAAGAGCGCAATGATGGTGCCAACTTGGGCCAGTGAAGCAACGTCCTCCACAACTAAACTGAAGAACAAAAGGACAGCAACTTGTCAGTTCCCCTTCCCCTAATTCCCCAATAAAAATCTTAAAAAAAAAAAGAGCCCATACTGCACGATTCCATATATATGAAATTCAAAAAAAGGCTAAAACTATCCATGGTGATAGAGGATGTGGGAAGTGATTAGCTCTGGGGGAGGCACTGACGGGGAAGGGGCACAAGGAGGTTTGTTGGGGTGCTGGAAACTTGCCAGTTTAGCTGGGCGGCGTTTACAGGAGTGTGTGCATAGGTAAAAATTCACCAAGCACACGTTCCAGATTAAGATTAATGTATTTGATACGATTAGAAAGAACAAGATAAGGAGAGGGAGGAAGAAAGGGGAAGGAAAGAAGGAAGAAAGGAAGGGAGGGAGAAAGGAGGGAAGGTGAGAGGAAGGAGACAGAGAGAAAGAGAGAAAGAAGAATTTGGCCATAGTAACACTGCCTATAAGCAGAGGCCCATATTAGAACTCAGGTTAGGGTTGCCAGATCTAGCAAATAAAGATACAAGACACACTGTAGTTTTTAAAAATTTAGATCAGCTCCTTCATTCTAAATCCCTTTCAGTATGCTTATGTTATCCATTTGTAATAGTTAGATTCATTGTTGTGGTCTATATTCCATCTACCATAATCCTGGTTGATTTAAAAAAAATCTACATGTAATAAAATGTACTTGTTTTGTTGTACAATTCTGTGGGCTTTTGCGAATACATACAAGGTCTGACAAGTTCGCGAGCTAATCCTAGAAAAAGTGCTACACAGCTCATTGCTGAATATCACTACGGTCACCTTCGAAGTACTCCCCTTGGGAAGCTATGCACCAATGCCAGCGCCTAGTCCGCCCTTCAAAGCAATTTGGGAACTCTTTTTCTGGAATGGCTATCAGAGCTGTCTCGTATTAGCTTTAATGTCCTGAATGTCATCAAAATGTCTTCCTTTCAATATTTCTTTTATCTTCAAGTAAAGAAAGAAGTCACTGGGGGCCAGATCAGGTGAGTAGGGAGGGTTTTCCAATACAGTTATTTGTTTACTGGCTAAAAACTCCCTCACAGACTGTGCCGTGTGAGCTGGTGCATTGTCGTGATGCAAGAGCCATGAATTGTTGGTGAAAAGTTCAGGTCGTCTAACTTTTTCACGCAGCCTTTTCAGCACTTCCAAATAGTCAACTTGGTTAACTGTTTGTCCAGTTGGTACAAATTCATAATGAATAACCCCTCTGATATCAAAAAAGGTTAGCACCAGCGCAGCAACAAGTTCGCGAACTTAATTGTCAGACCGCGTAGACCTGTAGCCAGCACCCTAGAACCACACAACACAGTTCCATCAGCCCCCAAACTTTCCTGAGCTGCTTCTTTGTAGTCAGAGCCTTTCCTCATCTCCCATTTCTGGCAACCAAGAATCTGGTTTTCTTTCCGATAGTTCGCCTTTTTCAGAATGTCATAGAAATAGAGTCATACAATATGGGTCTGGCTTCTTACAGTTAGCAAAACGCACTTAAGATTTATTTATGTTTTAATATGAATCAATAGTTTGTTCTTTTATATCTCTGAGTAGTTTTTAGCATTAGTGAATATTGAATTTTGTGACATGCTTTTCTGCACCTATTGAGAGGACATGGTTTTATTGCTTTAGTCTGTCAATATGGTGAATTATACTGATATTTGAATGTGGAATCCGTCTTGTATTTGTGGTATGAATCCCATGTGGTTGTGATGTTAATTTTTTTTAGGTATTGCTGGATTTAATTTGCTATTGTTAATAATATTTTGAGCTTTGTTTCTACGTTCATGAGGAATACTGGTCTGTAGTTTTCTTCTCTTATAACGTGTTTGTCAGGTTTTGGTACTAGTGTAATTCAATTTTTTTAATTTTTGTTTTTCAATTACAGTTGATATTCAATATGATTTTATATGTTTCAGGTGTACAGCATAGTGGTTAGATATTTATATAATGTATGAAGTGATTCCCCCCGATAAATCTAGTACCCGCCTGACACTATACATAGTTACTGCAATATTATTGATTATATTCCCTGTGCTGTACTTTACATCCCCGTGACTATTTTGTAACTACCAATTTGTACTTCTTAATCCCTTCACCCTTTTCACCCAGTCCCCCAACCCTTCCCAATGTGGCAATGTCCCAGTTTGCTCTCTGTATCTATGAGTCTGTTTCTGTTTTGTTTGTTCATTTATTTTGTTCTTTAGATTCCACACATAAGCATATACGAGAAATCATATGGTAATTGTCTTTCTCTGTCTGACTTATTTCACTTAGCATAATATCCTCTAGCTCCATCCATGTTGTCACAAATGGTAAGATTTCATTCTTTTTTATGGCTGAGTAATATTCCATTATATATATATATGTGCCACTTCTTCATCCAATCGTCTATTGATAGGCATTTAGGTTACTTTCATATCTTGGCTATTGTATATAATGCTGCAAGGAACATATGTATTCTTGAATTAGTATTTTGGGTTTCTTTGTATAAATACCCAGGAGTGGAATTACTGGGTCATAAGATAGCACAATTTTTAATGTTTTGAGGAACCTCCATACTGTTTTTCATAGTGGCTGCACCAGTTTGCAGTCCCACCAACAGTGCATGAAGGCTCCTTTTTCTCCACATCCTCACCAACATTTGTTATATGTTGATTTATTGGTGATAGCCAATCTGACAGGTGTGAGGTGGTATCTCACTGTGGTTTTAATTTGCATTTCTCTGATGATTAGTGACGTTGAGCATCTTTTCATATGTCTATTGGCCATCTGTATGTCCTTTTTGGAGAAATGTCTATTCAGGTCCTCTGCCCATTTTTTAATTGGGTTGTTTGGCTTTTTTGGTGTTAAGTTGCATGAATTATTTATACATTTTGGATATTAACACCTTATCAGGTGTATCATGGATGAATATCTTCTCCCATTCAGTAGGTTGTCTTTTCATTTCGTTGATGGCTTCCTTTGCTGTGAAAACTTTTTGGTTTGATGTAGTCCCATTTGTTTATATTTTCTTTTGTTTCCCTTGCCCGAGGAGACATACCCCCCAAAAATATGACTAAGAGCAATGTCAGAGAGTTTGCTGCCTATGTTTCTTCTAGGAGTTTTATGGTTTTGGGCAAGACACACTGTGTTTTATCTGGCACCTCTAATCTAGGCAGTTTGTATACAGAGCTAAAGCACTCACTTACTACACCGGAGAGTTTAAGAGCTTAACTGGGTGAGTATAGTGCAGGGCCTGAGGCACCACCCAGGGACTCCCACACAGCAGGGCTGGACGTGGGCCGTGGCTTCAGTCTTGTACTGTGTGCAAAAAGCATATTCAGGGTTATTATTTAATTTTGGAAAATGATGTGGGGAGACATCTATTGTTTACATGATACAGACTACAGAAAGAAAAAAAAAGAAAGAAAGAAAGAAAGAAGGAAGGAAGGAAGGAAGGAAGGA
>NW_017731479.1:3547020-3560026 GCF_001890085.2 Hipposideros armiger
GAAAGAAAGAAAGAAAGAAAGAAAGAAAGAAAGAAAGAAAGAAAGAAAGAAAGAAAGAAAGAAAGAAAGAAAGAAAGAAAAAAAGAAAGAAAGAAAGTTGAGAAACCCTGAGCTGGTTGAATCTTTCCATTTTACACTTGGGTAAACTGAAGCCCAAAGAGAGGAACAGATGTGCCTCTCACTCAGTTGGTGATCGCAAGGCCCTTGAAAAATGGCTCTGAAGTCCGAAGTTCACCAATCATGACAGAAGGCCCTGAAAGACTTTGGACGTAGTGTGTATTTAACCTGAGTTTTAGGAATCAAAGAACTTGCTGACCCCACTGGCTGGTGGATAAACAGCATGGCCTCCTAGCAGCTCTCGAATACACTCAGCCCAGGGCAAAAAGATAATTTACTAGGAGAATTCTCTGCAGGAGGCAGAACTCTGTGAGGGGCCATGTGAAGTTATAGAATAACAAGTTAAGCCCCTCTCTCTCTCTCTCTCTCTCTCTCTCTCTCTCTCTCTCTCTCTCTCTCTCTCAGAAGACATTAACTTTATTATAGCTTTTCTGAGCATTAAGATAACTATAACCTCTGTAATTTATGCAATACAGAAGGCATAAAGAAGAAAGTACTAATCACCTGTAACCAATCCTACCACCAGGAAACAGGGCCATTCACATTTTGGGTGAATATCCCAATCATTAATATAAACACACCCCAGGTGACAAAAATGGGATCACATTGTGCTGTTTTGACTCCCATTCTGTTCACATGTCAATGTGGTATGTCCTGAACACCTTTCCATCCGGATATATAGCACAGAGGTGTCGATTTCACACAGGATACCATTGAGTAGGGATGTTAACAATTTTTAAAGTCAGTCCCCATGGGGACTGTCCCTGTAATTTTTTGATATTACAAACAAATATCCTGGAAATGTCTCTTGGCACACTTGTCTAATTATTTCCTTGGGTTGATTCCTAAAAATGGAATCATTGGGTCAAAGAGTTTGCACATTTAAAATACTGATCCATTTTGCCAGAGGGCCCTGTCAAAAGACAAATTTAGGGAGGTGCCCACTCTCAGGTGTCTACCCTGTACTTGCACCATCCTGAGCGTAAGAGCCTCCTTAAATTTTGCAACCACCCCTCTCAACAGTTGCCCCACCATAGTTCCATTCCAGCTAATGAGGCTGCAAATCTTTATGTGTTAATGGACCTTTGGGGTTTCTTTATAAAGTGACTTTGTTTTCTCATTTTGTCCTTGAAGTGTATTGGCCATTTTTCTTATTGATTTGTAAGAATTCCCTTTACATTTATGGGTATTAACCTTTTGTTGCAAATATTTTCCCCAATTTGTTTGTCATACGAAGATTAAAACTTTTTTTTGTACTCAAATCAATTTGTCTTCCCCTCCACTTAGGGTATCTACCATTAATGTCATATTTAGAAACCTTGCTTTCCCCCCCACACCTACCTTCCCCAAACAGACTTTCTAGAACATTTGATGGGTATTTTTATGTTTAAATATTTGATTCATTTGGAATTAATTTTTGGAGACTACAGGGTTGGGGGTAGGGATCCAACTTTACTTGCTAGCCCATGGCACCAAAACCACTAACCGACTCACTCCCATTTTCTCCACTGATATTGATCTCCTTTTATCATTCACTACATTTTCCTGTGTGTTTGGGTCTATTCCTGGACATTCCATTGCACTCCATTGATCTCTCTGTGCCTTTCTAAGCCAATGCCCATTCTGTTTTAATTTTTGCAGCTTTGTCACATGTTTTAACCCCTTCTCTTTACTCTTCTGTTTTGGAGCCTGCCTGCCCCTTCTCCCACAGTTATCTTTCTGGCGAGGGTAGAGGGTGTAGTGATTAAGGCCAGGACTCTGGAGTCAGGCTGACTCTGTGGGTACCCCAGCTTTGCCCTCCCTGCCTGTGCGGTCTTGGGCTGGTATTGACGAAAACCACAAGGCAATCAGGAGGCCACATGGCAGGGGGTCCAAGAGCACATATTTTATTGTCAACCCCTAGCTCCACCCTTCATGGTTCCCAGGATCTCAGACAAGAACCCCCTTGAAGCCTCATATGTAGAATTGGGGGGAGAGGATTAATAATACTTCCTTACTATTGGAAAAATTGAATAACTAGAGACTTTCTCTTATTGCCGAATTAAGGTGACATAGTGACTGTCACAGGACACCTTGCACACAGTACATGCCCGGTAAATACGCTAGACAAAATTCAACTGAATAAAAATTTAAAGATCTTATTGGCTTTATTCAACAATTCATAAATCAGACAACATCCAATCCGGCAGATAGAAAGGAGCTCTGAAGAGCTGTACAAAATGAAAGACTTTTCTAGGCAGAAGGGAACTGGAACAAGGAAGGTATACATAATAGGCAAAAAAGCAGATTGGTTATTACAAGGTTGTGTTCCTTTAGAGAATGGCAGGGGTCTATCAGACAGATTTCCTAACTGGCACAGATCAGGTAATTCCTGGTTGACTGGTTTAAGACTCCATTTCTGAGAGAGCCAAAACTGTAATTAAGTCTAGGTTTGATAATGGGTTTAGCATAAGCAACTCCATTTTGGGCCTGTTGTCTTTTTTTTTTTTTTTTTTACAATTGTTAGCTTGTTCAGTTATCTCTTACCAAGATCCCTATACTAGCTCCCCAAATTAGGTTGGTATTTTCAGTGGAATTGCACTTGATTTAATGTAGTGATAGATAATTCTACTATAATGAGTCTTTCCACGCAAAACCAAATCTTTTCCATCTCTCCATTTATGCCTTCTTTTTTGTTCTTCAGTAGAGGTTTATAATTCTTCATACTTTTCTTCCAAAACTGGGATCCTATCCTCATATACTGTATGGTACTCTGCTTTATCCCCCACCCCACCCCACTTAATATTTTATGAAACTCTTTCTGCAGTAGTACGTTGTTTTATAACATGTTTTTATATGGCTGCCATATTCATTTTCTATCGCTGCATAACAAATTACCTCAAAATCTAGCAACTTTTAACAGTAATTTATCATCTCACACATTTTCTCTAGGTCTGGAATCTGGGAGCAGCTTAGCTGGGTGGTTCTGGCTCAGTGTCTCTCACAGGCTGCAGTCAGGACGTTGGCAGGGCTGCAGTCTCATCTGAAGGCCTGATGGGGGCTGCAGCATCCACTTTCAAGGTGGGTCCCTCACATGGCTGATAGATTGCTGCTGGCTGTTTGGCTGTTGGCAGGAGGCCTGAATTCCTCGCCATGAGGACTTTTCTCCATAGGGCTTCTTGAGTGTTCTCATGACATGGCAGCTGGCTTCCCCCAGAGTGAGTGATCCAACAGAGATTAAGATGGAAGCCACAGTGTCTTACATGACTTAGCCTCAGAAATCATACGCTGTCATATCTGCGATATCCTTGTGGTTATATAGCCTAGAGGGCTCCACAAGGGCATGAATATCAGGAGATGGTGATCACTGAAAGCCATCTAGGAGGGCCATTATGCAAGGCCTGACAATTAAGTTCGCAAACTTGTTGCAATGATGTTGCTAACTTTTTTGATATCGGAGGGATTATTCATTATTAATTTGTACCAACCAGACAAACAGTTAGCCAACTTTACTATTTGGAAGTGCTGAAAAGGCTGCGTGAAAAAGTTAGACGACCTGAACTGTTTGCCAGTTCATGGCTCTTGCATCACGACAATGCACCAGCTCACACGGAACTGCCTATGAGGGAGTTTTTAGCCAGTAAACAAATAACTGTATTGGAATACCCTCCCTACTCACCTGATCTGGCCCCCAATGACTTCTTTCTTTACCTAAAGATAAAGGAAATATTGAAAGGAAGATATTTTGATGACATTCAAGACATCAAGGGTAATACGATGACAGTTCTGATGACCATTCCAGAGAAAGAGTTCCCAAATTGCTTTGAAGGGTGGACTAGGCACTGGCATCAGTGCATAGCTTCCCAAGGGGAGTACTTTGAAGGTGACTGTAGTGATATTCAGCAGTGAGGTATGTAGCACTTTTTCTAGGATGAGTTTGCAAACTTAATTGTCTGGCCTCATATGCATGTACCCACATTTATCTTATCAATCGCCTCTCGTGGGCTATTTAATCTTTCTGTTTTACAAGTCGAGATTCTAAGGCCTGGCAAGGTCAGTGTGTTGCCTGTGGTCACACAGTGAGTTAGAGGCAGACTCAGGATAGCCCAAATCCTGTGATTACACCCACTGAGAAGCTAAGGGAGGCCTGGAGGAAAAATCCAAGCAACCAGATTAAATCAGGGGGAAACAGAGGAAGGGAGCTTTCAGCCAAGTCCACACAGGAGTGAGGATCTCTTGGCCACCTGGCTGCTGGTACCCATTAACCTGCCTAGAGCGATATCTCAGCAGGAGCTCAGGATACCAGAGACACCTGGACACTATATGCCAAGTGGCAAGGATTTGAGTCCTAGGACACCATACCCTGCGCACGGGGGCACATCCAAACTGTTACCTCTCAGGCTAGAAAGATCTATAACCTACACATGGGCCCTGGCATCTGGTCAGCCTGAGTTCAAATGCTAACTCTGCTGAGCCCCAGTTTCTGCATCAGAGGAAATGATAATATTGGGTGTATCCATTTCCTAGGGCTGCTGTAACAAAGTACTAGAAAGCGGGTGGTTTAAACAACAGGAATTTGTTGCTTCAGAGGTTGAGAAGCCAGAAGTCCAAAATCCAGCTGTTGACAGGTTCGGTTCCTTCTAAGGGCTGTGAGAACCTGTTCTATGTTTCTCTCCTACTTTCTGAGGTTTGCTGGCAATTCGGGGTGTTCCTTGGCTTGAGGCAGCAAAACTCCAATCTTCACATGGTGATTTCCCTGTGTCTCTGTCTAAATTTCCCCTTTTCATAAGGACAGTCACATTAGATGAGGGCCCACCCTTATAACCACATCTTAACTTGATTACATCTGCACAGACCATATTTCCAAATAAGGTCACGTTCACAGGTCCTGGGGGTTAGGATTTCAACATTCAATCTCACAACCAACCCATGAGATGAGTGCTATTATTCTTATTCCCTTTATGGAGGAAGAAAGTGAGGCACAGACAAAGGAAGTGCCTGACGTGGACCCCCACAACCCCTAATTTGGGAGGCCAGTTTGAACCAGGTGGATCCCTGGGTCTCTACACCTCTCTGGTGGGGCTGTTGTGTGATTCCTCTGCTCAAATGTCGCCTTGTCCAGAGGGTTTCCCGGCCACTTGCCTACACAGCCCCCTCTTCACCTTTTCCCCTTAGACTGCTTTGTTTTTCTCTCAAGCCCTTTTTACTATTTGACATCATATTTCATTTACTTGACATTTATCTGTGCCTGTCTTGTTCTAAGAACTTTACCAGTATTAATTCATTTAAATACAACACATGTTGCATATGTTATAATAAATACATTTGTTTGTATGTTGTTTGACTCTATCCCTCACTTGATTGGATGCCATCCAGGGACACTGACTGTTTTGTTCACTGATGGACCCCAAATTTTTAGACTAGTGCCCAGCAGAACAGAAGTGCTCCGTAAATGTTTGTTGAATAAATTAAGTTTGTTGAATAAAAAAGTGAAATACTGTCCAAGAAATGCCTGAAACATATTGGATTATGATATATTTTTTTACAGTAAAGGCGTAGGTTGTTTTTTTTTTTTTTAAGATTTTATTGGGGGATTTGGTGAAGGGGAACAGACAAGTTGCTATCATTTTGTTCTTCAGTCTAGTTGTGGAGGACATCACTTCACTGGCCCATGTTGGTGTTATCATTGTGCTCTTCCCAAGTGAGGCAGATTGGTCGCCGGCTTCTGGACGGCCTCTCACAGTGGCTCTTGGCAGCTCACACTGGCTGCTGGCAGCTCACGCTGGCTGCTGGCCACTCGCGGTACCTCACGGCAGCCTACTGCAGCCTACGCCGTCGCCGGCGACTCCCAGCAGTCCAGCTCCAGGTTGAGCTGTTGTTCACCATCTTAGCTGTAGAGGGCACAGCGTCACTGGCCCTCATGTGGGATCCGAACCGGGGCCCTGCTGCTCAGAGCTGGCGTCCCAAGCTAGCTCTTAACCAATGCGCCATTTGGCTGGCCCTGTAGGTTGGTTTTATGTTCATTTTTTTTTTGGCTGCTGTAACTGATTACCAGAAACTTAGTGGCTTAAGCAATGGGAATTTGTGGTCTTGTGGTTCTAAAGGTCAGAAGTCTAAAACCAAGGTGTCAGCAGGGCCTGTTCTTTCCGGAGATTGCGAGGGAAAAACGCATTTTGGAAACATGCCTTTTTCTGCTTCTAGAGTCCACCTGCATTCCTTGGCTCCTGGCCTTCCTCATATCGCTCTGACCTCTGGCTTTCATTGTCACACGTCCTACTCCTCACTCCGATCCTTATGACACATTCTTATAAGGACCCTTGGGATTATATTAACATCAGGCCCACCCAGATAATCCAGGAAAAATCCAAGTTAATCTCTTCTTCTCAACATCCTGAATTTAATCATACCTGCAAAATCCTTCTTACCGTGCTGGGATGCATATTCACAGGTTCCAGCCATTGGAATATGGACATCTTTGGGGAGCCATTATTCAGTCTACAAGTGATTTATTACCTCTGAATTTCATTTCTGAGTAGTTAAGGACAAATTGCAAATTCGTTGCTGTAAAAAGGGAACTATCGGGAACTATCTGTCGAGTTTTCTTCCCTTCCCCCACTCCTAGGATGTCCTGGAAGAATCTCTGCCTTTTGCTCAAGTTCTAAAGTAGAAAAAGGTGGGTTCAAATACCAGCTTCATCATTCCCTACCTATGTGACCTTGTGCGTGTGACTTAACCACTCTGTGCATCAATTTCCTCACCCATGAAATGAGAATTGCAACAGCGTGACAAAAAAATAAATAAGGAGGCCCAAACCAGTAACAGGCACAGGGGCTGCAGGAACACAGATAAGGGGTACCTAATCTTCCTGGAGGAGGGACCCTTCAGCATGAATGAAAGATATTTACATGTTAATAAATCATGTCTCTCAAACACGCTTGCAAATCACTTTGCGTAGTGCCTGGTAGACAACAAATAACCCAATGACTTCTTATTTTTAACAATTGCAAACTGAGTTGAGACTACAAGGATGACGTCAAAGATAAATAAGTTATGATGAAAAGATTATGATGACACCGAATGGAAAGGGCTCTACTGGATACAAGGGAACTTTAGAGCTGTCTCTTCCAATTGGCTCCTCTCCTGCACTCCCGGGCGGGGTGCTTTGCGGTCTACAGACTGAGGCCAGGGGGCTTTCACTTCCCCTTTCCCCGCCCCACCCCTGTCACAGGCCACAGAGCCCAGCCCACAGGCCCTTTTCACAGAAGGCTTTAAAATGACCAACATTTTAAATAGAGACAGGGCCAAATCAAGACAAGTTCAGTAAAAGTGACCTGCTGTGTCATATTGGCTCCTGAGGCAAAAGGAAATATCAGTAATACAGCACTGATCCTGGCTTTGTTTAAAATGTTGATCTTTCATGCATCGTGGATTTGTTTACATACATTTTGTTTCTCTAAAATGTTGCACTAAAATATTTCTCTTGGTTATTGAGTATTGGGGGTTTTTTTGGTGTCCTCTTAAATTTTGCACCCTCACCCTTCTCTCACTCCTGCCCCTGAGGTTTTTCTTAGGAACTACATGACAAGACAGAGTTATGACAATGCTAGTGACACTTGCTGTGTGTTTGGGGGTAGAAGGTGAGGAAGGTTATGGAACCAGTGAAAGTACACTACATCCAGCCTAAGGGGCAGGAGAGCTTTTCGGAGGTGGCGTCTGGCAAGAGTTCGTTGTGGGAGAAAAGAGGGCCTCTCCTCTGTAGGAGGAAGTGAGAGGGGTGGGGATGGCCTCTGGGAAAGCAGGAGTGCGTTGAGAGGTAGGTAGGCCAGGGCAGGGGTGTTAGGGTTTAGTGCTGTCGGGATGTCAGGATCAGATCTTGATACAAATTGCTTTTTTTTTAAAATTGGGTAACAGTGTGTTTTTTCTAGGACCCATCAGCTCCAAGTCAAGTCATTGTCCTTCAATCTAGTTGTGGAGGGTGGAGCTCAGCTCCAGGTCCAGTCACCAGTTGGGGGAACGTGGAGGGCGGGCGGCCACAGCCCAACATCCTATACGGAGGATCGAACCAGAAATCTTGTTGTTAAGAGCACACGCTCTAACCAACTGAGCCATCCAGCTGCCCCAGATTTCTTTTTTTTTTTAAAGATTTTTTATTGGGGAATTGGGGGAAGGGGAACAGACAAGTTGCTGTTGTTTTTGGTGTCCTTCAGTCTAGTTGTGGAGGACGTTGCTTCACCGGCCCAGTTTGGCACCATCATTGCGCTCTTCCCGGGCGAGGCAGATCAGTTGCCGGCTTCTGGACGGCTGCTCACTGAGGCTGCTGGCCGCTCACGCTGGCTGCTGGCTACACACGGTAGCCCATGGCAACCCACTGCCACAGGGGCTGCAGCCTACACCGTCGCCGGCGACTCATGGCAACCCAGCTCCAGGTTGAGCTGTTGCTCAGCATCTTAGCTGTGGAGGGCAGTGTTACTGGCCCTCATATGTGGGATCCGAACCGGGGCCCTCTGGCGTCCCAAGCCAGTTCTTAACTATTGCGCCACTCGGCCAGCCCTGCCCCAGATTTCTTGATAGATTGAAGATTAAGAGAATGGAGCAGTAAGGCCTTAAAATTTATGTAGGCCGTGGTTCTCCAAGTGGATTACCCAGGCCAGGACCATCACCACCACTGGGGAATTGTTCAAAAGGCAAAATTTCCAACCTCCCTGAATACTTAGTGAATCAGAAACTCTGGAGAACAGACTAGTCTCAAGGGAATCCTCAAACACTCAAATTTGAGAACCACTGGTCTAAACTAAGGTTCTCAACCCTAAAAACCCACACACCTTTTACAAATAGGTTGTAATGGTTACTTTACTCACAGGGAACAGATTCATGGATAATAAAGCCCACTTACACATGTCATCTAAAAAACCAAAATCTATCATGACCTAAAAAACAAATGTCCTACAAAACAACATGGATGAATATTTTAATATGTAAATACTTGGGCACTGGAGGAGGATGCAGGGAAGTCCCAGAAGCTTGTACCTGTTTTTAAAGAATGTGTTTGGATTTGAGAAGTGAGCTATCACTAGTCAACTGAATATTGTCCATAATTCTGTCTTATCCTGGACATTTAAAAATACCGCGTAAGTGCTAAATAAGTATGCAGTCTGTCCATCAAGAGCTAACCTACAAACGTGTTGGGTCTGCCGCTCTAATATTACTACTGATGTTGCCATCTCTAAATTGTTTTCCCCAAATGGTAAACAACTCCTGACAAAATTCTCAAACAGAACACAGTATACTCTTCCCTCTATTTTAACACAATTGCATTTCTGAAAATTCAGTAAAAATACTTTGTGTAAGGGCCGGCCAAGTGGCTCAGTTGGTTAAGAGCTGGTTTAAGAGTGCGCGCTCTGAGTAACAGGGCCACCGGTTCAATTCCCACATGGGCCAGTGATGCTGCGCCCAAGCTGAGCTGTCCCTGAGCTGCCAACAGGTGGCAGGATGGCTCAGCTGGTGTAACAATAAGACTGCCTGTTCAATGGTGGGCTACGCCCACCTGCAACTAAGACTGAACTTGGCAACTTGAGCTGAGCTGCTGCCCGGATGACTCAGTGGATACAGCGTGCGCTCTTAACAACAAGGCTGCTGGTTCAACTCCCACATGGGATGGTGGCTACGCCCACCCACAACTAAGATTGAACACAGCACCTTGAGCTTAGAGGCCACAAGCTGCTGACAGGAAGCCAGATGGCGACTGGCGCCCTCCACAATGAAGATCGAAGAACAACAACTTGGCTGGTCCCCTTCCCCAATTCCCCAATTAAAAAAATAATAATACTTTGTGTTAATATATAAAATGGAGTTAGGTTCTGGCTTCAGGTAATTATGAACGGGGTTATGAGCAAGACCACACAGGTGTCTTGTGGAAATGGAACAATTCTTCTTTGAGGGGACAGTCCAGTGCATTGCAGGACATTTAGCATTCCTGGCTCCTACCCTCTCAATGCCAGTAGCATCAATAGCTCTATCGTCCCCACTGGAAAGACAATCAAAAACATTCCCACAATAAAAAATAAAAAAAAAGAGAAGAAAATAAATTAAAAAACACACACACACACAAAAACCCCATAAAAACATTCCCACAAATTTCCAAAAACAAAAACAAACAAAGGGCTCCACAGGGGCTGTGGTGCCCGCATCCAGAATCACCTTTGACATAAATGGTGCTGCGGGCCAGACCCCAGGAATGTGCAGGAGGTACTAAGCCCTCCATCTGGGGGAGGCGGGAGGAAGGATCCAGGAGGCCGCCTGGGTTTCTGATTGGGCAGTGAGATGGATGGTAGAGTCAGTTTGCTAAAATAGGGAGCAGGATTGGACCACTACATTTAGGGGAGGTTGTGCAATGTGGGCGTGGAAGGGATTTGGGATGAAAGAGAAGCTTCCTATTACTGAGTCAAGCCAGTACCACCTTTTGGGTATCTTACTCCATGTTCTTCTCTCCTTCCCCATACTGGTCACCTCTCCCCAGGATGACAGCAGCAGCCTCGTGCTGGTCTTCCTTCACTCCTCTGCCCCACAGTCCATCCTCCATGCAGCAGCCAGAGCTTTCTACCGCACCCACTGATTCTTGCCATTCTTTCTCAGGAAAACCTTCCCTGATTCACCCCTCTCCCCAAAGAGTTGGCTGATGAGAAATAGGGTGAAGAAATAAAATGAAGTCACTGTAGTCAAGCTGCTAAATTACTAAAATCAAGTAGGTTGAGGCATGAGGAAATGATTCTTTACTTGTTCTTACTAGCCTGGGAACTTAAACTTTTGAACTTTCCAGTCCTATGTCAGTGCCTGGATATACATCTGTACATATACTAGACATCCAGATAACCCTTTGATTATCCCTGAAGGACTCACATATCCAGGCCACCTGACAGCCATCACCCAGACCGCCTCTCATGTGACATCATGATAATGGTCCTGGAGCAATCCTAGGGCTAAGAATGCAGGACTGAGTATTCTCGAGAATGCACTTTTTAGTATAAGAAGTCTTAACTTTCTTCTTCGGTGTACTTCTGGGTTTTTGCCTAGCTGTGTTTCCAGTTTGCAAAGTCTAAGACCCCTGAATAAATCTTTATCATTTATTTCTAGCCAAAGCCTCCTGATTCACTTATGCTCAGTCGACACTCGGTTTCTGGACACATAGAAGGGATTCATATAAAAAAATTAGAAGGGGCGGCTGGGTGGCTCAGTTGGTTAGAGTGCAAGCTCTGAACAACAAGTTTGCTAGTTCTAGTCCCACATGGGACAGTGAGCTGCGCCCTCCTCAACTAGATTGAAGACAACGACTTGAGCTGCGCTGCCGATGGGTGGCTGGATGGCTCATTGGTTAGAGCATGTGCTCTTAACAACAAGGTTGCCGGTTCGACTCCTGCACTGGATGGTGGGGTGGCCCCCCCTCCGCAACTAGATTGAAAACAGCAACTAGGCTTGGAGCTGATGGGTCCTGGGAAAAACACACTGTTCCCCAATAAAGTTAAAAAAATAAAAAATAAAAAAATAAAAAGATTAGCAAACTAGTTTTTAAAACGTGCCTAGTACAGTAATCCTTCCTTATCTGTGAGGGATACATTCCAAGACCCCCCAAAAATGCCTAAAATCATGACTAGTACTGAACCCTATATACGCTATGTTTTTCCTACACATATTGTACATACCTATGATAAAGTTTAATTTATAAATTAGACACAGTAAGAGATTAACAACAATACCTAATAATAAAATATAACAATTATAAAAATATACTGTAATAAAAGTTATGTGAATGTGGTCGCTTGTTTCAGGGGTCCCTTGCTGAAGTGTTCCCATAGGCTTAAAGCTTTCTGATGCAACGCGTTGCTGTCAATCATAACACGTTTTTTGTTTGTGTCTCCCCCCTCACATTGAATGCCTTTTCCATCTTAACTAAGCACTTATCATGCACTGTGGCTATAACTTTTGCAGTCTGAGATACAATAGCAAAACTAACATTAATTTCTTTTCCCTTCATAATTTCACGGATATATTTGTTCTTACCATAGATCTTAGCAATCTCAGCATATGACTTTTTTTCTTTCCTTATTAAATCGAGAGCTTTCACCTTGTCACTTCTAGGAAGCACTTGACAGCCTCTTTCGCATGTCTGAATTGTGATCATCGCTACTCTAGCACTTTGAGGCCATTAAGTAAAATAAGGGTTAACACTAGCACTGTGATACTGAAACAGTTGATCTGATAACCGACTACTAAGTGGCTAACGGGCAGGGAGACACACTGGACAAAGGGGTGATTCATGTCCCAGGGGAATGGAGCTGGATGACTTGAGATTTCATCACAAACCCATGCACAATTTAAAACTTATGAATTTTTCGTTTTTGAAATTTTCCACTTAATATTTTCGGTCATTGAAACCCAGGAAAGCGAAACATCAGATAAAGGAGGACCCCTGTAACGCGATTCGCCTGTGTAAAATCCCTGAGGGCGGGCCCAATCTATTTTGCTCACTGTTCAAGGCTCCATGCCTGACAGTAGGCGCTCAATAAGTATTTCATTAAAGAATGAATGAACGAACGAACGCATTTCTACAACGATCTGTCCGGGTTTACGGGCAGGGACCAAGAGATTTTTATTTCCTGGTCCCTGAGCCTCTCCACCCTCCTCCCGGGCAGTCTTGGCTGCGCGGCCACCGGGCCTCAGTTTCCCCGCCAGCGCAGCAGGCAGGCCTGTGGGGGGGCGGACGTGCAGGTGGTCGCGCGCAACCGGGTCCCCGTGACGGGGAGCTGGGCACACGGGCGCGGGGGGGGGTGCTTGTGTTGGGCGCGCAGGGGACGTGACTCGCCGACCAAAGCCTCCAGCGCCGCTGGGGCTCCCGAGCCGCGCACGCGCGCCGACC
>NW_017731479.1:3560201-3597096 GCF_001890085.2 Hipposideros armiger
GCCCGGCTCCGCCAGGCCGCCCGCGCGCGGCTCCAGGAGCGCCCCGGGCCCGGCCCGGGCGGCTGCGGCTCTAGCCGGAGGCTTCGGGGGTGCCGGGGCGCCGCACCGCAGCCATGGCCCTGGTGACCTTGCAGCGCTCGCCCACGCCCAGTGCCGCCTCCTCCTCGGCCAGCAACAGCGAGGTGAGCCCCGGGCCCGCGGCCCCGGCTGGGCGGAGCAGCCGACGCGCCAGGCCTGGGCCGCGAGTGTACGACTGCGGGCGCCGGGGGCGGCGAGGGGGCGACGGCTTGCGGCCCGGGGCCTATGGGGACGCCGCTGTATGACCCCACCTGGGCAGCCGGACTGCGGGAAACTGTGAGGATGCGATGCCCCCCTGCTACCTGGGGGTGACCTCGTTTGGGGGTGACTGTGTGTGCGTGTGTTACGCCCGTCTGGGGGTGACTGTGCACTGAAACTGTTTGGCTGATCTCCGTTTGCGGGTGACTGTGCAGACACTCTGTGTGTGTGTGTGTGTGTGTGTGTGTGTGTGTGTGTGTGTGTGTGTGTGTGAGTGTGACATTGACCTCCGTCGGGGGTGCCTTTCCGGGAGACTGGATGTGCGACTGAAACTCCTAATTGGGTGACTGTATGAGACGCGGGTTGTGAGATTTGTGACCCTGTGGCTGGTGTGGGCCCTTTCCCTAAGCGCCTGGCTGTGTGTAGGTGAGACTGTGTGACTCTGGCCTGTGTGCTGGGAACGGTGCCTATGTGACACTGTGAGAAGCCACCAGCATGCCCCTGTGAATGTGAGATTGTTTCCCTGACCACACGCCCCTGGAGTTCTGACTCTTGGTGTCAGTGGCCGTGCCTCTCAGGGAGCCGTGTCACTGTGTGACAGTGACCCAGTGAACTGAGGGTGCTGTGGATCTTATGTCGTTGTGTGCATCCTTTTTGTAGCGTCGTTTGGGGCTGCATGTTTACATGCATCTGGCTATGAGGCCAGTTCTGGGGTTTCTGTGTTTGTTCGGGTGCATTCTGCAGCTGCATGGCTGCACCGTGCCAGTTTCTGTGGGTCTGCGTGTGACTGGGCCTATGTGTGGCTGGCTACTTCTTGCGCTGGGGTCAACTGGGGAATTGGTCCTCTGAGTCTACAGTTGGGCTGGACTGCCCTAGGCTGGGGCCTCAGGTCTGTGGGCAGGCCACTCCTGTGGCTTTGGGGCCGACCCTGATCCCCACTCTTCCCCACCTTCTCTTGGAGAACCAGTAAAAGCCTCTGATCTAAACTCGTATTCATGGCAAGGCTGCGTGTTGGCCTGAAGGCAGAGCAGCTGGAGGATGGATGAAGACTGTGGACTGTTGAGAGAGGGCTGGAGGAGGAGCCGTGCAGGCCCAGGAGTGGCCGTGCCAGCATCTGGGCCATTCAGGCCCCTTCTCAGTGGGGGAAGTTGACGGATAGTCCTGAAAGGTTTGTGTGTGTGTGAGGGACAGAGGCGAGGACCTGTATTTGGGTTGACATCCCTGCCTGTCCCACTGGCTCCTGGCAGGGTAGCTCTCTTCGGCCTATTTTGCAGGGACTGGCAGGAACATTTTCAGAGAGGCTGCACCCTCCTCTTGAGGAGAGGCCGCTCATGAGTTATCTCATCTACAGACAGGAGATTCTAAGAGCCCTTCCTCTGCACGCTGAGAAAGAACATTGGTGGCCAGTTGCCTGCAACGGAGAAGTCAGGCTGCAGTAGCTTCTCTCCTCACAGAGACATCTGTTCTCCTACATCATCCCTATTACTGCTGTCTTGCAGTTGACAAAGTACTTCCATGCACTTCATCTCATGTTCCCTGCTCAAAAACTGTGTCAGATGAGTGAAGAGTTCAACGTCAGGAAGGGGTTATATGGAAGGCCTCTCAGCCTGGGTCTCTGATTCTAAACCCCTGTGTTAGCCCTGGTCTGTTTCTGTTTGAGACATAGTAACATTATTTTATTGGATTATTTTTTAGCTGAGCTATAATTCACATACCATAAATGCACCATTTTAAAGTGTAAAATTCAGTGGTTTTTAGTATATTCACAAGGTTGTACAACCATCCCCAACCACTGTCTAATTCCAGAACATTTTCCTAACCCCAAAAAGAAACCCATATCCCTTAAGCCATCACCCACAATCTCCCTCTCACCACCCCACTATGCCTGCCCCACTCTCACCAACTCCAGGCAACCAGTAGTGTACTTTCTGTCTCTGTGGATTTTCCTGTTCTGCACATTTCATGTAAGTGGAATGATGCAATATGTGGTCTTTTTTGTGTCTGGCTTCTTAGCATCATGTTTTCATGGCTCATCCATGTTGCAGCATGTGTCAGGACTTCATTCCTTTTTATTACCAACTAATATTCCTTTGTATGGCTAGACCGCGTTTTGTCGGGTGTTTAGATGGTTTCCACGAGACACATTTAAAATGATTATATAAAGTATTTTTTTTCACAAGGTGCCGATAACCTGGCAAACATAGAATGCAACTCACCCAGTTTTTATTTGACTTGAGCAAATCAGCAGCCTTAGTCGCCCAGGGAGCAAGCAGCGACTAGGATGTTCCCTGGAAGGCAAGGCTTTCTTCCAGATGGGATGAGGCATGCAGGAGCAAGGCGGGAGCAGGCGTGTGCGCCCAGATTTGGGGCTGGGCAGCTCTACCTCTAGCTTGACCTTCTTCGGGTTACTTCTTTCTCTGGGCCTTGGCTTATCCGAAGGGGCTGACTTCCTTCTTGTGTGTGTTCTTTGACATACGGAGCTTGCTTCTCCGGAGTAACCAACTTTCCATTGCCTTCCATCCTGAGACTCACAGAAAGTGACCGAGAATTCCGTGGTCTTGAAGTCTGTATCCCCAGATCACTTCCTCACTGGTCCAAAACTCACGACAGCTGTTTCCTGACCCAGCCTGTCCTGCTGCACGGCGTGGGAACTGTAGGAAGTCACAGCCTGGCCAGCAAAACAACACTCCTCTCTCTTTCAATCCTTTTCCCAGTCTTTAATTCTCATTTATGTCATCTTACTGTTAACCTTATCTCATTCCTTTGCGAGAACAGGCAGAGAGCACAAAAATAGATAAATCAATAACTTTCAGGAATGGATCGTCACACAGTTATTTTTGATGAACGTTCAAGGTAACTAATTTTCATGGGCAGATCCCCAGTGTCTTTTTTTGGGGTTGGATCAGGGTTTCTCGACACTCCTGACATTGGGGCCTAAAAATTCTCAGTTGTAGGGGGCTGTCTTGTGTATTTATAGGAGATGGCTAGCAGCACTCCATCCTCTACCCACTAGATGCCAGTAGCACCCTCCAAAAAACTGGCTCCAGACATTGCCCAGTGTCCCCTGCCGAGAGTACTTGCCCCCGGGTGAGAACCATTGGGTTAGACCCAACGTTGTCTTCGAAGTTTGCGGTGATTGTTTTGTGAGTGGCTTTGTGTGCTTTCCTTCAGGACTGAAGTTCATGGCCCTATGGTCAGCAAAGCCCTTCCCGATTTCCCACTTCTCCTTCAGTGTGGGGTAGGGCGTGTGAGTACAAACTGGCCGCCAGGGCATGCCTCTGCGTAATACTATACATACGTTATCGTAATACAAGTTAGGGACTCCAGGACCTTGTGGTGTGTGTTCCGTGCTGCCCAGACCCCTCCCTGCATCAGCTCTGGACCCTTTCCCTGTTGCTGTTGGCTTCTGTCTGGTTTCTGTCCTCGATCAGCCTTGCATCTCTTCCAGCCATCACTGCTTTCCAGGTTTCTCTTTCCCGTTCAATGGGCTCCTCTGTGTAACATACAAAACATGCCCAGTCCCAATGGTGCAGTGGTTTGGGGGTGTGTTTTCTTCTTATTTCAGTTTTCCCTTTGAAAGAGGAAAAAGAAAAAGAAAAATTGCAGTCGGGGCTTAAGTCGTGGTTTTACTTTTGAAGCCTCCCCCCTTGGCCTTTCAACGTTTAGAAATTATCAAATTGTCCCTTTCTCTCATTTGTATCAATAAACCAATCGCCTAGAAAGTTTGATACTCAACATTGCAGCCATTTTTGAGAACCACCAAGAGCTTTTTAAGACCCATAGACAGTCAGCCTCATCCTGGCCACCTTCCATTGTGAAAGATTTTGCCTGGAATGGGTTTTTTTTTTTTTTAAACCAGTCTGTTGGGGCTTAAAATGGTGTTGATCCTTCAGTGATGGCCTCTCTTGAAGGAGGAAATGGATTCTCTTAAAACATAGCCCCCTCCCCTTAAAAAAGAAATGCAGGATAAGGTCGAAAACAACCCTGGAAAGTTGAGAACTGAGGGCTTAACGATGTGTTGAGCGACAGTGCCAGAGAGCAATGTTACCAGATATTGATCCTCGATACTGTGGAAGGAATGTGGGCAAATACTGGGAAACCTCTACATTCCTCCATGGAAGTGACTCCAAGGAACAGCAAAGCCGGGTTGGTAAGGAAAGGGTGTGGCTGTTTTAGAAATAGCCAGGTTTCCTGAACATCTGTATCTTTTTCAGACACCAGAGCAGCAAACGTGAGATGGGTCTCAGGCTTGCTGCTTGTTTTGTCTGTGGGGTGACATTCTCTTTCTCCGCAGTTGGAGGCTGGCAGCGATGAAGATAGAAAGTTAAATCTCAGGTAAGCAGACTTTTAATTTTCGTTCTGAAGTCTTCTAAGCAGGTAAGAAATACTCTTGTTTCCTACCTCAAAAAAAAAAAAAGAATACACCAGTTTTTTTAGTAGTGCTTTAAAAACTTAAACATGTGTATAATTACATACAGCTTTAATAACATTATGTAATGTTTAGAAAAGAAGGAAGATAATTGCTGTTATTCTGCCACCCTTGCCTTAACCATCCTGAGCATTTTTATGTAGTTTCTTCCAGGATTTACCCTTTGCTTTTTAAAAAAAAATAATCATGTAATATGCTCTCTCATTTCTATCCTGCTTTTTGTAAGGTCTTCCTTTTGAGGTAAGCGCATTGCTGATTTGAAACAGACAGACATTCAAGCCCCTAAGTTTATTCATTCAAGGTGGTTTGTTTTTGTGTGTGCTTGTGAGAAATCTTGAGCTATGCTCACTTAAAAAAATTTCTAAAGCCGTAATCCTCAGTTGCTATGTTCACTAGTAGACACCGAAAACATTTTTGTGTTTCTTTGCCAAAAATTAAAGCTTTCTCTTTGGGTGTTTTGTTGGTTTACAGAAGATTTAGCGCTTCATTATATAATATATTCCTCTGCACCAAGGAGCCATTCTTAAACTCTGACTCTTAGAGTTTAAAAAAGTAAACAGTTTTAGGGATAGCGTTCTTTTAAAAAATGTTTCGGCTTGTGAGGATGCGGCAAATTAATTGGAAAAGGAAACAGTGTTTAGAAACTGGGGTCAGCCATTTGTTACTGAGAGCAGGATGTTTTCTCCTGGTTAAACTCAGATGCAGAATGCAGAAGTGGTGGAAATATATTTAGCTTGTTTTTGAAGTTTCTGTGTGTTTGAGTGAAGGGAGGGAAAATACTTTTATGGTGGCACAGATTATTTCTAAAGATCATACGTGTAAGGAAATAATAGCCTGCAAAAATCAGAGATATCTTATTTTAATTGCTAGGTCCTTATTTTAATACTACACTCAAGGAAGTGACAGTGACAAATTTCCTCTTTCCCCTGGGGTTTTTGGTTGCTCAGGGTCTCAGCCAGGGCTGGAAGGCTGAAATTAGCCAGATTCCCAAGTGGGGGCAGTAATGGGCTGTGTTGCAGATCACACTGGCATTTGGCACTCTGCTTGGCGGCAGGGAGGGGGAGAAGTGAAAATATGCTCCTTGGAAGCTATTTGGGTGCAGAATAACTGGGAGAAGGGCTCGCTAGCCACTGTGTGGGGCCCCCAGAGCAGCCGCAGGCACCCTTCTCCCTCCCTAACCTCACTCCAGCCTATACCTGGAGTCGGAATCTCTTCCACCCTTTGCCACCAGCCCTTTCTTTCAGGGCTGTTGCCCAGGAGGCAAATTTCTCACTTAGATTGTCTTTAGGGATGACAGTGTTTTGCATTGTGTACAATTAATAAGAACTTATAGATAGCAGTAATCTGAAAATGTGTATGTGCCCTTCAGACCAATAAGAGGCCACTTTCTCTGCAGTTTGGAGCAAGGAAGTAATGAGTCAGCAGCTCTGTATAGTTGCATATTTAATCCCACAACAACCCTATGGGGGGTATTTTCCCAGTTCAGAGGTGAGGAACCTGAGGCCCAAGTTTGCACATGGGATGTATGTGTGGTGTGATAAAAAAATACGGTGAATGTTTAAATTTAAAAAACAATTTATTACAGTAAAAGACACATTGTCATTAATCCCCTCAAAATACTCGCCCTCACTTCGAACACACTTATCCCATCGTTCTTGCCACTTTCTGAAGCAGTTCTGGAAGTCCTCTTTTGTGAGTGCCTTTAGTTGCACTGTTGTGGCTGCCTCGATGTCCTGAATTGATTCAAAACATTAACCGTTCATGGTCATCTTGACTTTGGGGAAGAGCCAGAAGTCACATGGTGCCAGATCCGGTGAATAAGTGGGTGAGGACACGCTGTAATGTTTTTATTTGACAGAAATTGCCGTATACCAGAAGTGATGTATGACACAGAGTGTTGTCATGATGCAGGATGAGTTACGTCACCCTTTAAAACACCTCTCAACCGTAGCTCACACCCAACTGACTGCACTGAACAAGTTGAAATTTGTCACACAGTTACTAAGGTTTGATGTGCTGCTTCCTGTATTAGATGCCTGCCTTTCCATTGGATAGCACTCGGCAGCAGCATTCATTGTATCTTGATCACACCTCATACTATATTCAAAGCTAGGCCTCTGGTGCCTCTAACACCTGAGTTTATCATACTGCTCTGCCTTTCGCGACCAGGTCAGTTGTTCAGCTGAATCAGCTGTCTTAGACGTACAGGTGAGGGACCTTGCCTAACGTCATCCAGGTGGTTAGAGGCAGCGCCAAGGCCAGAACCGATGGCCACCACTAACTTGTGGCGGTGCTGCCCAGGATGTCAGATCACTGATGACCACTGTGAGTCCCTTTTCACTGCTTTCAGCATGTTTCCGATGCCATTGGGAGCCCTGGGAGACCCTGGGCTTGAGTTGGGGACCTGGCTGTGAGCTTGCCCTCTCAGATTCCCTTTTCAGTCCCTCTTCACTCACCTTGACATTTCACTCCCCTCTTTTCGGCAGAGGACACCATCCTGCTTTCTAACACTCCTAGCCAAACAAGACAAGTTCTGTTGTCCTGGTTTAAGCTTTGACTGGACCTCATTCACGTCTGTGTGTTCATTTGCATTTTCAGGCCTTTTCTCTCTAAGGCTTTCCTAGAGAAAAAAAATGTATGGAATGGTCCGTTGTTTTTGCTCGTCTGGTGGGAGGAGAGTTAGGGGAGAGCGGAGTTTTCTTCGCTTCAAATTGATCCTGCCGGTAAACTGACATGATTTAGCTTCTAAGGAATGCTGGCAAGGGAGGGAAACTGGGGATAGCAGACTAGTCCTCTCCCCTTTTCTCTCTTCTCTGCAGAGAAAGCAGGTAGCTCTTGGCTTCCCTCGGTTCCAGGTCCCACACCTGCCTGGTGTGGCAGGTACACGTGCTTTTGTTTCATCTCTCACTTGGCGCTTCCTGTAGTGATAGCTCCGTAGCTCCCTGCCCGCGCCTAGCTTAAACGTATCACTGTAGTTCCAAGCCTGTGGTAAATTGCGTACATGTGTGAAGCGAGCTGTGGGGTTCGGGACCTGGCTCCTGCAGTAGCGGCCAAGTTCCTTTACCTCTGCGTTACTGCACCTCTGTGGGTCTCAACTGTTCATCTGTGAGACAGAGGTAGAACTATGACCGACCTTTCAGGGTTATTGAGTAGTTTGTGTGGGGGCTCTTCACACAGAGTCAGATCCATGATGGGCTTGGAGAGCAGTTGCTGCATTTGGTCTTCATAAGATGTCGCTCATTTTGGTGTTAGCCCACAGCATAGAATTCGAGGAGCCGACTCCCTACAGGTGCTGCGTCCACTGTGTCACACTGGCCCGGCCCCAAGAGAGCCACCATCGTGGACGCTCTGTGACTTGGAACAGCCCACATTCTTTACCTGGCAATATCCCTATAAGTCGCAAATAGGAATGCACACTTTGCAGAATCAGTGTTGTAATTCACACAGTTTCCCTGAAGGCCTTCTGCAAAGTGTCTCCGGAGCTGATCATCCCTAGCCCAGAAGGAAGCTAACCGACACAGAGCAGTATAGATCGCTTCTTGCGCTCCTCTGCCCTGCTCTGTGCGTGTGCAGACTGCTGCTGGCCTCCAGCAATACCCTTTTGGAAGCTGTGCAGTTCAGACTGTGGGAATCAGTGAGCAGATGGCCCCGCTGGCAGCCGCTCCTGGCTCCCTCGCTATCCTGGGAGCTGCCTCAGCCTGGCATGAGATGTAAGTGGTTGTGTGCCAGGCCGGGCCCCAGGAGGGAATATGGTTGTGTTGTCTCCAGGGTGTGAATCAGGAGTGACTTTTTTTTTTTTTCCATCCACTGTTTCCAAGTCAAACACATGAAAATGTTCATTAGCGTTTTTAAAATTTTTTTTCTTGTGTGCCCAAGTAAATATTTGGGTCAGAATGGCAGGATTTTGTCTTCTCTGCTTTCAGTGGGAAACTGTAAAGTCCCTTATACTTCAGCCTTTCCCTCCACACTCCCTTCCCCTTTTTGGCCTTGACCTGGAATTCCCCAAGGACTCCATTCTCCTTAGAACCTTCTGAAGTGTGGCTGTGCCTTCTCTCTCTGTCCCACAGTGTCAGGGTGGGGTGGCAGCTGGCATGTCCTTGGTCCACAGACTGTGCTTCCTCATCTCCATTCGGCATCTCTTCTCCTAGGCCTGTGTACCCTTTGGGGTTCCTCTCTGCCTTTCTTGGCGATTTCTTAGCCTGGACATTATGGTCCCGGTTGATCACCTGTCCAGGTAAGGCCTGCCAAGAGGCATTAGGCATCCGCTGCTGCCAGGCTCCGTGCAGCAGGTCGCTGTATCAGTTAGCTGTTGCTGCGTAACAAGTTACCACAAACGCTGAGGTCCAAAACAGTATCTGGTTATTATCGCACAGTTTCTGTGGGTCAGGAGCCTGGACATGGTTTAGCTGGGTCCTCTGCTTGGGGTCTCACATGGCTGCAGTCAGGTGTCGGCCAGGCCTGAGGCTCAGGGCCTCTTCCAAGCTCACCCTGGTTCTTGGCAGAATTCATTTTCTGGCAGCTGTAGAAGCCATGGCAGCTTGGGTCTTCAGGACCAACAGGAGAAACTGCTACTACGGGGTCCTATAATGGAATGTCATCATAGGAGTGACCATCACCTTTCTCATTCAGTGTAACCTGAGTTGGGGAGCAACCGTCCCATCCTGTCCCCCTGGTGCCATCACACTCAGGATAGGGGCTCCCCTGGGGCCCCTACACCAGGGCCCGGGATCTTGGACCATCCCAAGAACCTGCCCACCAGTCTCAGTCTGTGAGTTCTTGACATGCCCCATCTAATGTAGAGAAAACGTTCGTGTAAATGAGTAGGTTTTCATTCAGTGTTACAGGAGTAGCAGTGGTGTCTTAGGTAAGGGTTATGCCAACTGAGGGGTCAGTCCTCGTGGGAAGAGACCAGGAGCACCAGAGGCCCACAGGATTGACCACCATTCCGGTGGCCGCTGTGTTCCCTCCACTCAGCACTCACACGCTTGTCCACACTTGGAGGCCTGGCGTCGCTTGGATTCGTGCCCACGTTGAGTAGTTTGGCCTCTGAAGTACCACCTCTGTTGATGCTTAAACATTTTTTTTTTCCATGAGCTTTGGCCATAGGGAGAAATAGGGCTAGGTTTGACTCCAACCTGTATCGTCGGTCACCTTACCTGGCTATTACATGACCTCGAGCAGGCCTCAGCTTGCAGTGGGCAAAATCATATGCCATGTGTAGGGTTGTTGTCAGAATTAAATGTGATGATTGCGTGAACCTCTTCTCCCCCAGTAGACATTCAACAAACGCCCCTGCCTTTACCTCCTTCAGGGCCCGGCTTCGGTAGGAGATGATTCATGACACTTCCGTTTTCTTCCCACAGGCATTCTTGCCCTCCTTAGTATTTCTTTGGGACTTGGTCCTTGCTGTGTAGTATTAAGTACGTAAGTGTTCTCCACTAGCAGGACTGGCTGTGTACTTCGTGGAGCCCAGTGCTACATGAACATTGTGGAGCCCCTTGTTAAAAGATGAAGAACTTCAAGATGGTGGCAGCAGGGCGTTAGCCCTTCTGAGCCTGAGGCCTTGAGCGACTGCACGGGCGCCTGCCCAACTAGGCCACACGCCCACCCTAAGGACAGGGCCTTCCAGGCCTCTCCCCTCATGGCGCCTGGTGTGCACTGGATGGGCCATCACGGAGCTGTAAGTTGAGTCTTCTGTGTTCATCTCACAGTGGTCTCGGATGACATACAGGAAACAAAGGACAGAGAGATTTTTCCTGCCATTTCCCCCTGCCGTTTGGCATGTCTCAATACCCCTCTGTCCTAATTTGTCTGCTTATGAGTCATTCATTCAACAAATATTTATTGAGCACCTACTATGTGCCAAGCGCTGTTCTAGGAGCTGGGAATAGAGCAGTGACCAAAACAAACCAAAAAAACCACCCTCTCCTTGTGGCTGACATTCCGTTGGGGCAGACAAGATAGTAAGATAAACAGGTACATTAGTAGCGTGTTGGTAGATGCTAAGGAGAAAAGCAACGCAGGGACGGAGGACTTGGACGTGATTACGTCACAGATGCCCTACCCTGTGAGTCGCCTTATGTGCATTATTTTATTTAGTCTGTGCAAAAATCCTGTGAGGAAGGTGCCATTTTTATTCCCGTTTTCTGGATAACAAGGCAAAGCCTCGGAGATAACTGGCCTAATTTCACGTAGTAGGAAGCGGTAGAAGCGGTAGAGCCAAGACCTTCACGCTCCACTTCTCTTTGACTCCAAAACCTGTGCTCTTAACCCCATAATTCAAGAGCCAGCTCTACTAACCCTCCTCCCAGTTCCATATCTCCCAGCAGGGGGTAGATGGAGTTCATCCGGGAGAACCGTGGCTTTGCAGTCCATTCTCCCTAGAGGTCCCACTATGCGCTGAACTCTCCTGAGAGCAAAAATTGTCAACTATCCCCCTTCCTGTATGGTCATATGGGCAGAGCATCCAGGGGATAATAATACCAGCTAGGTTTATTGGGTGCCTGTAGGTGCACAACACTGGGTTTGCAACTTTGTGCACTTGATCTCAGCTTGCGGTCACCCCAGCCTGCAAAGTGGGTGCCTGCCTCATTTGAAGAAACTGCAGTTCAGGGAGGCTGGTGAGAGGCCGGAGCCAAGCTTTGAACACAGGTCGCTGTGAATCAAAAACCCACGTCCTTTCCTTTCTGCTCCTGCCCCTCCCATGAGACGTGCACATTTGTGTTCAGCTCATCCTTTCCTGCGCCCAGCTCCTGGCTTCCTAGGCAGCGGCCTCCCGTTGACTCCTAATATTAAATAATTAGGATATACAAACGTTAAAAGTTTTGGGGCCATTATACTGCTTTGCTGTTCTTGTCGGTTCAACTCAGGTATTCTTCCTGGCAGTTTGTTGGAACATTTGATTATAAAATCAGAATTTGCCTTTAGTATTCAGTGTTAAATACTTTTGGTTGTTAGGAGACATCCTAGAGTGGGGACAAATGAGGACAGAGGCAAGGAGTTAATTTGATTCTGTTGGAAATTAATTAAACTTATGATTCAGGTTAATAATTAAAATGAATTTTGCTCCAAGTCTAGGAGGTTTCATTAATCTTTCCAAATACCAGTACTTAGACTTGAAAAGAATGCGGCGGAGCCCCTGTCTCATTCTTCCCAAGCACTTAGCACTCCAGGGAAGCATGTGTGTACCCCAGAGGAGCGTGTACACACACTAGGAATGCCCATAGGTGACAGTGATACCAGTGATTACCCTCCCGATAGATGGAACAAAGCTGTGAGAGGGAACCAGAAAGCCCATGATGTGTCATCTGCTGTGCACTCTTAGGCAAGTCACTAAACATCTCTGGGCCCCCATTTCCTCTTTGTAAAGTGAAGAGACAGATTAGATGATCTCTTCCAAATCCAAGAATCAGCGTCCTTCAGTCCACCCGTCTACTTGTGTGTTACATTGTACTTCTCATGACTCCTGGTAGATTTATAACAGACTCAAGAGTTTCTCCTTTATTCCCACACTGAGAGCAGGGTCAGACATTTCGTCTGGCCGGGCCAGGGTGATGATCTGACCCTGAGACGGAGAAAACTAGCGTGACCACTGAATTGAAGTGGACCCTTTGCTTGGAGCCACCTCCTCCCAGGCAGGCCTCGCCCTCAGGAGCAGGGCCACAGGCACAGCAGCGATCATGAAAGAAGGGACTCCCTCCCACCTTTAGAGATGGTATTTGGCGTATGTTGTGCTGTGGTCAGATCTCCATTTGGAGAGCATTTTAGAAAATTCCTAAGGCTAGGAGAACATCCAAATGGTCGTTCTGCTTCAGGGAAGGCTGCAATGAGAAAACAGGATTAATCAAAATAGGATTAATCAGAGTAAGGAGGAGTCATCTTCAAGGCACGCTGAGTGATTGGGGTGGGGGTGGGGGGACACGACCCTGAGCCTGGCCGGGGGCGGTGCGGGAAGTGTGTGCAGTGGGTCCCATGGTGAAGGTGACGTACTGACGAGACAACCAAGCTGGCTCGCCTTGCGGTGTGGTGGCAAGCGTCATAATGAGATGGGTGAGGCTGCCGTGTGAACTACAGAGGTCACACAAGTGGGCCTGGGCCGGACAGAGCAGGGCCCTGGGTGGGTCCAGGCCCCGACACCTCACCGCTGGTGTGACCATGGCCTTGGGCCATCCACCTTCCCTCCCCGAAACTGAGGGCACTTGTGCGGCTCAGAGAGTCTTGTACTGTGTGTGGTGCCTAGTCCTTGCTTGGTATCTCCTGACACAGTACTTGTAACTGACACATGTGTTACTTGCAGTGATGATAGTGAGGGCCCCTCCTGCTGCCCTTCGAGACCTCTTTCCCTCCATAGATGGGGGAGGGGGGCAGTTTCACCCCAGAGACCAAAAGTTCAACCAAGTGGAAAAACAACCCATTACTGACCTATTTTCCTCCAAGTCCTACTGAACTGTGTACCAGGCTTTCATCTGCGAAGCATGGTGTCTTGTGTGCCTTTATTTTTACAGATTTTTCTTTCTTTCTTTCTTTCTTTCTTTCTTTCTTTCTTTCTTTCTTTCTTTCTTTCTTTCTTTCTTTCTTGTTTCTCGAATGGCTACTTTGGAAGCTATTTTCTTTTTAAAAAGACTTGATTTTAAGGAAGGCCCGTGTTAGAAAATGTCTGGTGCTCTCCCTGCTGGGGGCCACCCTGCGCTGGCAGAAGGAATGCCCAGTCAGGGCCGGGCCCAAGCTTGCCAAGAGCTCTCAAGGCGTTTCCCCAAATCTGAGCCCAGTCAGAATTCCCACAAGGGAGGGGATCGTCAGTGTGGTTTGGAGAGAGCCAGGCCAGCTGCCATCTCTCGAAATCACCTGCCACTTCCCAGAGGTCCAGACCCACCTGTTCTGTGCTGGGTCTGTTGCAGGTGAAGTTTGGGAGTGGCTCTTCAGGGCTGGAGTGGAGGCCACTGAACCGAACGGGAGCCTGCTCCCCAAGCCCTGGATGCTCTGTGTGGAATAGCAGGGAGGGGGTCTCTTGAGAAGCAACCTGGTAACGGAGGCAGTTTTTACGTAGTTATTTGCTTTATTTATCAATTGAGCCAATTTATATTTGGTGCCTATGTATGTAATGGGTTCTGTGCTGAATGCTGAGGATTCTATGTTAAGTTAAACCAACAGCCCTTTCCCTCTGGTAAGGTAACGTGTGTGTTATGTCTGCCATAGCTCTGTCCAAAAGGAATTTGAAACAGCTTATACAATTCATAGGAAACAATATAACTTAGAAAAGTGGGGCATGGAGAAAGTAGGGGCCAATAAGACAAAGTCATGGGAAGGCTGGTGTGTGGAATGCATGGCATAATATCGGTATCGTTAACAGAGTTTGGCTGCAAATCTGACTTTGAGCTTCCGAGGAGTCAAAGCAAAGAGAGAAACAAGATCAGTTGCTTGATTCATGGTGTCCTGAAAATAACTGCCAGGTCAGTTCCTCTGAAGAATTCTTCCTGATAGATAATTCTGATAAATAGTGGGTGTTTCTAAGGATATCCAGTGTGACGGGCAGACAAGCAGGTTGTGGGCCCTGAGGCCCACAGAGAGAGCTCCTGCTGTGTGCCCATCCCACCAATTAACCTGAGTGCTTGTGGGTTTGAGCGGTGAAGTCAGCGGCAGTGATTGGTGCCAAAGCTGCTGGCTGCCCCAAACACTGAAAACAGGATGCTGAGTCACATCCACAGGCCTGCAGCATCCTGACGTTGCGTGCCCTGCACAATGGGAACCTTGCACAGGCCCGTTGGCCCCCCGCCGTTCCAGTGTGGCCTCAGAGCAGGAAAATGTTAAAATTAGGTCTTCCATGGGCCGGGGTTATGTGTGTGTGAGGCCCTCAAACTCTGGACACACATAGGCCGAGAGGAACTTGGGGCGAGCACAGCTTCCCATCACTCCCCACTGCCTTTCCATGAAGCAGGGCGGCTTCCACTCTGGAAAGCGCAGAGGGAAAAGGGTCCCAGGCAGGGAGAGGTCTGGGTTGGCGAGGGTAAAAGTGTCCCAGAGATGATGGAAGGGAAAAGCCAGGAAGTCCGCCAGGGACGATGCCTGGTAAAATGGTCTTCAGCGCTTATCACCTGCCAGGAAAGAATAAATCGTGTTTTCCCAAAATCCAGTTCAGTGGAATTTTAAAAAACAATTAAAAAATTTGAAAACAATGAAAAATGTACAGAAAAGTTGCAAATACAGTACAAAGAACTTTTTTCTGAACTGTTTTGAGAGTAAGTTGCCAGCCTGATGCCCTTCAAATGCAGGCAGGGACGTTCTCCTATAAAGCAGACCCTTGACCACTGACCCTGATCGATTACTGCCATGTAACCTCAGACCTCACTCGTGATCTGCCGTTCGGCTCAGTAATGTCCTTTGTGGTAGAAGGCTCCAGTTCCGCATCCCCCGTTGTGTGTCGTTGTCCTGTCTCTTGCGTCTCCTTCAGCATGGAACATTCCTTAGTCTTTCTTTGACTCCCATGACTTGGAAGGGGACAGGCCCATCATTTTGTAGAATGTCCATTAGTTTAGGTTTGTCTGATGTTCCGTTCTAATTAGATTTGGGCCGTGCATCTTTGGCAGGAATAGCACAGAGGCGATACTGGATCCTTGCTGAATCCTGTCAGGTGGCACACGATTTCAATTTGTCCCATTACTGGTGATGTTCACTTTGGTCACCAACCTGGCTTTTGCCTGGATTCTGTACTGAACAGTTAGTTATTCTTTACCCTTTATTATTGAGAAGTATTTCTTGGGGGGATACTTTGAAATTATGGTACTATCTTGTCCCCTGTCAACTTTTCTATTCATTTATGTCTGTATGGACTCATTGTGTGTTTTAGTCATTGGTCTATAATCGGTTAATTGTATGATTAACTTCAAAGTTCAGATTGTCCCCGACTTGACCAGTGGGGTCTCATTCCAGCTGGCTTCCGTGTCCCTTCACATGTCCACATTATCCTTTAGGCACATCCTTGCTTTCTGATACCAGATGCTCCAGGCTTCATATGGTACTTTCTGTACCACATCTCTGGAGTCAATCATTTCTCCAAGGAGCTCTGGTTCCTTTTAGAGGAAATGGAACTTAGAAGCCACGGTAGGTGTGCTTATTAGTATTGGAGTGGTGACATCCTCAGGACCTCAGCGGGCAGAATGAAGGGATGTGTATATGTACACACACACACACACACACACACACACACACCTGTAGTTATTTCTGTATCTATTTAAATATGTTGAAAACCACATGTTCAAACTGATACCTTCAATTCTGATCCAACACCTTCAGGTTCATTCTCATTTTCTCTCCGTATTTGTGACTCCCTTTTCTAAAGTGAGAAACGTGGCTCCCAGTTGGCCCTAAAATATTTACCTGTTTGATCAACCCCCCTGTCTGCAACCTGCCTCCCATCTCTGCAGCCACCTCTCCCCTGCATGGATGCCTTCCTAGCCCTGCTCACCACCAGATACCCTACTCCAAGTACCACACCCTCTCCTCAACTCAGATGCCTGCCTCGCTCTGCCTGCCAAATGGTTTTAGGTCTGAATTGTTGGGGAAGAGAAATGGGCTTCCCCCCCACCAAAGAAATTTTATTGGGGAACAGTGTGTTTTTCCAGGACCCATCAGCTCCAAGTCAAGTAGTTGTCTTCAATCTATTGGGTTGTCGGAAAAGTCATAACGTATTTTTTTCTATGTTTTTCGTTGCAAAAATGCGTCATGATTTTTCCAAAAACCCAATAATTGTGGAAGGCGCAACTCAGTGGCCCATGTGGGAATCGAACCAGCAACCTTGGTGTTGTGAGCCTGTGTTCTAACCACCTGAGCCAACCGGCTGCCTCGAAATGGGCCTCTTTTTTTTTTTTTTTTAGCTGAGCCATCTTGCCACCTGTTGGCAGTTCAGCAGCTGCTCAGCTCGGGCCGGAACTTGAACCGCTGTTGCTCAGAACTCATACTCTTGAGCGAGCTCTTAACCAACTGAGCCACTCGGCTGGAAATGGGCCTTTTTGATGCTGCACTTTCCCGAGGTGTCAGTTCAGCAACAGTCAATGCTTCAGAGACAGGCTCCTGGTTCCCTCTCCTGCCTTTTCCACTTCTTGACTGTCGGAACTTGGCAAGTGACATAACCTCTCTGAGCCTCCGTTTCCCTATGTATAAAACACGGATGGGTGCTGAGGATTAGGTTGGGTGAAATGTATGATGTGCTCAGCGTGACACTCACCCAAGATGTTTATTCGCGTAGGGTTCACTGCATGCACACTGTATTCTGGGCAATGACAGGGGTTCCGGTGATGGAGCAGGCATAGCCCTCCCTCTCAAGACACTCAGGGTGATGTGGAGAAGGTAGTTGTGTGGTTTGAAGCTCTTGGTTGCTAAGAGGACCTGACCACCAGGTAACTAACTCCACCTAGGGCATTTATGTGGTGAGTCTTATTTGTGCAGTGCATCCTGTGTGCAGTGAGGGCCCAGTGGGTTCCAGCAGCTCAGGTTACCAAGGTGAGTTAGTCATGAGATGCTCTGAAGGCTGGAGAGGAGGACAGCTCGGTCAGTTCTTTTATGAGGATTTACTTAGAATCTACTATATGTCAGGCAGGGAAGAGAATTTTGAAAACTATGTGTATCCTGGCCATTGAGTCCCATTGGGAAGTTAAAATATAGTGACGTGAAGATTAACTTGACCACCAGTTGGGTAAATAGGTTAAGACACACAGTCTGGGAGTCAAGGGCTTGGGGTCATTTGACTTAACCTCTTAGCCTCGGTTTCCTTTCCTGCAAAATGGGAGAAGGTGCTATAAAACGCTGCAAGGGAAGAGCCAATGGCTTGTGGCTAGGGTGGGGAGGGAGAAAGCATGAAGTTGGAAGATTGGCATGACGTGGGGAGGCAGATGCGAGAGGGACAAGGCTGTGACTAGAGACCCAGATAGAAGAGTTTAGAAGGACAATGACGTAGGTAGGGATAGAGCAGCGAATACGTCGAGTATGGGAGAAATAGTGTGAGAGGTAATACAAGGAAGGTTTTTATTATAAAAGCACTTTTTTCTAATTGTGTTATAAGCTCCTTGAGGTCAGAGGGTGTCAGGTGAATGAAATTTAGGTTAGTGACATATAAGGGCCAATTGCGGCTACCATAGGAAGCTAGCACAGGAAGTTTGGGCTCTAATCTATAGACAAGACCACATCATTGAAAGTCCAGGAGCTGGGCAATAATGTAACAAAGAGCCATGGTTAGGGACTGCGTGGAGAGGGTTACAGGCCTGAGGTCCCTGCCCTGACTCTCACTAGGACGAAAGCTCCCGGAACTGTGTTGTCTTGGGCGAGAGCCGCCAGCCACATGGGGCTAATTAAAATTTAATTTAGTTAAAATTAAAGCAACAAATGCAGTTCATTGGTCACACCACTTTTTAAGTGTTCAGAGGCGACCTATGGCTGGTGGCTGCCATATTGGGCAGCACAGGGAGGGAACAGGTCCATTCTCTGGGAAGGCACTGCTCTGCAGGCACCTTAGTACCCAGCAGAGAGCCAGGCATACCGTGGGGCCCGGTGGGTGCTGCATGGCTCTCAGGGTGAGGAGGGTCAGAAAGGAAGTGGTGACTGAGGGACTGGGAAGGAAGGGGCCCCTGTAAAGGTTAGGACTTGGCCACCAATGTTTATGGGATGGAGCTGCATACCACAGAAAGGGCTAAGAACCTGGGACAGTTGGGACTATCCATTTTTGGAATTTTTGAGTTGTTTCGAAAACATTTCCTTCATGTGCCTGTTATTGCTGGCTGGCTAAGTTGTCTTTGCTGCCATCACATTCCCTGCACAGTGCAGCCTTTATACCTTTTGCCCTTAATAAGGGGGCGCAGATACTGGTATACCAGATATACAGAAGAAGGTGGAACTAACTCTGGCTTCCACAGACAGAGCCTGAGGGCCCTTGGGGGACCATCAAGGACCTAGCCTAAGGTTTGCCTAGCTAACTCAAGGCACATCATTTGCTGTCTTATTTATGCAGGAGACAAAAATCCTGCTTTTGCGAGCTTGCCTAGAATATTCAGCTGCTTGCTCCTACCCATTGGAGGAGAGCTCGTAGCTGGCTTCAGAGAAAATGTCTCTTACTGTCTGACATACTTCTGGACATTCCTTCGCTCTGAGAGAAGCCTACGCCTTCTAGCCAAACAATACATGCCCCAGCAGCAAAGACATTTGTAACGAGCCCTGCCAGCATTTCTTGCCTGTGACCCTGTTCCCTAAGTATAATGCCCTGCAGAACTGGAATGTCCCTATTCTCAGCATTATGTGTTTAGGGGAACAATTTGGGAGTGCTAGCTTGATAGGTGTGTCAGGTGCGTTACTTGTTTTCTTGTGCTCCGAAGAATGGTGTTTGGAACAGGGCTCTGCCAAATTATACTGTGAAGCGCAAAATAAAAAAAGAACAAGGCCTTGCTTGGTACAGCTCGGGGTCTGTGACTTTTGAGCATAAGTTCGAAATGAGGGAAGAACCTGTGGGAGAGCAGTGGAAGGAATTTGCTGCATCCACCTGCAGACTTAGCCCACTCCACATAGGAAGTCTTCCATCTCCTTTACATCTTGAAACACTTCACTTTGGGCCCAGAATCCATCTCACTCATCACCAGTAGTGGTTTGGAGGTAGATCCGTATCCATCCAGCTTTACCTGCTGCTACTGTTGCTGCAGGTCAGACCATCCTGCCCTCTGACCTAGAAATTCTGCAGGAAGAGCGCTGAACTTGGAGCCTCTCAACCCGGGTCTGTCCCGTATTAGCCATCTGACCACAGATAAGTCATTTATCTTCTCTGTCTTGGTTCTTGCATCAGAAGAATGGAATTATAAGAATTAAGAGCAAAAATGTAGGGGCAAGCCCTCTGTAAACTATAAAGCGCCTTTCAGATTGAAAGTATCATTTCCTTAAAACAACACTCATTGAGTGCCTATGGTATACCAGGCTTTCAGGTGCTGGGAACTTGTTAGGTTGACAGCTTGGTGGCTTAACCATAAGCCCAAGGTTTGGTTCTTAGTTTTGCACATTCTGAAATTTTAATTTATTACTACACTCAAGTTCCAAGAAACCAACTTGTGCTAATCAAATTTATAAGAAACTGACTTATAAATCAGAATATACATTTATGAATTCACAGTGGAGCCTTTTACAACAGAGACCAAATCCCGCTCTGTTCACTTATAGAGGACGTGTAACATACTCTCCTGCTCCCCACTCTCCTCTTCTTTGTTCATTGATCCTTCGAGGCCCAGATTTTGATGATGTTTCTCCCAAGGAGATGTCCTCGGGCTCCCAGGCAGGGCTGGACGTCCCTTCTGGGTGTGTGTGTGTCCGCCTGTGCATGGGTGCACACACCTGCAGCCCCCTGTACATACCTTTGCTGTGCATTACATTACGGTTACAGCCCTGCATCTGTCTGACCCATGAGAATGTAACGTAGCTCCCGGGCAGGGGCCGTACCTGTGTCATTTCTGAATCCCTGGGGCTTAGCACTGACCAGGCACAGTACATATCTGTTCCTCTAAATGGAATGGACAGAACCTCCCCTTAGGAGCGTTCAGTGGCACCCACCTTTTCTATGGTGACAACTCTCTCTTCGTTTCCTTTTTTTCTAGAATTATCAAGTCTGCTGGACGAACCGCAGCCCACTGTGTAATCACTGTGCAGGGCCAAGTGCCATCGAAGGTTAATTCTATCCACGTAAAAGTAGTTTGGTTCATTTCCAGCTGCCCAGTCGGTGTGGAACTCTTCAGAGCCTGTACTTCAGGCACATACTCTCTGATTTTGTGTGAGATGTAGTGTCAGAAATCCTCAAATCATACCGCTTAAGTATCGTCCAGTTTCCTCGTCTATAAAACTAGTACAGTAATGTGGGCTCCGTCAGCCTTCCTGGAAGAGTTTCTAGAAGATCACCTGGGTTGACATTAGCTCGAGTGCTTTGTAAACAGCAGAGCTTATCAGAAGTCTGATCTGTCATCATCGTTATTATTGTCATTTCATAGCGTTGTAAGCAGGACTGCCTTTCAAGGGCAGGAACACTTGTGACTCTGAAAGTATTTGGCAGAAGATGGGCACGTGCGCTTATCTGCTCACCTGTTCTGCTGCTGCTTCCAACGGGGTATTATTTTGTTTTTTGACCTGGCATGACCTCCCTTCATTGTACCTAATCGCATTCTTCCCCTTCTGAGTTTTTATTGAGTATGTGTTTTTATCGGTGTTATCTTTCACCAGCAGAAAACATTTATCACGCACCTACTGTGTGTGAGGGATTTTTATGAAGCCTGTGGGAGAAACCAGTTTTCTCTGTATTGTCTGTTACTGTGAAGGTCAAGGGCATCTCAACCTTGGCTGTGTGTCAGAAGCACTTCTGGAACTTTTTAAAAGGTGGATACCCGGACTCACTGCAGACCTTTCGAATTAGAATCGGTTCAGGTTAGACCTCAGCGTGAATGTGTTTTAGAAGTTGCATAGGTTCTTCACCGGGAAGAGCGCAATGATGGTGCCAACTTGGGTCAGTGAAGCAACGTCCTCCACAACTAGACTGAAGAACAAAACGACAGCAACTTGTCTGTTCCCCTTCCCCCAATTGCCCCCAATAAAAATCTTAAAAAAAAAAAAAAAGAAGTTGGATAGGTTCTTCAAATGCATAGCCAGAGGGGGAAATCAGGTCCGTTCCCATTATATCCTGTAGTGTCATGTTCTACACCTAATATTTTCATTTCTCAAGGAATTAAGTTTCTAAGGGGCAAGCACACCCCCCAACCACCTGACCATATACCCATCCTTTAAAGAGGATCGATACTTTTGCCCCCGTGGACAGTGGGGCAGGCCTGGCTTAACGCTGCATTCCTTAGTCTGCAAACATTTGACTGAACCGAGACCCTGTAAGTGAATAGCAGAACATGCATAAAGTAGAACATAAACTAGAACCCAGAAAGGTGGATTCCCAGACCAGTGCATTTTACTTTCTGAAGCTTTGACGTGCACCAGCGTCACTGAGGGAATTGGTTAAAAACGAGGCTCCCTTGGCGATCCCTGGAGACTGTTTCAGGAGCTTGACTGGCTTCCTGCGTTTGTCTTATGAGGAAAATCGTGTCTGCCTTGCAGAGCAGTGGGAACTAGACGCCATGGCGTAGCTAAGCGCCTGGTACAGTCTCTGCCACGTGATAGGTGCCCGGGGAGTGACAGTAATGTTGATGAGAAGTGGCTTCTTGACCAGCTTGGCTGTGCTTCCCACAGAATTCTTTAGGATTCCCATTCAGTCTAGAAGGACTGAATGATGTGTCCTGTCCCATCACTGGGAAGGTGGCTGTGGGCGGGGGGATCGGGGTGGTCCCCCTGGGGCCTTCTGCCTGTCTCCAAGGCTGGTGGAAGAACTCTGTCGCCAAGGCTTCTCTTCCTGAGGTCCTAGTTCCCTGAATGAGTCCTTCCCTGTTTCCTGCACACAGTGCCCTCACATGCTGGGAACAAGCACCGAGGACGAGTTTGTGCTCTGACTTCTCAGGGACATGTGCTTTAGCGGAACCAAAGCAGGTGATGGCAGGGTGACACTGGATGGGTAGGGACAATGGGCATTCCAGGGGTTAAGAAGGGGAGTGCGGGGACGCTCGGATTTGGGTCTACTTCCGTCTTGTAAAGACCTGTGCTCCTGGGTAAGCAGTAGTTTCCTCAGCTGCAAAATAAGAAACATTGTAGCACGTGTTTTACTTAATCCTTTTGTGAGGATGAATTCCTCGTTTGGGCCTTGCGGAAACTTCCTGATAAGACCTTCCTAGAAGTCTCTACTCCGAGCTGCTTCCTGCCAAAGAGTTCCAAAATCTACCAGTGAGATGCTCTGTCTTCCCTCCTCGAAACGCTAGAAGGGTTCCTGTCTCAGGGTCCATATTCCATTCTGCCCTGCATTATGGTTAATCTAGGCTTAATTTACTTCACCAGTTGAAAGAATATCAGAACATACACTATAATAGAACATAAATTAGCATAGAAACAGAGCTCCTGGCTGGCTCCTGCCGGGTAGGTCTCGGGGTCCTGTGCCTTGGCCCTCCAGGACCGGGCCCGCCTTACCTTTGCATCCTGTCCTGTTCTGAGCACCTTGTGTGCAGTTCTCAAAGCTGCTACTGTGTTTCCCCGAAAATAAGACCGGGCCTTATATTAATTTTTGCTCCAACAATCTATATTTATTGATTTATTCATATACAAACATCTACATTTATTCAAACAATCATGTCTGACTGACAGTCTTAACTGGGGCTTATGTTTGGGGAAGGGCTTATATTACGAGCATCCTGAAAAAACCATGCTAGGGCTTCTTTTCTGGGTAGGTCTTATTTTCGGGGAAACACGGTATATGATTGCATGTGCGGTTCCCTCTACCTGGAGTGTCCCCCCACACCTCCCAGGTACTGCCTCCTCAAGTAGCGATTAGCATGACTGAAGAATTTCCAGAATGTTAAAAGTGCTTTTGAAAGTACCACATAACAGTGGCAGCTGCCCACGGTCACCGTTGGGTGAATGGATGGGGATTTGAAAGAAATAAAAATCCTTCACTATGTCAATGGGCACCGAGAATGGAGTCCTGGCTGCTGGGGATCTGTGACTGGGCGGCCAGCTGTTTTCCCTCACCGTTTCGAATACCCACCCTATTGCATGTTCCCGAGGCCTACAAAACAGCCGTGGGAGGAAAGTGATTAGAGGAACTTCAGCTGTTTTGCTCCCTCTGAATGGCCCTCTTTCATCAGGATGTGCAGGCACAAGGGCCTATTTTAACCCAAATATCAGGGGAAGACAGAATTCCACAAGCCCCGTTTGCTCTCGGGGTGGGAACAGCATCTAAGGAGGAGGACCTCCTTGCTGACCGATTCTAGCCTCTTCTTCACTTACCTCCTTCCTCCAGAGAGGGTGGAAGTCAAGAGCCTCGGGCAGGTAAAGATGTGACTCCTGCAGTCATGAACCTGTTTCATTTTACCGACGTCTGCATCTCCCTTCAGCCACCTGCCTACTTCTGCTCGTCAGGGGTTTCCAGCCCAAATTAGTACGTATCACCACCTCTGGTTTCTGTCTTCCTACCGTGTGTCTGCGTCTGGATGCTTCTGGATGCTTGTGCTCTGTGAGGGCTGGGGCTTTTTTGAGGAGCACCGATCGAGGCGTTCGTCTCTCTTCAGTGCTTTGTAGCAACTTTGGTCTCATGTCTTCTTCTAAAATGGCAGTAAGCAGTGTCTCAGAACATGTTTGTGCTGCGGTGATAAGCGTGTCGAGGATGGGGGTTGGGAGGGCAGGGACTGAATTTGTTTTAAATCCCCCATCAGGATGTTCCTGAAAGGGACGGAGGAAAACAGTTCAGCTTTGTTTGTCTGGGTCTGGACTTCTAGAACTTTCCTCGCTCTTTTTGGGACACCGGCATCTTTTGGGAGAAGGCTGGTTTTTCGGGAGCCGGGACAGGTGGTCTGTGCTACCTGGCCCCCGGGTACATAGGACAGGGCACTTGTCATTGCCAAATGAATTTGTTAAAGGACTTCCTTCCCTGAAGGGGCGCCTTGAGGCTAATGAATCGGGGGACAGTGCCTCTCAGAAGCCTGGCAAAGAGAGTCCCACGGAGCCCTGGCAGTGGGAAGTAGTGTTCACGTCAGCCACCCAGAGGATGCGTGCGGCTCTGGGCCTGCAGTGAGCTCTGGACAGAAGACGGGAAACAGGATCACGGAGAATATCTGCATCTAGTTTTCATAAATCCTGTGCCTTCCTGTGCCCTGCGGCCTCTTGGCCCCGGGAGTCATCTTGTGCGGTCATCTCGTGCTGACGCCTCTCACCGCCTCCCCAGATGCAGGGTGATGGCACAGGCTTGATCTAATGTGTTCTTTGGGCTTCCCCGCAGCTTCCAGTCTCACTCTTTCCAGTAAACGCCTGTGACCAATTCCAGGAGGAGGACAGAGGCTAAGTGTCCTGGGGCCCCCTCTGTACAGCTCCCCGACTTCATGTGCAAATGGGAGGCTCTGAGTCTTTATCAGCCTCTGGAGCCCTGCGGAACAACTGGCCTTGTCAGTGATCACGGGATAAAACCAGCCTATTCTTTTGCATTGTTCCCCTTTCTTTCCAAAGGAAGTATAAGGGAAACCAAGGGAATTTTTGCCCATGATTTCCAAGGCAAAGGTCACTGTTAATGGCTGGCTGTTTCCAGCGTGCTCGGGTTTCTGGTCAGTATGGATTTCCCCCCCCCCCCTTTTTTTTTAACTCATGAACAAAAGAGGCTGATGTTGCTTTGCAAAGATTTTCCCCTAGCTGCTTCGATGAACTGATTGTTGTTTTAAGTTTCGTGGTTTGGGAGTCCCTTGGGCAGCTCTTTTAAATTTTGATGGGAATCAGTAGTAAGTGAGCTGTCTAATACAGAATCGTTCTGAAAACAAACTTGGTCGTAAACTTTTAAGGAAGGGAGAGGGTGACAAGTTTTAAGAGTAGAAAAGTGGGTGATTCTGCGGCCTGCTAAAATAAAACAGCCTGGATTTAAAATTGGCCAGATGGGCGCTAAAGAGCTTTCTTGCCTTCCATGGGTGAGAGTGAGACTACGAAGAAAGGATGCTTCTCATTTCTTCCATTATTTATAGTCCTGGGCTCCTCAACTCTTGCAACTTGCAGCACAAATATGTGACTAAAGGTGGAAAGGATGGCGTGGCAGGATATTTGTGATAATAAATGAAGACGTGCTGTATAGATGTAAAGTATTGGTGTTATGAAATCTAAAAAACCAGTTATCAGTAATTCCAAGGCCCAAATAAGAGAGACAGAACTAAGCCTTATTATTTAGTATTTGAGCAGTCACTATATTTAGCATGGGAGTTTAACCAGGAAAATAACAGATTTTATTGTGGACTTTACAATTGTCTAGAAGATAACCATTTTTGCTATTCCAGGAGCTGCTGACTTAAATGCTAGTTTGTGTGGTGAGTTTTCTTACCACCTTCCTTATATATTAGATTTAGCAGAGTTTTTTTATTCCAGGATTAGAACTTTTAAATATTAACGTTGGGTGTCTGGGACAAAGGTGACCTTGCTTTATTATATTATAGAAAATGTTCTTGTTTTTTCTATCAGGAATTGATTTGCTTTCTGTTAAAACAAACAAACAAAAAATGCTGCTTTTTCTTAGAGATTTTCCCTTCAAATCATTTCTGTGTTAATTGGTTGCTCAAGAGAGAACGAATGATTTTTATAGTTCCCTAACATTTAAACTGTGATCTTTCACAAAATTAATAAAAATAAAAAAATTTTTTCCCATTATAACATATAGTAAATGTTTTATATTACTTTGAAAATCAAACAAAAATTACCATTTTAAAAAATTACTACTTGCTCAATAGTGAAGATTTGGAAGATATTAAGAGGTGGAAAGAAGATAATCATAAGTAGTCCAACCCTCCAAAAAAACCTTGAATAATTTTGGTGTATTTTATGGGTAATTTTCAGAGTTGATGGTATTTTTGAATTATTGGTAATAATTCATAGCTAATACAGTCTATTGATTTATGGTCTTCATTTCTGCATATGCTAAAGATTTTTTTGATGGCCGATTCATGAAAGTGAAAATTTTTTTAATTGCAAATTTTTTAGTTACCAGTTGTGACTATAAATCAGCCTGTCCTAATCAGAGGCTCAATTTCTATTTTTAGAAGATGTTTCATTACAGCAAGATCCCTTTACAGTATCTTACAGGAAGGAGCTCTTGGCCCTGGAAGAACCTTGGGTGTTTTAGCAGAAGTGTTATTCTCCAGCCACAAGTTTGTAGCAGAGGTTTGGGACGAGAACTAATATGTGACATTATGCTAAAAGCTATTTGATCCTGTTTGAATTTTACATGCCATTTGTCCGCACTCACGGTTTTCCTCTGCAGTGTGTCTTTGCCCCTTTTCCTCTCTGAATCCCACCCTAACTGTGCTCTGGTTTTATTCTTCTCAGCCTAAGTGAGAGCTTTTTCATGGTGAAAGGAGCGGCCCTCTTCTTACAACAGGGAAACAGCCCTCAAGGCCAGCGAAGTCTTCAGCATCCCCATAAGCACGCAGGTAAATCGACGTTCTTGCGTTGGAACTTACTGTCCGTGCAACTGGAGGAACCTTCCACTACTGGTGGTGAGCTGTTTGTTGGTGTTCAGGGCCAGGGAAATAGAGAAACCAGGTTTGTGTGGACTGGTACAGGTAGAAGCTCTTTTCTTAAGCAAGCAGGCCATGCACACTTCCCACGTGGCACAGGGAGCTGGTGACCCTTTTGACCATACGTGTCAAATACTATATAAGAAGTAAGGCGGTCAGCAGTGTTGTGTTTGGATGTAAAGATTTCCTACTCACAGTGTGTCAGTTACCGGCAGGTTTTGAGTTATATTAATAGTATGACTTTTTTACAAATGCACCAGAGCATATTATAACCAGACGTTGTCCCCTTGAAAACAGCCCCCTTAAGTTGCTGTATACCAAGCCTGGGGACGCTGTCATTTCTCCAAGGATTTGAAAAACTCTTATTTAGAGAATTTCTTTATAAGCCTTTGACATGCACTGGGATGAGAAGTCTTTATTTTGTTTTAATGGCGGATTTGGTTTTGGGAAGTAGACAGAAGTGATAAAGTGGGGATCAAACCTAGTAATAATTGAGGTCCAAAAGCAAATAACTAAGAAATACCTGTAAAGTAATAAGACTGGTTTTTCTAGGTACCTTGACTCTGAAACCAGGGGCAATTTGAAAAGAGGGATTCAGAAAACATTTGCTTACAAGTTAATCTTTGTAATAGGTGGGCAGCCTCTCCAGGCACTTCTTGGACGGGCAACCCGTCTCCGATGTGAGCTGGCAAGGCTGCTGACTCCTAGGACAGCAGGTGAAAGGAACTAGCAATTAGGACCGGTTTCTTGTCACTTTGATCATTTTGTTTGTCTAACCTCAAAGTTACCCAGCCTCATTTTGGACCCGAGTGCCCAGGTTAGAATTTCATATCTTACGATTTATATAGCAAACACCAAGACTCAGTTGGTATTTTCACTTAGTGATATTTATCATCAAGATTGAAGTCTGTTTTAAGCTAGGAAAAGAATTGTCCTGCACACAGAGGCAGTGTGGTTTGGGGAAAGACGATGTGCTTTGGAGCCAGACAGACCTGCCTTCTGATCCCAGTTCTGCAACGTACTGTGCTGTCATAGTCAACCTCTGAGCCTCAGTTTTCTAATCTTTACAATGGGCACCAGATATCAGTACCTCAGATGATACGGAATTTAAAATTTATGTAGGTAACATATTTACCTCCTCGTAGGTGCTCAGTGTGTGGTAGCTATAATTATCACTACAATGACTTCTGGTACAATAAAACTAGAAACAAAACTTGATTCTTAAATTTGCTAACGGTTTTGCCCTGTTAGGAATTTAACCATTGTTCCTGTCTTAACCATCACACATACAACAAAGCAGATACTCAGGCTTTGTTCACAAAATACAAAAATGTCTCCATCCTCTAATTCAAACAAATTTTCATACTGTGTGCGAGCTTGGGGAAGTAAGTGCAAAGCTGTTTTGTAAAAACCCTAAGTCAGGCTGGTGCATGCATCTCTTGTGTGTACGTGAGAGCAGGAACAGTGTACGTGAGAGCAGGAACAGTGTACGTGAGAGCAGGAAGACAGCCACTGGCTTTGTTGACTCTTGTACCACTGAGGTCTGGAGTGGCCAGTGAGCTCAGAAAGACTCTTAGTAAATGAACCTGGGGCAGGCACAGACTAGACTTTATGTCAATTCTTTTTTTTTTTTTTCTAGAATTACCGTAATGTCCCATGGACGACCCCACAGCACCTTTAGTAATCACCTGGCAGAGCTGAGTACAATCGAGGGTTAGTTCTGTCCATGTGAAAGTAATTCAGTTCATTTCAGCCAGTCCAGTCAATCTGATGCGTACTGGAACCTATATTTCAGGCTTGTGGTCTCTGATTTTTTTGCAAGTGCTTAGTGAACACTTCAACGTTCAGAGACTCTGTGTGGATGCCAGACCAGGGTTGGGATTTGTGTCTGTCAGCGATGCCACATCTCCATAAGCAGTCCCACTGAAAGGAGCCTGTCTGTGTGGAAAATGTCCCTTTCATTTAGGCACTCATCAGACGAGGAGCTGGGTTTTGCTTTGTCTGTGTGCTTCTGTGACTCAGAGTGGTTGGTGGTGGGGCCCAGGCAAGCCCAGAACCAGCCGTGGTGGTTGTGTGCCATCGTGGCATGAGTGACATGACAGGTGAGGGTGCTGTTAGGTGGAGGACGGGGTGGGGAGCTCCATGCCCGCCGCTGATGTGAATCCTGACCTCCATGTCATTCCTTATAGGAAGGGGTGTCAATGCAGGGTGTCTACACTGTGGAACCCTGTAATAGACAGGACAGACGAGAGAGGCAGCTTTCTAACAATTTGCTTCCTCTCTGAGGCAGGAAGTACAATTTGGACATCATAGGATCAGTCTGCCCTAAAATTTAGAAGATGCTTTTGCAAAAGGAATGAATCCAATGTATTGATCCTTCTGGGGATCTAAGCTGTGATTGACAAGGTCATTTTTTTAAAAAGATAATTCTGTTTCTATTAGGGTGTTGCACAAATCGAAATTTATGCGGATTTTCTGAGTTATTCCTTGCACTTTTCTAGATCACCATCTTTACAGATGAACCTTTTCTTTGGAAAGAAACCCATGCAAACAATTTAAAAAATTTTTTCAATTACCATTGATATACTATATTATATTAGCTTCAGGTGTACGACATAGCAGTTAGACGTTTATGTAACTTATGAAGTGATCTGCCCAATAAGTCTAGTACCCATCTGACACCATATATAGTTATTACAATATTGACCATATTCCCTATGCTGTACGTTATAGTCCCGTGACTTTTTATAACTGGCAATTTGTACGTCTTAATCCCTTCTCCTTTTTCACCCAGTCCTTCTACCCCATTCCTGTCTGGCAGCCATCAGTTTGTTCTCTGTATCGATGAGTTTGTTTCTGCAGACATTTTTTTTTTTTTTAATGCATAAGCTAGGAAGAAAGCGGCATACGAGTCACACTTGCTACTTACTATTAATAATTATGAAGCTCAGATATGGGGGCCCTTCTGCCTGGAATGCACAGCTCGTCTTCAGTCTGGTTCATCCTGCATGGCCGTGAAGACTCACCACCCATGAGAAACTTTCCTCCCCTCACCCCAGCCCAGCGGCACCTCCTGGACCCTGAGCCCGCTCAGAGAAGTTCGAAACCTGGCTCTAGATCATCACCTCTTTTAAATAACCAAGGGGAAAACAAAAGTGTGTGTCATTTTTAGAAAGAAAAGAGAAAATGACAGAACGCCGTCTACTGAAACTATTTCTCTGGGCACTCGACATGTCCTTGGCTATCCATAGAGTTGTTTAAACATTTCCCCTCCCAGTTATGGAAGTAAGATCTATTTCTTGGAGAACATGCAGAAGAGTTTAAAGAGGAAGAAGGATGCCCGGTCCTTGTTCTCAGACCAACTCTTAGCAAATGCCCTCCTTCGGCCATGTCTGCGGTTTCTGCTGCCCCACTCTAAAAAGTAATATTTGCTTGAATTGAATAATACTTCTCCTCTAGGCTTGTCTGTATTTGCTACATTTTATATTTAAAAACCCAGACAGCAAGTATTTCAGAAAATAAAAGCAACTTTTAAAAACATGGCAGTGAGCTCTATCTCTGTCATCCTCACATTCTTCAGGAATGGAGTAAGGGACGGTGAAACTTTAAGTTTTGTGATGCTGCTTCTGTGGTGTAGGGAGAAGAATTTTAGCATCCGGGTCTTCTTCCAGGCCCTTAGAGCCAACCTCTCTCCTAGGCTTCTGCCTAGAAAGTAGGTAGGTGATTTCTGAAAACTGTCTTCGTTGGTCCAACAGGTGACTTGCCCCAACATCTTCAAGTAATGATCAACCTTCTGCGTTGTGAAGATAGAATCAAGCTGGTAAGAAGAGATGAGAGTGGCAAGTTTTAATTTTTAATTGTGAAATTTGGTAGGGAAATTATTCATGAGCTCTGGGCGTTGGGGGTGGGGTGGGGGTGGTATGCGAGTTTTGACATTCTAGCAAATTCTCCCAAATTGTTCACAAAAGCCAAAGTCAGGTTGGCTCCTCTGCAGCACCCACAAGGTCCAGGGAAGGGATAAATCAGGTCTCTTGGTCAGTCCGTGCTAAGCTGCAGTCTTCATTCTCTGGATTTTATTTACTCACCCATTTAACCAACCTTGGGGTGGGACGGAGGGGGGATGTCTCTCTTCTGAGCCAGGCATTGCCCCCGAGCCTAAGAATCTCATCTTAATTCCTAAACGCACGGGGGGAAGGTAGAAAACAGAAGTCCTTGGTCTTGGTTTGGTGAAGGAGGAAGGGGGCCCCACCTGGAAAGGCAGGCCGGTGAAAGCATCTCTGCCTGTCTAGGCCGTGCGTCTGGAGAGCGCCTGGGCGGAGCGGGTACGCTACATGGTGGTGGTGGACAGCAGCGGGCGCCAGGACACAGAGGAGAGCATCTTGCTGGGAGTTGACTTTTCCAGTAAGGAAAGGTGAGTCTGATAGGACGGTGGTTCCCTTCTGGGATGGGGACAGCAGAGGCTGCTGGAAAAAGGTTTCCACGGTCCCGTGTCCATGGGAAATGACGACGGGATGCGTGATGGCATGTGGCAGGGGTGATCAGGCGCTGGGAACAGTAGAACACACCATTTCGGCTCTCATGGGCCGGGTGCTGTGCTACATCCAGTCTCTGCTCTCAGACAACTTAGGGTGTATCAAGAGGAAAAGAAAAGCTCCCCTGTGCTTTGAGCTTTAACACGGGTTCTATTGGGGGTGCTCTACAAGAAGGCATCTTAGCCAGGGGCCTTCCTGAAGGAGGTCATGGCTGTGGTGAACACCCAAGGAGAAGCAGCCAGCTCAGGGAAGCAAGGAGGATGCCTTCCAGGCAGGCAGGCCCGTATAAGAAGTATGTGATTGAGGGAGATTGTGTCGAGCGCCTCATCCAGTATTTCTGTCCCATGGAGTCCCAAGTACCTGTTGACAGGTCCTGGGTCAGAGACGTTTGGAATTTCCCAATAACTGGTGGCCACGTTAGTTATAGACCCTATTATGTGTGTGAAATGAGGGTGAACGGCTCTCCTTACATCTCGGATAAGTTAATGCATGTGAGATTATTGCAAAGCCTGGATTTGTTAAAACTGTATTAAATTGACTCCCTTTAGTCATCATTCATTAATGTACGCGTTCATTAAGCAAACAGTTTATTTGCCTTGTCCTGTGTATGAGACAATAAGCCAGGCCCAGGTAAACAAAGAAGCAATAATACACACAGTTCTCGACCTCAGAGAGCCTATAAGCTCAGTGAGGAGAAACCATAACCAGTTGCTGGGGTGATGGGCCCGGCGATGGAGGGAGGCACGGGGCGTTGTGGAAACACAGGAGAGGGTGGGCCTAGAGGGGCCGTGCCAATGGCCTCTGGAACCTGCGGCGGCTAAGCCAAGGATGAGTGGGCAGTTGGGCAAGTTCAAAGGTAGGGGAGGGGGCATGTCCGTTTGGGTCTCGGAGGAGCCCCCTCCTTGCCTTGCCTAGCACAGACACAGCCAGGAGCCCTGAGTCTCAACCTAAATTGTATTTTGCACCTCTGCGAAGGAAATATAATTAGCACATCAAGAATGGGTTAGGACTGCAGGGTGGGACCTGAGAATTGGCCTGACATGAAAGGCTTAGTCTAATTTTGCCTGAAGGGCTTGAAACTGCCTTCCCCACAGATACCAAAGCAGAGCGTGGAAGAATCCTGTGTGGTCACAGATGCTCTGGAGGAAGAGCTATTCTGTGAGCCCAGAGAGCTCCCTGTCTGCAGAGTTGCCCGCTTGCTAGCAGCATTACTCCCTGGGGAAGCTGTTAAGTGGTAGCACAGAGATGTTAGCTCAAGATCCTGGAGGTTGTCGGAGCTGGCCTTGGCACAGCTACAGCGGTTTCTCACAAGCCGGCTCTTTTTTAAATGCCTGAAGAATTTTCTTAATAATCTGAGGAGCCCCTCTGATAAAGCCCTTTCTTTCCCTCCCTATGTTTTAAGTGGCGCCAGTCTCTCTAAAGTATCATTGCACTGTTAGCACAGGCAAAACAAAAGCAGATTAGGCTAGTTTTTAAAACGGCAGCTGCAAAAAAGGTACAGAAACAGAGGTCCAGAAATGAACGCCCATCATGGTGTTGACATGCTCCCCTCCCCATCGCCCCAGGACAGGAGGCTGGAGGTTGACTGCCAATACTCACCTGTGTCCCCCGGAGTGTGTATGGCCTTGTGCCAGGTGTGCCAGCCATCGGTGGCTTTACCTCTGCTGCAGTGAGGGGGTGTGGTCAGCTTGTTGCTCCTTGTCCCCTGAGAGCTGCACCGGAGACCTGGTGTTTATGGAGCTGCAGCCGCATCAGATGGTGGGGCTCAGAGTACCCTGTGACTGTCTCCAAGCAGGGGTCACTGGTGACTCTCTAGTGGGCCATCCCAGACCTATGTGTTCTAGAATTCAGTGATGAGCAGTCCCTACAGACAGCCTCAGAAATTCTCCTAGGCGCACACCCAACATCTGGACCCAGGTCAGGGTGTGGTTCCCTCTGTGAGCTGGATGGGCTGGGAGAAGACAGAGAGGGAAGACTGTAAGCAGGGGGACTCTAACTTGAGACGTCTTCTCTTCCTTCCTGTCTAGTAAAAGCTGTACCATTGGCATGGTTCTCCGACTGTGGAGTGACACGAAAATCCACCTTGACGGTGACGGGTAAGTAGATCTCGTTAAAGGATGATTTTAATCACTGTAGACTTTGAAACACGAGTTGCTTGGGGCATCACTGGGTAATCATTAGCAATGGAATCATGTGTGTGACGTGTTTACATCAGGAGAAATAGTACTGCCCTCCACTGAGCTACACAAGGAAGGGAGGTTGTGGAAGGGAGTTTGGGTCATGAAGGATAGACAGAAGCATGTTATAGGAGAACCACAGGCGGAAAGAGTTTCAGGACAGGAATTAAATGACCTTCAATTTCCCTTGATCTGTTAAATGAATACTCACTACGTGCTCTCCATTTGGGGCTGGTCCCTGAAAGTTCATAGGTAAATGCCACACAGCAGGAGCTCACAGTCTTTAGGGGTACAGGGAAAAGACACATGACCGACAGGTACAACGGTGTTTCAAGTGCCCCTTTGGGGGCTGCAGAGGAGGAATGATTAGGTGTGTCCTGGGCAGGTAGACAGGAGACGGAAGGGCCATCTGAGTTGTGCACAGTTTGCTCCCAGGGGAAATACATGAATTCTCTGATGAGTGGAAAGAGGCAGAATGGAAAATTCTCCCTCCACTAGAATTCCAACAGTAAACGTTATGTTGCCTCATAAATACAACTGGGAGAGAAAAATAAAAATCTGATTTTTTAAAGAGGTAGGATTATGGTTATATTTTCCCTTTTTGGAAATTTTATCTTCCATTAGTGTATTTTCCATGCAATAACAAAATTTAAAAAAAAAAATGGGTGGGATAGGTGGGGCGAGAAGCAGCAGGTAGGTTGGGACCATCGCAGGAATGCAAACAAGGTGGCATCAGATGCTGTCATTGCCTCAAACCCTCGGCTGGGGTTTCAGTTTTTGTCAGACCTCACGTTGCTGGGTGAAGCACACATTTGTCCTTGGGGTGTCCGCAGTGTGCACCTCGCAGTGATGCGGTGGGAGGGTCTGATTTCTCACCGTAGCGTCTTTTGTTTTTCATGCTCAGTGGGTTCAGCGTCAGCACAGCAGGAAGGATGCACGTCTTCAAGCCGGTGTCTGTCCAGGCCATGTGGTAAGTGTGGTTTCAGGGACTCTTAACTCCTTAAAAACATTTTCCTAGCTGACAGCATGAACAGAAAACCCCCCTGTACTTAGAAGCCCATTTAGGTGCATCTATTTTGTATGTATGGCAAAATATACATAACAAAATTTGCCATTTTTACCATTTTTAAGTGTGCAATTCAGTGACATTCGGTACCTTCACGTTGTTGTGCAGCCATCACCACCATCCGTTTCCAGAACTTTCTCATCCCAAACAGAAGCTCTGTAGCCCTTAAGCACTAACTCCCCCACGCCCCCTCCCTCTAGCCCCTGGCAACGCCATTCTGCTTTCTGTCTCTGAATTTGCCTATTCTAGGTCCCTCATGGAAGTGGGATCGTATTCGTTGTCCTGTATCTGGCATCTTTCACTTTGCGTAATGCATTCAAGGCTCATCTGTACTGTAGCATGTGTCAGAATTTCCTTCCTTTTTAAGGCTGAAGAACATTCCATTGTATGGATAGGCCACCTTTTTAACCATTCATTTGTTGATGGACTTTTGAGTTGTTACCACCTTCTGGCTGTTGTGAATAGAGCTGCTATGAACATGGGTGAACAAAGTGTCTGTTTAAGTCCCTGCTTTCACTTCTTTGGGGTATATATGCAGAAGTGAAATTCCTGGGTCATATGGTAATTCTGTGTTTAACTTTTTGAGGAACCACCAAACTATACCATTTTACACGCCCACCAGCAATGCACAGGGGTTCCAATTTCTCCACATCCTAGTCAATACGTTATTATTATTATTATTATTTTTTTTTCATAATAGCTATCCTGATGGATGTGATTTGGTGTCTCATTATGGTTTTGATTTTCATTTCCCTAATTAATTGGTGCTGAGCATCATTTCGTTGACCATTTGTACATCTTTGGAAAAATGTCTGTTTTGTCCTTGGGCCATTCTTTTCTTTTTTTTTAGCTGAGCCATCCTGCCACCTGTTAGCAGCTCAACGGCAGCCCAGCTTGGGCCGTGAATCAAACCGGAGACCCTGTTGCTCAGAGCTCAAACTTTTTTTTTTTTAAGATTTTTATTGGGGAATTGGGGGAAGGGGAACAGACAAGTTGCTATACTTTTGTTCTTCAGTCTAATTGTGGAGGACGTTGCTTCACTGGCCCAAGTTGGCACCATCATTGCGCTCTTCCCGGGCAAGGCAGATCAGTCGCCGGCTTCTGGACGGCTGCTCACTGCGGCTGCTGGCCGCTCACGCTGGCTGCTGGCTACACACGGTAGCCCATGGCAACCCACTGCCACAGGGGCTGCAGCCTACACCGTCGCCGGCGACTCACGGCAGCCCAGCTCCAAGTTGAGCTGTTGTTCAGTATCTTAGCTGTGGAGGGCAGTGTCACTGGCCCTCATATGTGGGATCCGAACCGGGGCCCTCTGGCGTCCCAAGGCAGCTCTTAACCAACGCGCCACTCAGCCGGCCCTAGGGCCATTCTTTATATCAGTTGATTGTTGTTGTTGTTGAGGTGTGTTGCTTTTACATATGTACAATTCCTCCTGACAAGCGTCATTCCAGCATAAACACACTTACTCATTGTACCTGGCATCCAGTGGGCATTTAGTTTGCTCCATAAAGAGAAGGGCACTTTGCTAGTCACTGAACATCGGGGAGGCCTAAAATGGACATAATTCCTATTTTTGTGGGCTTTACAGTCTGTAGAGGGAGGTGGCCATAAACACAAAACAGTCACACGTTACAGGACGTTACACGTCCTGGGAGGGCGTTCTCACAGGGTGCCAGGCTATGGGATACTTATCGCAGCGTGCAGGGGCCTGGGCAGGGGCCTCCCTGGACACACTGATTTGGGGATGAGGTCGCGGTGGGTCAAGGCTGCATTGGGTGAAATAAGCCACGGCCAGAGCATCTCTGAACCCGGCACACACATCTTAGAGCTTTCCTCGTCCCTGGAGGGTTGCACAAACCGCTCACCTAGCAAACTCAACAATCTCTCGAATAATCTGGAAGACTCAGGAGAAAGCTGGTGGCGTCTGATGAGAAAAGTCCTGCCCAGTGTTTCAAAATAATTACTCATTTCTCTGAGACAGAGAGCGTTATGCAGAATTCCCCCATGGGCCACAAGTTAATATTGTGCTTCATTTTTATCTCCTGTTATTCCACACTGCAGTCAATTCAGGATTATATCTTGATGTCTCAGATGTTTCTTTGTGTCCCTGGATGATTTTTTAAAAAATCTCTTTCTCTACAGGCAAGTAAAAAATAGGCCCATGTGTTTTTCTAGAACTTCAGAACCAGAACTAAATTTAGTAAATATTCAGCTCAAGTTTGTTCCCTTAACCAGCTAGAGATAAGACAGATATGTACCATTGGGAAAAGTGACGTGGA
>NW_017731479.1:3598561-3612999 GCF_001890085.2 Hipposideros armiger
CCGGCCCTGTTTGTCGACAAGTAAGTGTGGCGCCTCCTCACCCACCCCCGCACCCACCCTGTGCCCGACCCTGCGTCCGTGTGACGTCACATCTTGCCTGGCTTCCTTTGGTTGCGGGCCACCTCTCCCTGAACCAGCATTTCAGGCAGGGGTTCTGAACCTGCTGCCCGCGGTTAATATTTGGCTGGGAGAAGGGCCTGTGACCTCCATCCCCCCTTTAAAGTTATAGACACATTTGGGTGTGAATGCATTTCTGGGGACCGGCTCCATAGCTTCCATTAGATTCTCAAAGGAGCGCGTAGCCCACAGACTTAACCTCACTGGCTCTCGGGCAGTGCTCGTGCTCTGGTCTCTCCTTTTCAGGTTGCTGCAGACTTGATTTCCAAAGCTTCTTCCTCCGCTCTTAGGAGTATTATTAGTGTGAGTCCGGTTCCTTGGATTCTGAAACACAGCTGTACCAGCACGGACCAAGGATAGCCTGCCTTAGAGGCAGCAACGGTGAATCGCATGGCAGAGCTCACATGGCCTGAGGCCGCACTACATTAAAGTCTAGTCCAGAAGAAGGAAGCACGCATCTCTCCCCCTCTCTTGGTTAGGACTCCCCGCCCTGCCCCCCCTGCAGAGTGTCGTGTTCCCCTGGGACCCTGCATTTAAGAGGGCTGTGGACTGAGGGGAGCAACCTGAATACGGACAGGCCCAGAAGCCACGCTGTACGAGGCCTCACAGGAATTATGGGAGGGCTGGGGAGAGATGACAGTTGGCTTCGATCATAGGGCGTGTCATGTGGAAGAAGGATTAGCCTAGTGAGAACCGGGGTTGATGTGTTATAGGGAAATACCTAGGTTTTGGTCCTGTGTAAGGAGATCATGGGAGCTGGACACAGCCGGGACTGGGGGCTGGCTCAGGATGCAGCGATGTCCTCAGCAGAGGCCGAAGGGTCCGGCAGCCTGGGGACGTTACACCAGTAGTTCCAGCATCCTGCCCTGAGAGTCTCATACTTGGCAGGACCTGAATGAGGAGCACGCTCCCCACCCACTGCGTGCCCTCTTGATCTGCCCCACTCTGTTTACTCCTGTGGGAGTTCTGGACACAGCACGACTCCTCCATCCCCATCCCCTACCCGCTGAGGACACACACACCAGGAACTTAGCTGCATGAGCGCAAGCCACACTCTGCTTAGCCCAGATGCATCGTGTGTTTTTGTAAACCCTGACCTCAGGCTTCCTATAGTTCTGCACTTTCCTAATTTCTTTCCAGGCCAACCGAAGGGGAGAGGACTGAGCGCCTCATCAAAGCCAAACTCCGGAGCATCATGATGAGCCAGGACCTAGAAAACGTGACCTCCAAAGAAGTAAGAGCACTCTCCCCTTCTTAGCAGAGGTCATGTGGCGTTCCTTTGACCTGTTGCCCAAAGCACGGTGGAGGCAGGCCCAGTACCCGGTCCTCTTTACCCATCTTGACCCACCAGCTCTTGGAGCTGCAGGACTCAGCATAGCGGAAAGAGCACAGACCTTAGAGTCAGACTCTAGTTTGAATCCAGCCTTGCTGCATAACAGCTGTAAGGTTTGGGGCAAATTCCCTGACGTCTCTAAACCTGTAAGACCTTTGGTCAGAATTCCACAAGACCCGCGATTGCACCAAGAAGCACTTACCTGTTAGCACCCTCCCCTCTGCCCTATATCACCTTGTGTTTCATTTGACATAGGGCAAACTCTTATTTCTTAAGTTGTGTAAGGATCACAACTTAAACCAGCAAGTTGCTAACCCTAGACCGCCTACCATCTGCCTTTTGACGTTTCCCTGGAACACTTTTTTTCTTTTTTCAGTTGCTTTTTGCCTAAGGAATGCAATGAATTGTAACAACTTAAATTAGCTAAATCTAAGCGGTGAAATGGCCATTTAAAAAAGCCATATACCTTTTTAAAATTAATACACGTAAAAATCATATTGTGATAAAGGTTTTCACTATGATGAGTTTGGTATTTGATTGTAAAGGTCTAAGTGCCTTCAACTTAGTAGAAAGAAAAGATCCCATGGGAATCAGACTCTTTATTTGAAATAATAAACTTGTCCCCATCAGATTTACTTTGAGGCTGAATAGCCTGTGCTCCCGCCACCCATGCATGTGCACCGTGTGTTTTAATGCAAAAAACATCTTTTTTGAAAACAGCCACAGTTCACGCTGTGACTTTACTTCTTTGGAGAGAGACAACTGTTTTCTTTAACAAATCACTTTTCCTAATATTTTCCACTCCACAGATCCGTAATGAATTGGAGAAACAGATGAACTGTAACTTGAAAGAATTCAAGGAATTCATAGACAACGAGATGCTACTTATCTTGGGACAGATGGACAAGCCCTCCCTCATCTTCGATCATCTTTATCTCGTAAGGGGCTCAGCACATGGGAGGTTCTGTCTTGGGGAACATAAATCAGACCTTGATTGTTTGAGCAAGTCAGAGAGGGGAACTACTTGAGTCACTGGTGCCTCGATTTTGACTTTGACGGGAACGCCCCTCTAGGACTCCCTCCTCTGGCCTGTAGGCTAGTGGTTTGCTCTCCAGCCATATGCTTGTGATGTGCCTCCCAGCTGGGCCGCAGTGAGTTGTTTGAAAGCTCTTTGGCATAGTCAACTGGCAACTGTTTTCAGACTCTTGCCACCCTTTGCCTTCCTCACTAACTCACATACAGGCCCCCTCCAGTTACTTCCAAATGGTTTGCGGGCTGAAAAGCCCCAGTTCCTAAACAGAGCATGCTCGCCAAACCCCAGAATTATGCCTCGGCTTCCCGAGACGTAAGAAACAGTAAGGAAGGCAGATCAGACACCAGTAACACTGCTTCCCCTCTGCTTGTCCCGGCAGCCACTCCGTGCCCTGCTCTCAGAGCCTGTTGAAGGGACAGGCCCATGTGAGCGATGTAGCTGTGGTGGGTGGTATGCGGACACCTCACCTCCCATCTCTTGCTCACATTTTCTTAAAGCTGTAAATCTCCATAGAAGGCAACTGGCAAGTTTTCAAAGTCACAGAGACTGTAGAGGAAGGCACGTTACTAAAATTAGAGAAGGCAGCACAGCGTAGTCATGAAAATCAGCCCCACCAGGCCAAGTTCTCACTCCCCAGCCAGAACAGCAATGTGACTGGAAGCAAGTGTCTCTGCCTCATTTCGCCTTCATCTTACACGTTATGAGATGATTTATGAGGGTTCAATACAATACAGCTTTAAGACACCAGGTGCAGTTTCTGTGGGCACTAATAAATGGTAACCATCATTAGAGCAGAAATCGCTTCCTGGGAAAGTTGAGGAAGTGTATTTGCTGTGGAAGGCATGAACGATTTTGTTCTCTGCCTGTAGGAGGTAGTTAATAGTTCTACAAATGCATGCGAGATGTGATCAGACAATATGGTGAATGTTTAAATTAAAAAAAATTATTACAGTAAAAGACACTTTGCCATTAATCCCCCTCAAAATACTCCCTTTCACTTTGAACACACTTATCCCATCGTTCTTTTATGTATATGTTAAGATGTATATACATATGTGTGTGTTTGAAGCCTGTGTCTTGAAAGCTATGGGGCAGCGCTGGGCTCTAATCCCTTGGGAAGTTGATGTTTTTCCCTGGTGGAGACTCCGGAAGGCACCTCTAGCCCTTCGCCCCACTAGGTGGCGATCACAACAAGAAAGGGGACTCACAGCCTTAGTGAGCGTTAGTTATTTTTCGGTGTGGTTGGTACTTTTGTCACTTTTTCCATGAGAGATACTAAAGGAATTTTTATGTTTGAACGTCTCCTTCCAATATGAAAATCCAGCTAGCACCCGCACGTGGCCAGCCCCATAAAGGTCTGGAAAGCCCCTGCCTCCTGAGGGGTCTGTCCACTTGGAAAAGGACGTTTATAGGGAGACTAAGCTTGTTCTTTTAGTTACTCTTTGTGACTTTATATTGTTTCATAAGAGCAAAGGGATGGATTTTTTCTTTTTTCCCATTCATGTTCTTTGCATGCTCAGAAATGGAGAGGGGTTTTAAAATACCATTTTAAAAGTATTAAATTAAAACATGTTATAGAAAGTTAGGAAATATAAGAAAATCTAAAGAAGGAAATTAGAAGTATTTCCAATGTCACAAATCTAAAAGTAGTCACTATTAACATCCCAGTATATTTATTTTTCTATCTTCTTTTTTTTTAAATGCATGTGTAGCTTTTTAAAAAAGGAAAAGAAAAGAACCATTCTGTTTATGTTTACATAGTTTTGTATCCTGCTTTAAAAATTTTTTTTTCATTATGTATTTCCCTGTGTCATTAAATATCCTCCAAAAGTATGCGTTATTTCAATGGCTCCATTGTATGGATCGATCATCATTTATTTTCTTCTTGTTGGACCTTTGGGTTGTTTCCACTGTTTTGTTATTATAAATAACCATAAATATCCTTGTACATAAATCTCTGCAAATTCTGGGTATTTCCTCAGGGTAGCTTTTTGTATGTAAGTGGAATTTCCGGGTTAGAGGGTGGGAACTTTTTTAATATTGCCAAAATACTTCCCAGAAAAGGTAAGCCGATTCCTGCTTTAATTAGTGGTATGTGAAAGTGCCCTTTCCTGAGTGGGAGGTCAGAGGTCACTGCCTCTGGCGAGAGGACCCTGCTGGAGCCTCAGAAAAGGAAGTGATGATAGGGGAGCAGGTTTTCCTGAACATGTCCTTCCCCTGTTGTGCTGACGATGTTGTGAATGCCTCGGGAACCTGCTTTGATACTGGCCTCTTGTCAGTTCTCTCTGTTTTCTGAGGCCAGGGGCCCATGAAATCACCATCACCATCAGGCCTAGCGCACCCCCAGCTCTGAGGCTGACATGTGACACTCACGGGGGTTTGTGTGATCTGTCCCCCAGGGCTCTGAATGGAATGCGTCCAATCTGGAGGAACTGCAGGGCTCAGGGTGAGTCTGCTCCCCTTGTCTTCTCTTGTCCTTCTAGGCAGTTTAGAAACCCTCGGCTCTGCCACGGAGTTGGAGGTCAAGCCCTTGTGCTGCCCGTCTGTAATTGCCTGCACCCCAGCAGCCAGGCTGATTTGCATAGCTACACAGATGTACTTGAGAATGTTACCTCCTGAATATTCATGGATTTTAGACTTTCCTGGGTTTTAGACTTTCCTGGGTTTTAGATTTTCCTGGGTTTTGTGTGATGGTGAGTGTCTGGGAGAAGGATCCTAAATCATAGTCCAATGGTATAGACAGCTTGGATGCTGCTGGTAGGGCCCCAAGCCTTCGCCCACGGCCCCACTGCCCCATTGCTCGGCAGACCTGCTGCAAGTCCTTGTAAGGACACCTATCTGTTGGGCCAGTCAGCAACCCTGATCCCTGGACCACTCCTGGTTCTATCTGAGCTTAGGCCTTTGGGCCTGATGGGAATCTTGCAGCTAAATACTCAGTGTTGGCCGGAAACACATGCCTGTCTTAGTCTGAGAAATGCTCAGCAGCAAGAATAAAAAAATGTTTAAATCTAGACCTTCAAAAACAGATGTCTGGACATTTAAAAAAAAAACAAAAACACAGCCACAAAATCACCATTCTGTGGGTTTGACATGATGGCATCCTTGAATTACTGCATTTAAAAGTCAAGACTAAACAAATCTTAAAATATATCTTTAGAACTACTGGTTAAGATGTGTTATTTCTACAGAAAGTATTTTTCAAATGAATGGTGATACTGTGCTTTCTATCTTGCTGGGAATAAATAAGTTACTTTAAAGGTAATTTTTAAAGCACTAATAACTATTCGCGTATGAAATCTACTTGAGGCATTTTCAAACTCCTGAAATAATTTTGGTCTTCCAGGAATATAAGTATTAAGTTTAGAGACCTATGAAACCCGGGTTAATAGACCTTTTCAACTATTTATTTATTGCCTGCCTTGTTTCAAAAAGGATTTAAGGCAGTTCTCAAGGACATAAATAATGGACAGGTATTTTCTACTTTTTAACTGTTTAAAAGTGGAGACTTTTATTTTTTAAAGCCTCTGTTTGCTCATAATAATTATGAATTTTGAAACTTTAAGAGAGTTTAAAAATGTATTTAAATAATACATAAATCTATTTTCCAGAATTAACATTGCTTGGCAATGCTTTGAAGTGAGTTTTCTTTTATAAGTTTTTTATACAGAAATTTGTTTTTTATTATAAATATAATCCATTCTCAACATAAAGCAGGCATTTAGAAAATACCCCAAAAAATTGCTATTAAGGAAGAACACAAGTTTCACCATAAAAACATATACCCTTTATTAATGTATATTTGATTTTTTTTCTCTGTCCCATTTTTGTTACTTTGTTTTTTGTAATTCCTTATTCTGATTGTCCAAATTTGTTCTGTTTGTTTTTTTTTCTCTCGTTGCAGTGTTGACTACATTTTAAATGTCACTAGAGAAATAGATAATTTTTTCCCTGGCTTATTTGCATATCATAACATCCGAGTCTACGATGAAGAGACAACAGACCTCCTTGCCCACTGGAACGAAGCGTACCATTTTATAAACAAAGCAAAGTAAGTGGGTGGAGAAGCCAAAGAAATCGGTCTGAGGAAGAAACTGGCAGATGCTGGGTGGGCAGAAATTAATGACAATCCCAGACACAGATGTCTGCTGGCTTAGGGAGCCTAGATGTCTGATGGGCCTCTGATTTTCGACCGCAGGACCCTTAGCACCAAAGGGGCAAAGTTGTTGCTCTCTACGTGGGGACCCACATGAGCTTGTTCTCTCCCACCTATCACTGATTGTGACATTTGACCCCAGTTTCATCATTGGCACTGGTTCCAGGCAAGGGTCTAACACCAAGTGGACACTTTTTTTTTTTTTTTTTTAAGATTTTTATTGGGGAATTGGTGAGGGGAACCGTGTTGGGGAATTGGGGAAGGGGAACAGTGTGTTCTTCCAGGACCCATCAGCTCCAAGTCAAGTTGTCGTCCTTCAGTCTTAGTTGTGGAGGGCGCAAGCTCAGCTCCAAGTCCAGTCTCTACTTTTCAATCTAGTTGCTTGGGGAGGAGGGGTGTCTAGTTCCATGTGGGAGTCAAACCAGCAACCCTGTTGCTCAGAGCTCGCGCTCTAACCAACTGAGCCACTCGGCCGGCCCCCCCGCAAGTGGACCCTCTAGGAAGCTCTGCCCGTGGGGAGTCACTGAGCCAAAGGAGAAAGGAGGGCGGACCAGGTCATACAGATTTAGAACACCTTTGGGATGCTTCCCCCGCAGAATCTACTCAGGCAGGTACCCTGAGCTATGGCCTGCCTGCTCCACCTGAGTTAGTGTGATTTTCCTGTTTGAGCAGAATGGGACAGACCGCGAGAGGTCCCCACTGTCCCGAGCCCGTCACTGGTTTCACCCAGCTTTTGTTCTCACCGTATTCTCCTGCAGAACAACTGTCTTACTGAAGTCAGGAGCAGAAAGAGATAACCCTTTGAGATCTCATCTTCTGCTCTGCACCTCTCCAGGTCAAAGCTACGTAACGTGTCCTCACCAGCGTGTCCTCAAACTTCACTCACTTGCATTCCTGGGGTATAGACTCCAAACTGGCAGTCCAGGAAAGAGGGCACTGAGATTTGGTGATGGATTGGGAACCTGAGGTGCAGGAAACGAGCCTGCTCGCACCTGACAGGCTGACTGCTTCTGACATAAACAAGCAGGCTGGTAGGCTCACCCCCCTTACAAATAAAGCTGCCCTTCCCAGCCTGGTTGCTCCCACACATTCTTGAGCCAACAATACCTCAAGAAAACCCTGTGCCTGATCTTGCCGTAGCTGTTAAAATCAGTCACGCCTGGGCCAGCATGGCCTCCTTAAAACCTACGGCCCCCTGGCTGCTTCCTGTCCTGGCCAAGTTAGGGTGCTGCTGCCCTTACTCTGCCTTCTGGACTCTTCTGTCTCCCGAGGACCTTGCAGCTTTGGGTTCACTGACCCCATTTTTCTACAACAACCCGTTGCATGTCTCTATCTGCTCTAGCAGCTGGGTAGCTTTTGCATATCTCCCTTTCTCTGTCCAGTTGCTTCCTGCAAAAGGCTTTCTTAGTCTGAGACATGCTCAGCAGCAGGAAGAATTCCTAGCCTGTCCCAGCGATGTGGGACGATCCCCAATTTGTCTCCGAAGGCAGCCGATTTTGGAGCCCTCCCTGCAAAACTTGGCTAAGCAGGGACAGATTTATCTCCTTTTCCCATTGTGTGCTAATTGATTTCGCAGTGAAGTTATTTCCTTTAGAGAGTGTGTGGACCTCGGCTGGGTAAACATCAGGACTTAGGAGGACTGGGGCTATGAGATAACTTCAGGGTTTAAAACAATCGGTTGAGTAAAACCTGAGAGAACGAAGTTGTTTAAGTTTTTTAAAAACTCTCTCCCTCACCAACCACCCTGGCCCCTGCAGGAGGAACCATTCCAAGTGCCTGGTACACTGCAAAATGGGCGTCAGCCGGTCTGCCTCCACAGTCATAGCCTACGCCATGAAGGAATTCGGCTGGCCCCTGGAAAAGGCGTACAACTACGTGAGGCAGAAGCGCAGCATCGCGCGCCCCAATGCGGGCTTCATGAGGCAGTTGTCTGAGTATGAAGGCATCTTGGATGCGAGGTGGGTAACTAACTGTCTGCAGAGGGTTGGCAGGACGGAGCTCGAGAAGCCGCCATCCGCATCCGAGCGGTGGCTTCCACAGCCAAAATCCTGCCTCTCAGGGGGAGCCAGTTTGAGAAAAACAACTATTGTTTGGGGTTTGATGCGTGGTTTCCAGGAGGCATCTGTTCTGGTTTTCGTTGGCGCACCCAGCTCTTGTGCTGCAGGAGAGAACGGTGGAGCCTGACTCCTCAGCTAAGGCACGGCTTCGTGTGCGGTGTGGGCACGTGGGTGCCCATTTCCTGGTCATCTGCTTTGGGCCGAGTGCTGCGCCAGGCTTGGCCGCAGGGTAATTCTAAGGACTGCAGAGGCAGACTGGGTCTCCTGCCCCCCACACATACTGATAGGTGGGACAACTTAGGGCCAGTTTGTCGATCTCCCCCAGCCTCAGTTTCCTCTTTCTGAGCTAAGAATTAACACCCACCTGGTCGGGTTGTTGTGAGATTTACCCGAGTACTGTACAGACTTACCTTTACAGAGACTTGGCCAGACCTGGCTCATGGTAAATGGTAATGTAGCGTCTTTCTAAGTCTCTAACCGTCGCCCCACCCCCGCCTCCCGACCCCTCAGAAAAGGACTACAAAGTACAGGTTATCCCCCGTGTATAGGGAAATAAGGAACTGACGCTGAAGGTTAACTTGTCCCACATCACACAGCCAGTGCACAGCAGAAAGGAACACGTACCCAGGTCTGTCAGCCTCCAAGGCACAGAGGCCCCGAGGTTCTTCTGCGCCCACAGAGGGGTCCCAGAGCCCACGTCGCCCCAGGAGGTCCCCTGCTGAACTCTGGGGCTCACTTTCTCCCTGCTCCCTTTCTATTCAGTCTATAGGAGGCCTCCCCCAGGAAGGACTGGTGTTGTGAGGGGGGCCGCAGGCTAAGCCTTGGCCTCTTGACCATGTTTGGGGTAGCAGAAGGGCCCTAGCAGGGAGGAAGAGGGTCCGGAGCACGGCTCCGGATGTGTCCACTATCAACTGAAGAGCAGCTGCACAGATCCCCAGGCAGGACCGAGGAGGGTGGGGGTGGGGGACAGTGTGCATCCTGCTCTCCTCTCCATTAGCCCTTGAGTCACAGGCTCCCATCAGTGCCCTGTGCAGCCTAACCAGGGGCTTCCAGGCCGGGTTCGCAGCAGCACGGCATTGACCTTGAATTGCAGCCCCATCCAAGGGCCCCCTTGGCCTCACTTAGAATGTGCACATGGAGCAGTCACAGTGAGCATGACACTCTTGCACTGAACAACAGCAGATGCTTAATTTCCTTTTTTTCCCCCTCTCACCTTAACCCTCGTGACCCCATGAGATTGGTATTGCTCTGATGTTCATGGAGGTGACTTCTTTACCTTATTTCACTATAAGCCTTTCTCTTTTACTTTTATGCTTTAAAAATAACACCAAAGTATTAAAAGACATGTTAAAAACTGACCTGTAATCTCTGACCTAAACAAATATTTCCAGTTTTCTGGTATCTTCCCAACTTTATTCATGTGTATTACGTGTTTACATAGCTACGTTAGTGTAAATATACATGTATATACATATATATATATATACATATATATATATACATACATATATATGTGTATATATATATATATATAAATTTGTATAAATCTTTACATACTCTCTGCTTGGAGCCTTATTATTTCCCTACTATGTAGGTAGATGAGGATTATTCTTACTTGACAGATGCAGAAACTGAGAGATGGAACATTACGTGGCATCACTATGTTCATCACATGAGATGGGACACCAGGATCGTGATAGCATTTCAGATCTAGACTCCCTTCACATATCCGCCACATCGTTAGCATGACAGAAAGTCACTTAAGGCTTCGTGTGCAAGCCGTGATGACTTAGGGTCCTGGTGCCGTTTCTTTCATCCTTGCATTTCTTGGAGACGAATGAACAGAGAGGCGCTTTCCGTCAGTGAGCCCCTGGCGCCCACCCCAGCCTGGTGCTGTCCCTTGCTGGCTCACCCTCACCCTTCCCAGGACCCTCTGGGCACTGGCCTCTGCTGACCTCTCTCTGCCCTTCCTCCCCCAGCAAACAAAGGCACAACAAGCTGTGGCGCCAGCAGACCGAGAGCGGCCTCCAGCAGCCTGTGGATGACCCTGCGGGGCCTGGGGACTTCTTACCAGAGACCCTGGATGGCGCCCCCCCGGAAGCCCCGCTGCCCTGCTTGGAGGATGCTACCCAGCCTGGGTTTCCAGGCAGCAGGGCCCCCGGAGGACCTGTTATCCCTTGCTGTTTCCGGCGGCTCTCAGACCCCCTGCTGCATTCCTCCAGTGACGAAACTGGCAGTTTGGTCCAGCTTGAGGATCTGGAGAAGGATGCCCTGTTGGAGGAGGCGGCTCAGCCAGCCAGACCTCCCCAGGAAGGCCCTGGACTCTGTGAGAAGGAGGTGAAGAAGAAACGCGAGTCTGGGAGCCTGAAAACCCGGAGTGGCCCCTTGCCACAGGTGGAGGAGATGGAAAGGGAGGAGGTGCCAGGAGCTGGGAGGTGGGGGAAGCCCCCAACCCAGCTTGATAAAAACCTGCTCAACCGGGAAAACCTGAATAATAACAACAGCAAGAGGAGCTGTCCGGATGACTTTGAGGTAAGCATGGGACCAGCGTGTGGGGACAGAGGGCCACATCACTTCCATCCTGCCCTGCAGAGCAGCCCCCTCACAGCCACCTCTGCTGCTCTGCCAGCTGGTCAGTTCTCATCCCCAGCGACCTGTGGGCTTATTTCAGAAAGCGATTCTGCAGGCCGATTGGGAATGTAGACGTATAGGGGATCAGGGATCTACAGGGGGCATCACGAATCCCTGTGTGCCCCCTTCACCCCACACACCTCGTTCAGGGCTTGGGCGGGGCTTCCAACTCTTTTTTCCCCCTCTTATGTAAAAGGTAAAGCGTATACCTTATCACCCAGTTTCACCATTTCTCAGTATGCGGCTGTTCTGAGTTCATCGCACCCTTACTCACTTGCCCACACCCTGGATTATTTTGAAAAAAATCCCAGGTATGTTGTTTCATTCATAAATGCTTCAGCGTGTAACATAACCACAATACCATTGCCACCTTTAGGAAATTGATAGTAATTCCCCAGCATCATCAAATAACTGGATTTGAACTCAGATTCTAACGTTTAACTCCATCAGTCCCTTGTAGTTGTCATTTTTATGAGTTATCTGCAACAGTGTCAGCCTCATCCTGGCATGTGCTCAGAAAACTGTGAATTCCTCCAGCCTTTTCCCTCCTCCAAGGGGCCCAGGAACAGAGGCTGGTTTCCTGGAGAGCATACTGTGCTGCCTGTCCTTGGTTCCCGCCCTCGCTCTGTGCTCGCTCACTACAGCCAGATCTAGCAGCTTCATTTCCCCCGGCTTCACTGCCCCTCTCCCGGGATGGCTGTGATGCTCTAATGAGAGCACTCGGAAATCTGGCAGACGCAACCGATCTGCAGAGGGTCCGTCATTATCCTATTATAATGCAAGCAAAACTGGGAAGTTACATCTACTGACCTCCAAATCATAAAACATATTGCAAACCAAGTATTAATTACTCATGAATTTCCTCCACCCCACCCACCCTTCCCTCAAATAGCAGATACTGTAAAGACATGATGTACAGCCTCTTGGTCCAGCATAGGGGTGCCTTCATCCGAAATGGGATAGCCGGGAGTCGTAGAATAGTGATCACGAGAGAAGCTTGGATCAGAGGGTAAATGAAGGACAGCCCTACTTTCCTGGCCAGAATTTTGTTGCGTGGGTGATGTTACCTAGGAAATAGGACCTAGAGATACTCATGCATTCATTTGTTCAACTAGTGTATTAACTACAGTGCCAGGTTGATAAAGGGGTACAGCTGTGAGTAAGACAGCTAGTGCACATAGCTTAAGGGGAGATGGATGGCAAACACGTAAGGATATAACAAAGCAAATGGAGGTGGTACTCAGTGTGATGACACAGATAAACCGTGGCATGGTGGAGAGTAACTCGGGAGGAGGGGATGAGAAGGAGCCGGCCATGCAGAGAGCCAAGAGGATAGTCTTCGGGCCCAAGGAGCGCCAGGGGCCAGGGTGCTCCCTGAGGGTGGAGAGCTATGTATGGTTGAGGGGCAGTTGTCTGAGGTGCAGTTGGACAGGTGGCCGGGGCATGTGGGGCCCCCTGGCATGATGGCAGGTCTCTGCGCGTTGTTCCAGGGGACTGGGAAGCCATGCGAGAGCTTTGAGCCTGGAGGTGATGCAGCTCCTCAGCCGTGGTCTGCAGTCAGGCTGATGGGTGAGAGTGGAAGCAGGAACCTGAGATGATGGTGGCTCAGAGGACGGGCCGAGGACAGAAATGCACAGCTCAGGGGGCTCCGCGGCTGAGCTGTCAGTGCCTCTGGGAAGCCTTCCGTCTGTGGGAGACTTTGAGCTCATCCCTCTGTGCTGGCACTTTTCACGTGGTGTTCTGGTCTGTTTCCACCAGTGGACAGACAGTAGGCCCGCTGAGGACAGGGACTGTGTCTTGTTCCCGCCGTTGCACCTAATGTAGGTCCTGGCATGGGACAGACAGGTGCTCTCTAAATATGAGCTGGATGAATGACTTCTCGGCCCCTCACCCCCCAGGGCTCTGCAGGGTGCTCAAATCTCCCGTTGTAGATTTCACCACATTTTAGCACATTAGGCTCTAAAGAGTTTGGAAGAGGGAAACAGGTAGACTAAGTTTGGTTAGAGCTTAAAAAAAATTCCTGGGTCGCGTTCAGGCCTTACTGTGAGGGTGACCAGGTCTACCTGGGCTACCTGGAAATCAGCTAAGATAGGATTCCACAGGAGATGCAGCCTCCCACCTCCCCCACCACACACTCCCCTGCAGCCTCCAGGAACCGTGGCTGAGTTTCCATCTGATTCCTCCAGTATCGGACCTGCCCAGGACTTCTTACCTTGGGGGGCCTCAGTCTGCCATACTGGATGGTAGTAATCTCTGACAATCAGGGCGTGGGGGGCGTGGGGAGGGGGGGCGTGGCGAGGACCGTGGGCAGGCTTCACTTGGCAGGAGAAACCTACAGCATCTGCTCTTTGTTTTGGACCAGCTTAGGAATCGCATAGCTAAACGACTCTCGAGGAGAGAGGGTCGGCTTGCCCAGTCTCCACATTCGCTGTTCTCAGCTCGGCCTCAGCCCAGACGAGCAGCCTGGTGCCTGTTGATGGGCACAGGAGGGAGGCAAACGGGGGTGTAGAGGCCCATGTGGAGCTCACTTAGCCCAGAGGTGGGTGGTTTTCCTTGGAAAACAAGGCCAGCATGTTTTCCATGGGTGTGTGAAGCCCACCGCAGCCTGGCTTCCTCATCGGGGCTGTGGGCACCTGTGTTTGGGTCTGTAGTAGAGCCTTTCCAAAACCGGTTTTGCCCCTTCCTACCTCTCTGTGAAGAGCACAGCTAAATGATGGTTCCATTGCTGGGTTCATGCTGGAAGGGACAAGTTCCATTGTCCGGCCACAGACTCCCCAAATGCAGATTCTTTCTGGAAGGGAAGAGAGGGAGACGCACTTACCGTATGAGAAACGTTATTCCATTTAATTCTCAGTGCCACGAGGGTGCAGTCTCCAGATGAGACCGCGGCTCAGAAAAGGCTTGTTTGGTGCAGGTAGCGGAGGCGGGGTGAGAAGGGAGGCCCCGAAGCCCGGCTAACTGCGCAGCTGACGGTTTGCCCAGGCTCGTGGGCACGCAGCCTCTAGAAATTGGTTCAGTGTCTCTAACTGAGCTCTAACCTACATCAGTCACAGTCGAGTGGGTTCTGAGAGGTCTGTGTTCCTGCACTCTGGGAAGTGAGCATGCTGCCCCCCC
>NW_017731479.1:3613684-3625288 GCF_001890085.2 Hipposideros armiger
GAGTCCATCATTCAGCTGCAGAAGGCAGGCTTGGTCCGCAAGCACACCAAAGAACTAGAGCGGCTAAAGGGCACGCCCGCAGACCTGGCGTCTCCCTTCAGGGATGGTGCAACCAGCAGGCTGGAAGCCAGCATACCAGAGGAGAACCAGGACCTGGCTCCTGGCCCTGAGCCGGGGACCCCAGCTCTGCCCGGCCATGCTGCCGGTGATGAGAAGTCAGAGGCCGGCCCCCCTCCATCAGAAGGAGCCTCGCTGAAGAGCGCCACTCCCTTCCTCTGCCGCCTGGATCACACCAGTCATTTCTCGAAAGACTTTCTCAAGACCATCTGCTACACCCCCACCTCATCTTCCATGAGTTCCAACCTGACCCGGAGCTCCAGCAGTGACAGCATCCACAGCGTCCGCGGGAAGCCAGGGCTGGTGAAACAGCGGACGCAGGAGATCGAGACTCGGCTGCGGCTGGCAGGCCTCACCGTCTCGTCCCCACTCAAGCGCTCACACTCTCTTGCCAAGCTCGGAAGCCTCAATTTCTCAACAGAAGACCTGACCAGTGAGGCCGACGTGTCCACCATCGCCGACTCCCAGGATGCCAAGTTGAGCGAGGCTTCCTTCTTGCACGAGCCCCAGGCAACCCCAAGGAACTCAGCCGCCACCTCTATGCCATCAGGGAAATCTGCCCCAGAAAACTTGAAAAGCCCCTCGTGGGTGAGCAAAAGCTGATCCCCCCTTTAGCTGATCACACGATCCCTCCCTTAGTTTCACTGTGGATTTTGGTCAGCCCCGCAAGTCTTGATTTCTCTTAAAATTGGCGTTCTCCTAACTTCCTCCCCGCTCTTGCCATAGAGAGGAGGAGAAGAAACAAACGTGCAGCCCATGAAGAGAGGGGAGTGTCAGTTGTGTGGCTGGGAGAACCAGAAGCTGTGGGCCAAGCAGACGCGGAGCCCCAGTCATGTGTTTTCAAGGATCCTGTTTTAAGAAGAGCATATACAGATATGCACGCATCAAAAACGCTCCATTCGCAACATGCAGAACAGCTGTGGTGATGGCAGATGGCATCGCCACCACGGCGCACGTTCCTAGCTCATTCAGGCCCTCGTGGGTAACTCTTGGATGGCAATATAAGTCCTACCTCTGTTCTTGCTGTGCTTTTTATTTTTAAAACACAATAATGACCAAGGCCTGTTCCAGGGAATAATGCTGTGTCAGGAAAAAGTTTTCCCAAAAAAAGAATTGTTCTTTTTTTTTTTTTTTTGGTTGGGACCCCAAAAAGTGTTAAGAGTTCTAACTTGACTGCACCAAGCACTGTTAACGTCAAGTTACACGAGGGCGTCGAATGCTGTTGAACCAGCTCCGTGGTGCACGGGGATCGTCTGTGCATTTGAGTTCTCTGTGCTGGTGTGCTGTTACAGCTGAGTGACGTGTCTGGCCAGCACGGGGGGCTGGTGGGGGAAAATATGATGTCCTCAGTTGCCAGTAATGGAGTTTAAATTGCCCCCCACCTGGGGAGAAGGACCCACAATGCGTGTTGAGTCTCCTCTGCTGCTGAGCCCAGTAGTCGTGCTAAGGTTATGAAAGCGCTCGAGTGTCAGGCAGGGCCGGTGGTTCTGAGATGCAGATCGGCCTGCCAGGAACCCCGGGACTCAGGTTCATTCGGTCACATCGACTCATGTTTGGGGAGGAAAGGCAATTCCAGCCAAGAGAAATGTGACTGTTGAAAAGCTTCACAGATGTTTACAGTTGCCCCTTCCTGTGGGGAGAATTCTGCCTGTTTCTCTCTGGCTCTTCCTAGCGGCGAAGATGGGGTACAGGAGGGGTCCGCAGTCTCAGCGTAGCCTTTTTAGAATCAGGTGAGCTCCGTGCGTCGTGCTGCCGTGGGCTCTGGGCTTGCGTGGGGGGTTATCCGGTGTCAGTCAGCAAGACCGGATGTTAAAATGTTTTCAAGGGAGAAGGGGCTTGATGAGAAAGGTTCAACTCAGGGGTCAGCAGACTGGTGTACAGCCCCATGAGCTACCAATGGTTTTTACGTTTTTCAGGGGTTATAAAAAAAATTAATTAGTAGGGGACAAAGACCACGTAGCCTGCAAAGCCTAAGATATTTACTATCGGGCCATATATAGAAAAAATGTGCTGGACCCCCTCCCCCCTTTTTATTTGACAACACAGGGCTGCCCAGGCCCCTGGAAGAAGAAACTGGGCAAATGTGAAGGCCTTCCTGCCCCTTCAACACCGCAGGCCACATCCTTCTCCCGACCCAGACCTTGCCAGCCCACCCCCAGCATGTGTCCTGCAGGGCGAGGTAGCCCGTGTTCATGGAAGAATGCTGCTGGATGAAGCTTCCCCACAGGTACAGCTGCCCTCAGGTGGGCCAGCCAGATGAAGTTAAGTGAAACTAGAGAGCCTTCAAGGACCAGCCAAATTCTGAAAGTGGGCGAATGAGTCGCCATGTTACATTGGTCAGAACGAGCCCACCCCATCCGCCGCAGAGCAACCATTCTGAGAGCACCTAGGCAGGGTCTTCGGGGGCAAGGCCAACCCATATGTCAACTAGTGGGTAGAGTTTGCAAAAACCCTCTCTCTGGGAACTTTTTCTCCCTGACCTTATTCTTCTGTTGTTGTTTTTAAGTATACATTATTTTACTTTATAGGAATTTATTTTCTCACCACTGTCCATTGAAATCACCTTAATAGGTGATTATCCACTTATTCCTGAAAACCCTGTTTGGTTTTTCTCCCTCTCAGCCAACAAATGCATATTCTCAAAAAAGAAAAAAAAAAAGTCCAGTATGTTTTGCCAAATTAAATTTCATGTGGTAGATCAATTTTTGTGTCAAAATAATCCTTTAGATTTGGTGATGACAGGCTTGCGTTGGTTTCTTTCACCATGCCTGTGTGTGAGTGATCCATTCTTGAAAACTTTTCATTTTGAAAACCATAATTTTTCTTATCCATTTAGAGGGTGGGAGGTGAATTACAAATATCAGTGGGGTTTTTGGCCTTGTCAAAATTCTCCGTTCGTTTTCAGAAGCACGGCTCGTATATTATCATTGAAACAGACCAGGGCTGAGGGCCCCATCGTCAGAGCAAAATGAATCGTTCTTGATTTGGTGGATAACACTCTGGCCTGGAGAAAAGGATAAAGACGTTTCTCCCAGACCCAGATCAGTTGCATGTTAACATACAGCAAATTGCTATTTGAAATGTATTCTGCCAGACTTGGGGGCACCTTGGCAAAGACAGATTCATACCCGTCCCTGAAAAGAAATTTTGCTCCGTAAGATATGCCGTATCCTGACTGATGCTTGGTCTGTAATCTTAGCTGATGAGGAAAATTCCTAACAGGAGTGGCACAGGTGAGAGGCAGCAGTGAATGCCCTGAAAGTCATTGATTTCGGTGACTGACATCTTCATGGAATGCCTTTGTCGAATTAGGAGAGAATGGAAATCGTGTAAATCATCTTGCTATTGTGTATTCAGTTGTGCTTCATCGTTCACCTCACCTTTCCCTCACCCTTTCATTCAATATGGCATGCCAGAAGTCAGACTGAAGTAGATACAGGGAGGTCGCCTTGTCACCTTTTGTTAAGTATAAGGGAGAAACTGGTCCCGGAGAGAGGAGAAAGCATCCTGTCCTCTGATCATGCCTTGACCATGCCAATTTCCATCTCTTTCTCTTAGAGCAATGTCTGTGGTTGCATGAGCTTCTTAAGAACAAGATTTCGCTCTCCGTATTCCCTGCCACCTTGGTCTCAGTGTGGGGACCCATGCTGACCTCTGGGCTGGCGAACAGCTCTCTGTGGGGCAGCGGTACCCTGTCCATCTGGCATGCAGATCTCTCACCAGGTGCTCACAGATGACTACACTCTCCAGCCTCCTGTTCCACACCTCACTCTCCAGCTAGAAAGCATTCCAGCCCATTCTAAAGCCTCTTCCCTCCTAGATAGGCCCAGAGGATACCACAAGATGGAACCATGTTTGCAATAGAATTAACTCCTTCAGGACACCCTGTACTTAATCACTCTTGTCTCTCCACGCAGGCCTGACCCCAGAAGAGACCCCTGCTCCCCTGGGCCCATTTCTCTCCATTGGGAACAAATGTGGCACCATGTAGTCAAGATCATATAACCTGGCCCAAGGTGTCCAAAGAGGCCCTTGCTCTCTGTTGGCCGGAAACGCTTGGTGCCAGAATACATTTCACCCAACCCTAGTCTGGCTTGCCACCTGGCAGGGGTCCCCAGACACACACAACTCAGCGAGGGCAAGCACTTCCCCGTTGGCTGAAAAGCTAGGCGGGCTGGGAAATTGGTGACATCTGGACAGCACGGTGCAGGTTCTTGCCAATGCTTTATGCCAGTCGAAGGTAGGTGATTGACCCTTCTGCTCAGCTGCTTGGTTTTGTTATTGTCTGTTCTGCAACTGAAGACCTGTGTGTATAACTTCACTCTGCATATATATATATTGGAATGTATATATATGTTACTTGAATCAAATCATCATGCGCGTCACTTCTGTCTCGTCCACACACACGCTGTCACCCGAGCTGGGAAGCAGATGGCCTGGAATGCTCTGGAGTGATGCGTCGTGCTGCCCCTGGTAGATCTGGACACGACTGCCTTGTTTTGGTCTTGGATTAGGTGCTGTGGCCCTGGCTTCAGTCAGTCTCTTAAACAGGAGTCTTTATAACTGGACCACTGGTCCGCTGCTGTCCTTTCTGTCGGCTGTGCTGTACGAGAAGGTGGCTGCTTCCTCCCTCTTTTCCGACACTGTAGTTCTTTGACAATTGAGTGCCTTAATAATAGTTTACAAATACTGTGTATTTATGGGGAACTGTTAAGCTCTCACCTTCTGTGATTGGATACTTTGCCTTGGTGGTGGTGGTTGGCGTTAGGGCTGGAGCTTGCCCTGCCCGTACCTGTGCTCATCTGCTGTGCAGTCTTACGCGTGTGCCCGCAGCTGGCCCAGGAGCATTGCTAGAAACGGCGCTGGTAGTTCCTGCAGGCGAGGCAGGCCCTGGCTCCTGCTGCATCCACAGTAGTGAGGAAAGAATCGATCTTGGCGTGCTAGCCAGCTGGGGGTGGTGCGGTCCAGGCGCCCTCTGCACCACAGCCCGGCCCCTCCCCCACTCTCCCATCGCACAGTTGTACTCTTCTTTCATAGAGGTTTTTGTTACCACCTTGGCCACCCTATTTTCCTCTCTGTTGGTATCCTGAGCTTTTTGCAGCAAAATGCAGGTACAGACCACCCCTCCCCCCAAAAATCAGGAGCTCCACAAGATGGGCTGCCCTTTGGTTTTCAGAAGCTGCCAGTGGTTTCCATTGTGTTGCATAATGATACCGATTATTTTTTTATTATATTGGGTTTTTTCCTTGTTTTTTTTTTTATATATTTAAAAGGCAGTATCTTTTGTACTGTGAATTTGCAGTAGAAGATGCATAATGCACTTTTTTTTTTTACTTCTGTTGGTGTGTACTGTATATAGTCTGTGTGCTTCTTGTGATGAAAATAAACTTCTTCTTTATAAATGCCTGGTGACGTATGAACTTGTGCAAGAGAAAACTGCCTCTTCAGCCCCTGCCAAGGTAGCCATATGCATCTTCAGCACCACGATAGCCACTGTTTACTGAGCTCCTATTGCGTGCTGAGCCCCATGCTGAAAACCTGGACAAGCAGGACCCAAGGGCAGAAATGTTAGCTCCTCCAGGAATTGTCTTTATTCCCTGATTTTTACCAGTGAGGGAGAGCAGACCCACTTGTGGGTAGTCTTTTGTATACCACAAAAACTGTCCCCACCAGAGCAGGACTTGGAATGTGGGTGGTGTCTCTTTCTGCATAAGCAGAAGACGTAAAGCTAGAGGTGTGCTCCAGAGAACCACCTAAGCTAGTGACACTGCACCTCGTGGGAGAGGGAACTTCGACGTGATTACAGCTAACAGCCAGGGCAGGACTCCCGGGGAGTACCAGTCACTGAACACAGCAAAAGCTTATCTCACGCTTGTGTCACAGTCCGCTGTAGGTCAGGACCTTTTTTTTTTCAAGCTGAGCCATCCTGCCCCCTGTTGGCAGTTCAGCAGCTGCTCAGCTTGGGCCGGGAATCGAACCTCAGAGCTCAAACTCTTGAGCGAGCTCTTAACCAACTGAGCCACTCGGCCGGCCCGGTCAGGACCTTTTGGTGGCTCTCCTCCCTTGGGGACTAGCAAAGCCAGGCTGCCTCCATGTAAAACCCTGCCATTTTGGAATTCTTTGCTTCTAGCCGTGCACTCAGTGAGGGGGGTGGGGGTTGGAAGAGCATGGGGATTCACATTCACTTTGAACTGCCTTGGGCTGCAATACATCACATCTACTCACATTCCAATGGGCAAAACATGTGACAAGGCCCCACCATGCCTGCCGGGGGCTGGGAGATGTAGGGGTACATATACCTGGTGAGCACTAACTGTCCGCTATAAGTACCTTGGCATGACCACTAGATTCTAGCGCCTGTGGATCCAGAAAAGACTGTTTCGTTCACCTAGACTTGCTCTGTCTCACCTGGACTCACAGGAGACTGATGGATAAATCGGAGTGCAAGTTTTATTACTTGACAAGAATTATAGCTGTGGAGCAGGCCAGACTCCTCTCACTTGCCAATTAGCACATTGAGTCCTTCTAGAGAAGTCTACCTGTGAAGTCAAATTATGGTTAGGGATTGCTTACTGAGTATGAAATCAAAGCAAACAAGTCAGTGGAATGACTCTAATGGTTAGTGTTGACAAGCTGTAACACAGCCTTCTCTCTAAGATGTTTATGAGACGGAATCTCGGAGGGTCATTGTTCAGGACACTCGTCCTTAGCAAGGTTGGAGACACCTAACAAATTCTCTTCAGGCTCCAAACATGAGTCAGAGCCTGGGGATGGGGCCCAGCACTCATGTTTCTGATGGATTCCCTGGGAATTCCGACAGCCAAGTGTAGAAGCCATCAAAATAAGAGGGTGATGCAATCAAGCAGGCTTCCACTTCACTAGTTAATCACATTCCATACATGCTTTGCGGGACAACACCCACATCATCCTAACAGAAAATGGGTGTTCCTTAAACTGGTCAGATACTCATTTACCCAGGGCCCTAGGAGAAGCTTGCAAAGAGGGCTGCTTTTACCCTGATTTTGTCCTCAGAGTAACAATCCCAAGGTTGAGTAGGATCCCAGATCACACCTCCAGGGGGGATAGTTTTGCAGGGAGGACCCCACGTGCTTGCTTGTTTTTCACCTGGGGAAGCCCCTCTTGGTAAGATGCTTGGAAGAGGCTCCAGCAGGAAGAACTTGGAGGATGACGGGCATTTCGAGAGGAGTCACTTCATGGTAGGAAAACCCTTTCCGAAGGAGATGTCCACCAACAATGCACAAAGGGAGGCCCGCCCAGAAGACACTACCCACCCATCCCACACCCTAACAGGAGGGATTAGAGTGTACTTCTGCGCCTTCTGTGTACCCAGCACTTTACATAAAGAATCCCTTTACACTGAGTCCCCTAAGTGGCCCTCCTGACATCCTCAGTTTACAGGCCTGCAGAGTGTCAATCATTTGCCCAAGGTTACAGCTAAAAGGGGTAAAACTACCGTGTTTTCTCAAAAATAAGACCTAACTGGAAAATAAGCCCTAGTATGATTTTCAGGGTGCTCAAATGAGCCCCAGTTAAGATCATCAGCCAGACATGACTATATTTGAATAAATGTAGATTTTTCTACATGAATTAATGAATAAAATGCATCTTTTGGAGCAAAAAAGAATATAAGACCCGGTCTTATTTTCGGGGAAACACGGTAGCTAAGTACTGCTCCACCTGAAACCCTGTCTCCCACCCCGGAAGTAGAAAGAAGCAAGCTAAAACGGCAGCTTGATCTCCCTTTAGGTGTCAGCCAGGGAACACGGGAGTCCGAAATGAAGCCTCCAGCCCCTGGGAAACCTGCCCCATGTCCCTACTCCCAAGGCTGTCTCTAGAAACACACACTAGGTGTGCTTCCCTCCCCCAAATCATAGCCACCATGTTTTGCCTTTAAAGGGAAACTGCTCATGGATCCTGAAGTATTCTTGCACAGTGTCCTGTTTCAGTCTGAAACTCCTTTTTTGTTTTGGTTACACTGTTTCAGCAAATAAAATGGTGCTGGCATGAGCAGCCTCCCAACATAGAAGATGTGTGGGGATGGGGTTGGGGGTGTGTGTCTTGACTTTAAGACAGATTCTCCCACAAATGGTTTGTTGGAGGTGGCGAGCCCCCACTGGTTTTGAAATTGGATATTAGACATGAAAGATGAAGTGACTTGTTTCATGGGCCAATCGTTTGAGATTTAGCTGATAATGTATGCAAAGCCCCTTGTGCCTGGTGCACCACGCATGCTGAATCGGTGCTGGCTGTTATTGTTGGTACTGGCGGGCACGATGGAGGGGAAGGTGGTGGCAAGGAAGTAACCTATACGGGGCATCTGCTAGTTGCAAGTGTTTCACATATATGACCAAGTTGATTCTTGCAGCAGATACGACTTTTACAAACAAAAAGGTAAAAGCTCAGAGAGGTTAGGAAACATGGATCAGGGTCACACAGCCAGAAAGGGACAGAGACCCAGGATGCCTGACTCCAAATTCATCCACTTTCTACCCCACCATCTCCCCAAAGAAAATAAACCTTAATGTACTTAGTGCAATGATTAGCATGTAATAGGTGCTCAACAAATATTTGATCAGAGTGAGTGAAGGAATGAAATGTGCTGTAAAAATGAGTCCGTTTCATTCACCACGGCTTGGAAAGCTTGGGGACACCCATAACTGCCAAACCCAAGTTCCTCTAGAGCAGGGACTATGTCTTAGTCACCTCCGGGACCCCAGCAAGGGCTTGGCATGTTGGACTGAACCCCAGGTCAACACCAGGCATTAACTATGAATCAAAGAATCCCTGAGTTTCTCAGAGTCCAGAAGAATCTGAAAGGTCATCCCAGCCAAGTCTCTTTATAACATCCATCCATTCATTCTTCCCCCATTCATGGCCAGGCACTGGGAACAAAGAAGACGCCATCTATGTCATCCCTGGGGTCTTGATGGAAAGCCCTTCTGTAAGAAGAAAACACATACTCTCTGCTAACAGCAGTGTGATTAGAAGGGTAGGATTCGAGGTTTGTGTTTTCCTCCTTTCATTTATTTTCCCTATAACAGGACTGTTACTTTTATAATAAAAAGGGAAAATGTAAAGATTAGTAAAAGGAGGCTTTTGTATTGAGCTAAAATGTGCACTCTAAGCTTCTGGGCTTGTGGTTCTAGGAAATTCAGCACGGCATTGTGGGGAGAGGGTCTTTTCTCCCCTCTGTTGGGGTAGCATGGGTTCTCTCTTACAGAGATTACTCTCAGATCTCTGTGGCTCCAGGGTGCCAGGCGGGCTGACTATTCTGGGCTGTAAGCTTCTCTAGGCTGCTTGTGCCCACCCTCTGAGCACCTGGGGGGTGGCACTGGAACCGTGTGTCATGATGATGAAAGTACAGTGTCCAGAGCTGGCTCCATGGAAGTCAGGACTCCACGCTTACAAAGCCCTGCGATTGGTCTCATGCTCTGCTGTCGCCATCTTGAAATTCCTAATAATTTTTTAACAAGGGCCAGGCCTTTTCATTTTGTACTGGGCCCTGCAAATTACATAGCCGACCCTGGCAGTGTCACCATGCTGATCAAAGGCTTTGGAGCAAGACCGCCCTAGGCCTTGCTCCCTAACTTACCTGCTCTGTGACCTGGAGCAAGTGACTTACCCTCTCTGTGCCTCGGTTTCCTCATTTGAGAAACAAGAATCACCTCAGAGTGGTGCTGTAAAGAGTGGCACTGTGTACTTAGCACAAAGTAAATACCCCTGAACTCATATAACACTTGTTATATAAAGTACGTAGCACAGGTCCTGGCACAGAGTAATCCCTCAGTGAGTGGCTGCTATCATAGTGGGGGAGACATTTGCAGCCGCCGGGCCCCTCTCCCCACCCTACTTCCTTAGCATGGCTCTGAAGGGCCGAGGAGAGCAAGCACAAGCTCCCTGGACTAGGAGGGACTCAGCTGGGGTGTGCGCGTGCATCCCCCCCCTCCCCTGCCACTGACCCCGAGGAAGACTCTGGCTCTGCCTCTCTCCCATACAAACACCATTTGTCCCCGACCTGGACCCCAGCGGTTCTTCCCAGCAAGACTTTGGGGAGGGAAACAGCGAGGGCGGCCTGGGAGTGTGGGCTTGTCCCTACTGCGATCCAGAGGTACATCCTGTTCTGGCGTTGCCATGGCACGGCCAAACATCTGCCACAACAGACGGATGGGGCTGGCAACTGGCAGTGGGGCCATGGATGGGTGAGGGCCTGGACAGGCCCAGGAGGCAGGGGTGGCGGGGGCGCAAGACCCAGCAAGACCTGAGCCTGGGAAGGAAACCCCTCACCTGAACATACAGACATACACACGTATACGGCACCCACACATGCGTGCATGCAAGTTGGCCTTCCAGGACAGGCAGACTTCCCATAGGGAAGAGTTCTAATTCTTGACTTTTTTCCCGGAATCCTGGGAGAAGATCCCTGGCAGGACTGGGCCCTCCTGAAGTCTCGTCCTGGTCCAGCTCACAGCTAGGCTCGCAGAGCTGCCCGAGGCCCCCATCCTGCTCCCAAGATGGAATTTGCTTTCCTGGTTATTATTGTTGTTTTTCCTGGTAAGAAAGTAAAACACAGTCATTGTAATAAAATCACATGATATAGAGGAGTGACCATAGCTGCACTCGTGATTATGAGCTGCTGTACGTCATACCTCTCATTAAAATTATACAGGCATAAAGTACTGAGAAGCCCCCTGCCCCCCACCCCAGGACTGTCTGACTTCAAAGACTCTGATCTTTCTAAAACTGCTGCTTCCTCAGATCAGCTCCTGGAACCCTACAAGGGCTGGATTCTCAGCGAATGGCCAGGGGTCCTCATGCTTGTTGCTGGCCACCGTCCCTCAGGTCCCTGAGGCCAGCTTCCTGTGTTATCCTTGCAGAAACATTCTGCGGGGTGGGGCAGCCGACGTGGACATTGCATTGCTGGCCCAGCCTAGCATCGTGACCCAAAGCTTCCACGCAAAACGGAGGAGGTTCCCCTCACAGAAGTCTAATAGGGACCCTGATTTGGGAGTCAGAGCGAGGTGAAAAGTGGGGAACTGGAGGTGGAGAGTGTTCTCGGCAGAGGGAATCGTTGGTGCAAAGGCCCAGAGGGGAAGGCCAGTGCTCTGAGCAGTCAGTATAACAGGGAGAAGAAGTCCCATTGGCGGGGTGCAGACCCTGCAGGGCCTTGTAGGAGTCAGGAGTCTGGACTTAATCCTGAGGGTGCAGAGGAGCCATGGAGAGGCTGCAGACTGTGGAGGGACGTGGTCAGCGTTCCCTCTAGAGCCACACTGCCTAATATGGTAGCCACTAGCCACATCACTAGGCACTGAATATTTGTTCCCGCCTCTCCAAAGTCATGTTGAAGCCCTAACCCACGAGACTGTATTTGGAGCTAAGGCCTGTGAGGAGGTAATGAAGGTTAAATGAGGCTATAAGGGCGTGGGCCTGATTCTATAGGGCTGGTGCCCTCATGGGAACAGGAAGAAA
>NW_017731479.1:3625422-3646590 GCF_001890085.2 Hipposideros armiger
TCAGCAAGCCAGAAAGAGGGCTCTCACCAGGAAATGAATTGGCTGGCACCTTGATCTTGGACTTCCCAGCCTCCTGAACCGTGAGAAAATACATTTCTTTTGTTTAAGACACCCAGTGTGATATTTTTTTATGACAGCTCCAGCTGACAACTATACACATGGTTAATTACAGTTAAATTAATAATTCAGCTCCTCAGTTGTGCTACTCGCATTTCAAGTATTCAGTACCTACATGTGGCTCCCATATTGGACACTGCAGATATAGAACGTTTTCATCATTGGGGAAAGTTCTATGGACAGCACTGTGTTAGAAAGATCACTCAGGGTCTGGGTGGAAAATGTTTGCAGAGGAGACCAGTGGAGATAGGGGTGCCCAGAATCCAATAAAAGATGCTAGTGGCCAGCACCTAACACAGTGCCTGAAACACAGTAGGTGCTGAGTAAGTGTCCATTACACAAAGGAAGAGCCTGGATTAGAATGAGGTGATGGGGATGCAAATCGGGAGGATGGTCTCAAGAGAGCTTCAGGAGGCTGAATTGATAGGCCGTGGTGACTGGTTGCAGAGTTAAGTTCTGGCATAGGTTCTGGCATAGGCAGCCAAGTGGATGGTGGGGCTGTTGACTAAGATGGGAACCTGGGAGGGATGCAGTGGGTGTGGGGGGTGAGGATGAGCTTGTATCTGGGGTGCCTGTGGAGGGGCCACATGGAGAAGTCCTGGAGGCCATTGGATCCTCGGGCCTGGAGGCCGCGGTAAGGTGTGGGCCGGGCAGAGATTTGGGACCGGATGGGCGTGCCCAAGAGAGGATGCAGATACAAGGAGAAGGGTTATGGGGGAGGGCCCTGGGATAGGACCAGAGGAGAGGTGACCAGAGGACCAGGAGTAAGCAGAGCTGGAAGTGCCAGGATCAATGGGCAGGCCTGTCAATCAGGACCAGAAGGCCCTGGATGCAGCCCTAGGAGGTTGTCAGTGATCTTGGAAAGAGCAAATTCAGGGAGGGAAGGGAGCAGTCAGACCGCAGCTGGCCAGGCAGAGTGAAAGTAAAGAACAGGCAACGAGTGGCTACAACTCTTGAAGTTTGGTGGTGAAAGGATTAAGGCCGCTACCCGAAGGGAAGCGTAGGGTACGGGAAGGTAATTTCTTCCCTGAGATGAGCAAGACCTGAGCCTGCTCACAGGTTAATGGGAGATGGGATAGAGGGGTCGGGCCGCTGAAGACCAAGGGAAAGAACAGGTGCAGTTAATTCAGTGAGGTCCAAGAAGTGGGTTTTGAAACCTGTCTGACCATCTACCAGATCCAACAGCTGATCTGAACATCCCAGCAACGTGGGGATGTCTTATTTATCCCCATTTCAGAGATGAGGAAACTGAGGTCAGCGTGGTTCCATGATTTGCCCACGGTCATGCTGGGCACCTTCTCCTAATTTCACAAAGGCTCTGTCTAGGCCAGCAGGGTGTGGGCTTGACTCCAACTCGGGCTCTGACTCCAGGGTACATCCCCCACACTTTTCCTCCTTGGGGATAAACCACAGTGATGATAGAAAAAGAAAAAAGAAAAGTGCCACAATTCCCAAGTGGGAATAACTTAGCCAGCAAGAAAGAGTAAGCGATACCACTCACATTACTGCTGGTGTTTCCAAGTTTACAACCACGTATCCTGTCTCCTTGAATGTGGTGTCTTGTGAGTCTGCAGTAGTGTAATTCTGACCACCATTTACTATGCTTTTATCCTGTGCCATCCGCTTTGCTAAGCGTTTAAATGTGATCTCCTTAAACCTCACAGCAAGCATGAGAGGTAGGACCTGTGACTTGCCTCTTTTTAAGAGGAGGAAATGAAGGCACAGAGAGGTGGAGTGACTTGCCTGAGGTCACACAGCATGTCTCTAGGAGAGATGGAAATCAAAACGGAGTCTCTTCCATCGCCAAAGCCTGTGCTTGTCTGCCAAACTGCGTCATTGATGTTAAAATGATAGCAGAAAGGCTTGTTCTTTTCCTCTGTCACGTCTGGCTTGCTGGCTGAGGCAGGGGGAAGAGTTAGCATCCAATTCTCTCACCAGGTCAGCCTCTTCTCCCTTAGGGATGTAATTGTCCCGGGCCCTGGGAAAGGACTTGGTTTGATCTGCAGGGAGACTGCAGCAGTCTGTCTGGAAGAAACCTGTATTTGTATTCCACTAAAAGCTTTGGGACACCTGGGAGCCTTAGGGAAATAGGGACAGATGGGGCCGTAGATTTCTTCCAGAAACGGTCTCATTTTCTTTGCAACCCCTGGATAATTAATGTGTCGGGATCAAGAAAACAGCTAGTCATTTCCCACCAAATGGGAGAGCCAACTTCCTTCCTTCCTTCCTTGGTCCCACATTGGGGTGCCCTGAGCCTCAGTTTTCTACCCATACTACTCAATGACATGTCCGCCCACAGACACAGCCATTGCTCCAAGTGTAATGATGTCTTCTCAGTTCTTTCTCTATATAATCACTATTCCATGTGTGGCTGTGCTGGGGATGACTCAGCCAATGTCATGTAGAAGGATGCATACCGTGTTTCCCCAAAAATAAGACCTAATTGGAAAATAAGCCCTAGCATGATTTTTCAGGATGCTCGTAATACAAGCCCTACCCCAAACATAAGCCCCAGTTAAGATCGTCCGCCAGACATGACTGTTTGAATAAATGTAGATTTTTGTACATGAATAAATGAATAAATGTAGATTGTTGGAGCAAAAATTAATATAAGGCCCGGTCTTACTTTTGGGGAAACACAGTAGGTTGTTTCCAGTTTCTTACTACTGTGAACAATGCTGGGATGAACTTCTTTGTACCTAAAGCATTTGTAGCTCCTACTGTCTTTCCTTAGGCCAGATTTTCCGAAATGGCAGCCTGTCTCCAAGGGGCCCCCCAGTGATCCACACCTGCTATTATTCATACCCTCATGTAGTCACCTTCCAGATCGAATCAGGACTAGCCTAAGTGGGCAATAACATATGACGGAAGTGACAGTGTGTGACTTTCAAGGCTAAGTCATAAAAAGCATTGGAGCTTCTGCCTTGGTGTCTTGAATCTCTCAACCTGGAGAAGTCAGCTGCCATGAGGACACTCAAACAGCCTGCTGAGATGCCTACCTGATGAGGAACTGAGACCTCCTGCCAACAGCCATACCAGCTTGTCAGCCATGTGGGTACACCAACTTGGAAGGGGGGAGCGGGGTCTCAGTCAAGCCTTACGCTGACCACAGCCTCATGAGAAGTCCTGAGCCAGAACCACACGGCTAGCCTTTGCTTCCCAATTCCTGACCCACCAGAGATGATATATGATTTCACTGTTTCAAACCAGTACATTTTGGGTGATTCATTTTGTAGCTGTAGATAACACTGAAGGCTCCGGATGGAGGATGCCATTTTTTCTTTCCTTTTCATATCACCAGATTGTCAGCTCAGACTTGACATGTAACTGGCCTGCATGACCTAAGGTGACCTCCCGATAGGGGTTCCTATCAGCTCTGGGGCATGGAATATATTTGGAAAACCCCGACAGCTCTCTCTACGCTGTTCCCATGCAATGACTGGTTTTTGATTTGTGGTCATGAGCACTTCCAGAGAGAGGGGTTCATAGCTTGTTTCTGGTGCCCAGCTAAACCATCTCAGAGCCCAAGCTGGGTAGCAGAGTAAGCCCAGCCTGTTGTACATTAGTTGTTCCTTTCTTTCTCTGAATTCTCAAGCATTTTAAGGAATATATAAGTAAAAACATGTGGCTTGCGAAGGAATATTTTATCAGAGGCCACACAACCAGAATAAGGGTTATGGTGAGGAAGTTGGCTTCCATTTCTCTGGCTCATGTGCACAAAATATCGCCTATCTGAGGTACAGACCCCAGGAAACTGCAATGGGCACTTGGGGAAATGTCTAGGGCCCCATTCATGAAATCATTAATTATGTTCGGTAAATATACTTTTTTTTTTTTAGCATCTCAGACACTGTTGAGAACATTCAAAGGAGTGTAAATCGTGGCCTTTGTGATTGAGGTTGTTCACAGAGGCAGCAACTGGAGTAAAAAGTCCACAGATGTTATAGTTTGTATTAGGTTCAAATCCCAGCTATGCCATCTACAAACTGTGTGACCCTGGACAGGTTTCCGGACTTCTCTGAGCTTCAGTTTCATCTTTTGAAATGAGAGGATAATAGGATCTAGTTGCAATGTTTTGAGGATTAAACAAGATATGCATATGGAACAGTCCTGGGACTAGAGCATGGCATGTGTTTAACAACTGCTGAGTTCATTATTGTAGGTAGTAAAAGGTCCCACGGTGCCTCAGATGAGCCCACATCACAAAATAAGACAGACCCATATTTGAATACCAACTGTATGCAGTGGATCATATGTCTTCCTACTCTGAACCTCAGTTTTTTTATCTGTAGAATGGGTCTAGTCAATGTACCTTGTGGGGCTGTTGTGTAGATTCAATAGGGTACTATGTGCATATGGATACTTAGCACACAGGAGACCCACAGTATATGGTAGCTATTTCTCTTAGTAAAGAAGATGATCAAAAAAGCAAATGATTGCAATACAGTGTGATAAATGCTAGAGCAAAAGTCTTGGTCTTACATGGGTTTTGAGGTCTGGTTGCGGATTTCTGAGGAACCAGCCTGCAATCCATTTGTGTAGCTAGGACCTTAAAAAGCAAGTCCTTGTTTGACTTTGGGGCAGGAACTCTGGTTGCGGAGGCAGGACCCTGTGTGGTGAGCAAATAGTTTTAGAACTTCCAGGAGTGATAGGGTTGTTATTAAGAATCTGTCAGACCAGAGTCCAAAATTCAGCTCCACCCTCGACTTAGCCGAGTGAAATCAGGGCAGTCACCTTTCTGAGCCTCAGTGTTTTCATCTGTAGTGTTTATGATGCCAGCTAAGTATGCACTGAGGCCAGCTGTGTGCTGGACCTTGTTTTAAGTGCTTCACATTCATTAACTCATCTTCATAACAGTGCCAGGAAGTAGATGCTATTAATATTATCATATCCCCATTTTAGGGGTCGGAAAGGTGTGACACATAGAAGTAGAGCTCACTAGTAAACGGCTGAGCCGGGTTTTATTTTTCTTAATTTTTTTAAGATTTTATTTTATTTTTTATTGGGGAATTGGGGGAAGGGGAACAGAGAAGTTGCTGTCCTTTTGTTCTTCAGTCTGGTTGTGAAGGATGTTGCTTCACTGGCCCAAGTTGGCACCATCATTGCGCTCTTCCCGGGCGAGGCAGATCAGTCGCCGGCTTTTGGACGGCCGTTCACGGCAGCTGCTGGCTGCTCACGCTGGCTGCTGGCTACACATGGTAGCCCATGACAGCCCACTGCCACAGGGGCTGCAGCCTACGCCGTCGCCTGCGACTCACGGCAGCCCAGCTCCAGGTTGAGCTGCTATTCAGCATCTTAGCTGTAGAGGTCACTGGCCCTCATATGTGGGATCCGAACCAGAGTCCTCTGGCGTCCTAAGCCAGCTCTTAACCAACGCGCCACTCGGCTGGCCCTGAGCTGGGTTTTAAACCCAGTCAGCCTGAGCCCTTAACCAGCACTCTGAATTATTCTTCTTATTATTTTTTTAGCTGAGTCGTGGCTGTTGGCAGCTCAGCTCAGGCCTAGAATCGAACCGGCGACCCCGTTGCTCAGCGCTCACATTCTTGAGTGAGCTCTTAACCAACTGAGCCATTCGGCCGGCCACACTCTGAATTTTTAACTCTGCAACTTTATATTCATGTGATGGGGCCAGGGGAAGATAAAACTCAGACAACGCATGTAAAGTGCAGACCTCAGAGTCTGCAACATAGGGTGTGCTCGGTAAAGACAGCTGCTGGATATTGTTTGCTAGTCCATCTTGTCCAAGGAAAGTTGGGGTTTTTTCCATTTGTATAAATTTAAGCAACTTCCTACGTCCATGCTCCTCCATGCTGGCCATCAGATACTCAGAGAAGATGTCCAAGACACAGAGGGGACTGATGAACATTTGAGGGTCCCCCAGTGAATGATGAATTCTCAAAGAGCCTGTGTCCTCTCCCTCATGGTGTGGGTCTCCACCCCATACCCCAGGCTGGATGTATATCTACAGAGCTTCTGAGCTGCTGATTACAGGTCTACCAGGCTGATGAGGCCAAGGGCAGGGCCGGGGTCTCCCAGAGGGCCACTGAGCTGAGGCAGTGAGCATAGCCCTCACCTCAACAGCTGTCTTATCAACAATCGGATGACACCTTTAGGATGTCAGAGGGGCTCTCACTGCATGGTGCAGGGGAAAGAGGCTGAGCCTTGGCTCCGTAACTTCTCTGAGTCTCAGTTTCCTCATCTGTAAAGTGAGAGGATAAGGGTTGTGTATCAGTCACCTACTGCTGTGTAACAAACCAATCCAAAGTGTTTTTGGCTTAAAACAATATAGTACATTATTTAGCTCACCTCTTTGGGAGCTAACTTGATGATAGGTTTGCTCTGCATCTGTGGTCAGCTGGAAGATTGGCTCATGGCTGGATGGGCTAGGATGTCCTCACTCATTTCTGGTGGCTGGCGGCTGCTCGCTGGGATGATGAGATGCTGCTTGGCCGTGGGACTCTCGTCACCCGGCAGGCTAGCTTCTTCCTAGGCTTTTTCACATGATGGCTGGGATCCAAGTACAACAAAAGAGAGCAAGTTCCACACACATTTTTAAACTCTTTACAAGTGTCATGTTTGCTCATGTCCCATTTGCCAAGCTCAGTCAGATGGTCAAATCCAGAACCAAAGAGGAGAGCAACTCCACAGGGCACAGCTAGAAGGAGGAGAATTTGTGGCCATTTTTACAATCTACCACAGTTTTCCCGGTAGAGATATTGGGACGAACAAAGGACAACTGACAGTGTCCTAAGTAGTAATCAAAATAATAAAAATTGGGTGGCTGGGTGGCTCAGTTGATTAGAGCACGAGCTCTGAGCAAGAGGTTTGCTGGTTCGATTCCCACATGGGCCATTGAGCTGTGCCCTCCACAACTATACAGATTGAAGACAATTGACTTGAGCTGAGCTACCACTAAGCTGCCGGTGGGTGGCCGGATGGCTCAGTTGGTTAGAGCGCATGCTCTTAATAACAAGGTTGCCAATTTGACTTCCACATGGGATGGTGGGCTGCGCCCCCTGACACTAGATTGAAAATGGTGACTGGACTTGGAGCTGAGCTTGCGTTCTCCACAACTAAGATTGAAGGGCAACAACTTCACTTGGAGCTGATGAGTCCTGGGAAAAAACACACTGTTCCCCAATAAAGTTTTTTTTTAAAAAAGATAATAAAAATCATTTATTGGCACATAGCAGAATCATATTGGCACAATCATTTATTGGCGCAATCAAAACATGGTGAATGAACAATCCCCACTTTCCAGGTGAGGGAACTGGGGTGCGGAGAGGTTGATAATTTATCTAGAGTCACACAGCTAATTACGGAAACAGCTGGACTCCAAACCCAGGGCTGAGTCCAGAGCTCACATTCACAGCTGTTCCTTCTGCTGCCTTCCCAGCGCATGTGATTCAGTTCAATCATTAATAGGGACTGATAGAAGCCTCGACCTGGTTACAAACCCGTCCTGCCACGAAGGTCTGGCTCATTTGAAAGAAGCCACTGACTATTATTATTTGTTTTCTGTAATCCTGGATTGAGTGCAGTCAAGCCTGGCACAAAGTAGAAACCAGAAAGCATCAGTTTGAATAAAAGATATTGCTACCTAGTCCCATAAGAATGCATGCATGCATGCAGATACGAGGGAGAGCAGCTCAGCTCCCACATTGCAAATAGTTCCTTCCCGCTACTAACAATGTTGGTGGCAAGAGTGTCTGCGTTTCAGAGCATATGTTCTCCCAGCTCAGCTTCCCTTCTGGGAAAAGCCATTTTCTCGCCTCTCAGAAAAGGAGGTGACGCTTCCTTGGGGAAAGAACAGATGATCTTTACACCTCACTCTTTGCAACAGTCGATGGGGGCTATGATCAAAACCTGGAAAGGAAAAGGGAACAAATTCTAAGCCATGTGTGCCTGAGGGCCCAGGCCTGGGGTGACTTATCTTGGTGTATTCATGGATTCTTTTTTTTTTTTTTTAAGATTTTATTGGGGAATTGGGGAAGGGGAACATTGTGTTTTTCCAGGACCCATCAGCTTCAAGTCAAGTTGTTGTCCTTCAATCTTCAATCTTAGTTGTGGATCTTAGTTGTGGAGGGCGCAAGCTCAGCTCTAAGTCCAGTTGCCACTTGCATTCTAGGGGCAGGGGGCATAGTCCACCATCCCATGCAGGAGTTGAACCAGCAACCTTGTTGCACACTGAGCCATCCGGCTGCCCATTGGCAGCTCAGCGGCAGCTCAGCTCGGGCACAGCTCAATAGTCCATGTGTGAATCGAACCGGCAACCCTGTTGCTCAGAGCTCATGCTCTAACCAACTGAGCCACTTGGCTGGCCCAATTCATGGATTCTTGATTTTGCTGGAGAGGAGGATGTCCTTGAGGTCCCAAGTGCAGCCCTCATACTGGAGAGTGGGACCCTGGGGGCTTGCCCGATTGGTGTCTTTACTTTTGTTTATATCTGAAAGTTTCCATAATTAAAAATAAAACACCAGTAACTCAGCAATTTGGGCACAAGGGGTGGGGAGGAGAGAGGCTCTGAACTCAGAAACGCCATGTTGATTCTTGACTCTGCAAGACACAGCTATGGAATCTCCAGTTCCTTCCCCTCCCGCAGAAGCGGGCATGATAATAGGCCTTATCTCCTAGGATTGCTGTGAAGATTAAATGAGATCTTTCCTGTAAAGCGCCAGCCCAGTAAGACGTAGTAAGGCTCCATATGTCTGAGCCAGGGTTTCTCAGTCTCGCTACTATTGACATTTGGGGTCTAATACTTCTTTGTTGTGGGGTAGGATGGAATCTGTCCTGTGCAACTTAGGATATTTAACAGCATCCCTGGTCTCTACCCACTGGATGCCAGTAGCACCCTCCTATTTATGACAACCAAAAATGTCTCCTGGGTGAGGGGAGCAAATTGTCCCCAGTTGGAAACCACTGATCTAAGCCTTTATCATTGTTATTCACAATAATTCCCTTTTCGTGTGAAGCTGAGGCATCTGATTTGTTGGGGGAGCACTGGCCAGGTTGGGCTGTAGACGGCACAAGCAGTTACAAAGTTTATTACCTCAATAATGCAATTTATGTGGATGAGCCAGCACATTGTGCGCCAAGATTCATACTTAAAGTTTGAAAAATCTTCCTAGGAGCATTGTCTGGAAATTCCTCCAGCTGGAGTTCTGCTGAGCTCATCAAATGTGACATTGGGCTTGGGGTCTTGATATAACACCCTGAATTTATACAATTCCTTCTCCCCCTTCAAAAAGACAACTTTTGGATTTCAAACCATTGAATACACTTTGCAGAAAAATTGCAAAATACAGAACAGGCAATGCAAAAAGGAAACTCACCCAGAACTCGAATTCTGACACTCAGAGATAATTTATATTACAGTGTGTGTGTGTGTGTGTGTGTGTGTGTGTGTGTGTGTGTGTGTTTTATAAAAATGGGACATACTGTTTTCTGACCTGCTTTTTTAGCTAACAGTACATCTGGAACATCTTTACATATCATTAAGCAACAAATATTCTTCCACAGAATTATTTTATTTTTTCCTGCTTAACCACCTTTTGTGGCTCCGAGTGGCCTGGGAATATAAATAGGGAGGCTCACAAGGAGAAAAAGCTGAGGCCACACTCCATGGCTCGCTGTCCTTTACAGGTGTTACCTGGACACGTAGAGGCTCGAGACCACAGACCTCATGAAGGAAGAGGGTGGAGGTTGGGTTCTGGGAAGTTATTTTGCCTCCAGGATGAGGTGAGAACATTTCTGGCTGCGGTCCATTTTCTCCAGTGCCTGGCTTCAGGGTATCTTTCTGGTTGCTTCCCTCACTGATAGCATCCTTTTCGGTTACTGCACTGGAATGTATTTACCCATTGCCTCTTGTTTCCATGAGGGCTGTTTCCATAGCAAACAGGTGTGATAAATGTCCTTACACATATACAGTTGATCCTGTATTTGCAAATTTGTAGACTCTGTATTTGCGAATTCACCTACTTGTAAAAATGTATTTGTAACCCCAAAGGCAACACTCGCAGTGCTTTTGTAGTCATTCCTGGGCACGTGCATGTGTAGAGGAGTGAACAACTTGAGTAGCCCAAGGCACACATTGCCAGCTGAGCAGGAACAGGCAAGGCTCTGCCTCCTTGTCTCAGCACTCATCCTGTAAACGAGTGTTCTTGCACAGTATATTTAGTGCCACATTTTTAGTATTTGTGTGCTTTTTTGGCATGATTTTACTATTTAAAATGGCCCCCAAGTGTAGTGCTGAAGTGCTGTCTAATGTTTCTAAGCACAAAAAGGCTACAATGTATCTTATGGAGAAAATGCAATGGGGTTGCATAGGCTTCATTCAGACATGACTTAGAGTGCTATTGGCCATGAGTTCAATGTTAATTAATCAAATATACACATATTTATATATAAGTGTGTATATATTATATATATATGTATATATATACATATATATCAACAATGGACAGAGGGTGCCAAAAAATGTATACATATTTTAAAAGATGCTATCTTAAAATGTGTATATGTTTTTTTGGCGCCCCCGCTATATATTAAATAAGGTGTCTTTAAACAGTAACATACATAAAACAAGGTTATATGCTGATTAGTTGATGAAATGTGGCTTGTAGGAACCCAGTCCTGTGTTTCCCCTAGGAGTAATGATTTAGTATGCGCCAATTCAGTTTTTGTGGTGACTTTATAGAATATGACTACAGCGAATAATGAGAATTGACTGTATCTTTGCATGTGACCATGATTATGGCCTTGGGATAAATTTCTGAGAATGGAATTATTAAGCCCAAGTAGAGTACCTCTTCTAAGGTCTTTTGAGTTTGTATCAGTTAGCTCTTGCAGTGTAAGGAATCTCAGTTTTCTCCCCTGTAAGATTGGGATTTAAAAAGCCATATTGGGCGGCCTGATGGCTCATTTGGTTACATTGTGTGCTCTTAACAACAAGGTTGTTGGTTCAACTTCCGCATGGGATGGTGGGCTGCGCCCTCTGCAACTAAAATTGAACACGGCACCTTGAGCTGAGCTGCCAGTGGGCAGCCAGATGGCTCAGTTGGTTAGGGTGTGTGCTGTTAACAACAAGGTTGCCAGTTTGATTCTCGCACAGAATGGTGAGCTACGTCCTCGGCAACTAGATTGAAAATGGCGACTGGACTTGGAGCTGAGCTGCACCCTCCACAACTAATATTGGAGGACAACAACTTGACTTGGAGCTGATGGATCCTGGGAAAAACACACTGTTCCCCAATAAAGTTTAAAAAAAAAAGGCCATATTATTTTTCATAAGCTTAGCATGAAGTTTCCTTGAGTTAGTGCCTGGCAAGTTGGTAACACCGACCTATAGTGCTTAATAAGTACCTGTTCCATTATAGTATTTATTTATATTAAGCATCTGTGACCGGTGCTCTCTCAAATATAATCTCAGGTTAACATCATTTCTTCCTGCTGAAGAGATGAGGAAACTGAGGCCCAGAGAGGGGATGTGACTTGTCCAACATCTCAGAGCCAGGAAGTAGCAGGGTCAGCTGTTACACCAGGGCTTCTATCATCAGCTCAGTCCATCATGGCAATCAGGCATTGACTCAGACCCCAGTGTGTTCCAGGCCTTGAGCCGAGTGTGCAGCCTGCACTTTCTCATGGATGCTCTCACAACACCATGAGGTGGTGCCAGGCAAGGCTGACTAGGGAGCAGGGACTTTCATTCCCACCAGGTGGTCATAATCTCTCCCCATTGGTGTCGGTGGAGACCATAGGAGGAGTCTGGACTTCCACCCCCACCTGACAGAAATTATGTGATCCTCTCTCTCTCCTCTAGTGTGGCATCAGAGGAGGTATAATGGAGAGTCAGGACTTCCACCACTGTCTGGGAATACCTTCCTCTGTGTCAGAGGAGGACATATGGGGACACTAATGATTGACAGCTGAAGCAAAAATTATAACACTGTCTGATATGGTTCTAAAGGCAAATAGAGGAAATTTTTAGACAATTATGTTACAAACGAGGGCAAATGCACATAAAAGGAGATAAGGGCTCTACACTGCACTTGAACTAGTAAAATAATGACACCAGTAGGCTGTGAATATATCTATAAATATGTAGATATATAGACTTATCTATATCTATAATGTAATACTTAGAGCAACCACTAAACAGCCATACAGGGGCTGACCGAGTGGCGCATTGGTTAAAAACTGGCTTGGGACGCCAGAGGGCCCCGGTTCAGATCCCACATATGAGGACCAGTGACACTGCCCTTTACAGCTAAGATGCTGAACAACAGCTCGACCTGGAGCTGGGTTGCCGTGAGTCGCCGGCAACAGCGTAGGCTGCAGCCCCTGCTGCAGTGGGTTGCCATGGGCTACCATGTGTAGCCAGCAGCCAGCGTGAGCGGCCCTCAAGCTGCCACGAGTGGCCGTCCAGAAGCCGGCGACTGATCTGCCTCGCCCGGGAAGAGCGCAATGATGGTGCCAACTTGGGCCAGTGAAGCAACATCCTCCACAATTAGATTGAAGAACAAAAGGACAGCAACTTGTCTGTTCCCCTTCCCCCAATTCTCCAGAGCTGTTCCCATCCCCCAATTCCCCAATAAAAATCTTTAAAAAATAAAAAAAGCCATACAAAGAGATACACTCAAAACACTACAGATAAATCAAAATGGAATTTAAAAAAATGTTCAAGTAATCCACAGGAAAAAGAAAACAGAGAAATGAAAAACAAAACAAGCACAAAGATAAAACAAAATGGCAGGCTTAAGTTCTAACATAGTAACAATTACTTTAAATGTAAGAGGCCTAAATATATCAATTAAAAGAGATTGACAGGGCTGGCCGAGTGGCATGTTGGTTAAGAGAGCTGGCTTGGGACGCCAGCTCTGAGCAGCAGGGCCCCGGTTCAGATACCACATGGGGGTCAGTGACACTGCCCTCTACAGCTAAGATGGTGAACAACAGCTCGACCTGGAGCTGGGCTGCCGTGGGTCACTGGCTACAGCGTAGGCTGCAGTGGGCTGCCATAAGCTACCATGTGTGGCCGGCAGCCAGCGTGAGCAGCCAGCAGTGGGTGTGAGCTGCCAAGAGCCGCTGTGAGCGGCCGTCCAGAGGCCAGCAACCAGTCTGCCTTACCCAGGAAGAGCACAATGATAATACCAACATGGGCCAGTGAAACAACGTTCCCAACTAGATTGAAGAACAAAATGACAGCAACTTGTCTGTTCCCCTTCCCCCCGATTCCCCAGTGCTGTTCCCCTCCCCCAGTTCCCCAATAAAATCTTTAAAAAAAAAAGAGTTTGGCAGAACGGATTAAAAATCATAGGAAACTCACTTTAAATATGCTGACATAGGCAAGATGAAAGTAAAAGGATGGAAAAAAGATATATTAGGCAAACATTAAAAGAATGCAGGAGTGCCTATGTTAATATTAGATAACATATACTTCGGAGCAAAGAAAATTACCAGAGAGGGACATTCTATAATGATAAAAAGTCAATCCACCAAGAAGACCTAACAATGTTAAATGTGTATACACCAAACAACAGAGCTGCAGAATACATGAAGCAAAAACTGATAGAACTGAAAGGAGAAATTGACAAATCCATTACTGTAGTTTAAAATTTTAATACTCCTCTCTCAACAATTTTAAGAACAACTTGACACAAAATCAGCAAGAACACCATCAACCAAAAGGATCTGATCGACATTTACAGAACATTCTGTTGAACAACAGAAGAGACATTCTTTCCAGATGCCCACAGAACATATACCAAAATAGACTATATCCTGGACCACAAAACAAGTTTCAACAAATTTGAACAACTAAAATCATACAGAGTGTTTTCTGACCACAATAGACTCAAATGAGAAATCAATAACAGAAAGATAATAGGATAATCTCCAAATACTTGGAAAGTAAATAACATATAAATAATTCATGAGTCAAAGAGGAAGTCTCAAGGGAAATTTAAAAATACATTAAACTGAATGAAAGTGATAATACAACATAACAAAGTTAATGGCACACAGCTAAAGCAGTGCTGAGAGGGTGATTTATAGCACTAAGTGCATATGTTGTTAGAAAAGAAGAAAAGTCTCATATCAATAATCTAAGCTCCCACTTCAACGACCTAGAATAAGAAGAGCAAAATAGGGCCAGCCAAATGGCTCAGTTGGTTAAGAGCTCGCTCAAGAGTTTGAGCTCTGAGCAACAGCGGTTCGAGTCCAGCCCGAGCTGAGCAGCCTCTGAGCTGCCAGGCTCAGCTAAAAAAAAAAAAGAAGAGCAAAATAAACCCAAAGCAAACAGAAGGAAGGAAATAATAAAGGTAAGAGCACAAATCAGTGAAACTGAAAATAGGGGAACAATAGAGGAAAATCAATGAAACAAAGAGCAGTTTTTTGAAAAGATCAGTAAAGCTGACAAATCTCTAAGATAGACCAAGAAAAAAAAGACACAAATCACAAATATCAGGAATGAAACAGGAGCTACAGACCGTGTAGACATCAAAAGATGAGAAAATTCTGGGCCAGCCAAGTGGTGTGTTGGTTAAGAGTTGGCTTGGGACGCCAGCTCTGAGCAGCAGGGCCCCAGTTCGGATCCCACATGAGGGCCAGTGATGCTGCGCCCTCTACAGCTAAGATGGTGAACAACAGCTCGACCTGGAGCTGGGCTGCTGTGAATCGCCGGTGATGATGTAGGCTGCAGTGAGGCTGGCCCGCAGCAGGTGTGAGCGGCCGCGAGCCGCTGTGAGTGGTTGTCCAATGGCTGGCGAGCAACTGCCTCACCCGGTAGATGATAGCAATGATAATACCAATATGGGCCAGTGAAGCGACGTCCTTCACAACTAGACTGAAGAACAAAAGGACAGCAACTTATCTGTTCCCCTTCCTCGATTCCCCAATGCTGTTCCCGTCCCCCAATTCCCCAATAAAATCTTAAAAAAAAAAAAAGATAAGAAAATTCTACAAACAAACAACTTTACACACATAAATTTCACAAAAAATGAAATGGACAAATTCCTTAGAAAACACATACTACCATAATTCACCCAATATGGAATAGATCATTTGAATAGCAATGTAACTGTTAAAGAAATTGAATTTGTAATTTAACAGCTCCCAAATAAGAAACTTCTAGGTCCAAATAGTTTCACTGGAGAAGCCTACCAGACATTTAAAGAATTAAGTGTAATCCACACAAGCTCTTCCAGAAAATAGAACAGAAGAAAACATGTCCCAACTCATTTTATTAAGCCAGGGTTACTTTGATATCAAAACCAGAAAAAGCCAGTAAGAAAAGTTAAAATGCTTAATAATACATTAACAAATAGAATTTAGCAATATATAAAAAGAATTGTATACCATGACCAAGTGGGGTTTATTCCAATGAATCAATGAATCAAAGGTGGCTCAATATTCAAAAACATTTTCTCAGTGAAAGACTCTATTAAGAGGATGAAAAAACAAATTACAAACTGGGAGAAAATACTTGCAAACTATATACCTTACAAAGGACTAGTATGAAGAATATATTTTTTAAAACTCTCAAAACTCAACAGTAACAAAACAAACAGTCCAATTTAAAAAATGGGCAGGGCTGCCCCAGTGGCGCATTGGTTAAGAGTTGGCTTGGGAGCACGAGCTCTGAGCAGCAGGGCTGCTGATTCGGATCCCACATGGGCCAGTGACGCTGTGCCCTCTACAGCTAAGATGGTGAACAGCAGCTTGGCTTGGAGCAGAGCTGCAGAGTGGCCGGCGATGGCGTAGGCTATAGTGAAGCTGCAGTGGGCTGCCATGAGCTACCGTGAGTGGCTAGCAGCCAGCGTGAGCAGCCGGCAGCCAGGGTGATCTGCCGTGAGCGGCAGTCCAATGGCTGGCAATCGACTGCCTCACCCGGGAAGAGCGCAATGATCACAATACCAACATGGGTCAGTGAAGCGACGTCCTCCACAACTAGACTGAAGAACAAAAGGACAGCAACATGTCTGTCTCCCTTCCCAGATTCTGCAATAAAATCTTTTTAAAAAAAAAAAGGGGGCAAAAGACATAAAGAGACATACAGATAGCAAACAAGCACACAAAGATTTTCAATATCATTAGTCATCAGAGGAATGCAAATTAAAGCCACAGTGAGATATCACTACTATAAACCTATCACAGTGGCTAAAATAAAAAATAGTGACACCAAATGCTTGTGAAGATGGAGAGAAACTGGATCACTAATAGCTTGCTGGTGAGTGGGGATGTAAAAACGATATAGTCACTGGAAAATAGTTTGGCAGTTCCTTAAAATACTAAACATATAACTACCATATGACCCAGCAATTGTACTCCTGGGCTTTTTTTTTTTTTAAAGCTTTTATTGGGGAGTTGGGGGAGGGAACAGCGTTGGGGAATCAGGGAAGGGGAACAGACAAGTTGCTGTCCTTTTGTTCTCCAGTCTAGTTGTGGAGGACGTTGCTTCACTGGCCCATGTTGTATCGTGATCATTGCGCTCTTCCCGGCTGAGGCAGATCGGTCGCTGGCCATTGGACGGCTGCTCACGGTGGCTCATGGTGGCTCACAGCAGCTCTCGCCAGCCCCTCATGCTGGCTACCGGCCACTCACAGTAGCTTATGGCAGCCCACTGCAGCCCCACTGCAGCCTACGCCGTCGCTGGGGACTCACAGCAGCCCAGCTGTAGGTCGAACTGTTGTTCACCATCTTAGCTGTAGAGGGCGCAGTGTCACTGGCCCATGTGGGATCCGAACCAGCAGCCCTGCTGCTCAGAGCTCGTGCTCCCAAGCCAACTCTTAACCAACGAGCCACTCAGCCAGCCCATCCTGGGCATTTTTTTCAGAGAAGTGAAGACTTACATGTATGTTCACACAAAAACCTGTATGTGAATGTTTATAATGTTTCTAGCAGCTTTATTCATAATAAACTGCTGCAAACTGAAGGTATCCTTCAACGGGTGATTGGTTAAACAAACTGGTATAGCCACACCTTGGAATACTACTCAGCAATAATAAGGAACAAACTATTCAGACATGCAACAACCTGGATACATGTCTAGATTTCTACTGCAGGAGAAAAGCCAGTCCCAACAGGTTGCATACTACAATATATGATTTCATTTGTCATTCTTGAAATGCCAAAATTATAGAAATTGACAACAGATGAGTGGTTGCCAAGGATTAAGAAAAGTCTTGGGACAGAAGGGAAAGGTGTGGCTCTAAAAGGGCAATGTGAGAAGTCCTTGTGGTGATGGAAACGTCCTGTATCTTGACTGTATCAATGTCAATATCTGGGTTGTTATATTGTACCATAGGTTTGTAAGATGTTACCCCTGGGGGAACTGGGTAAAGGGCACATGTGATCACTTTGTACTATTTCTTACACCTGCATGTGAATCGACAACTATCTCAAAATAAAAAATTTAATTAAAAAAAAGGAGACTCTGTAGCCAGCCCATCATTTCCAGCTTTTGTTTTGCAGAAAGCAGCACTCAAAGCAGTGAGAATCAAGATTTATCAATGGAGGGTGAATTTGAATATTCCCTGTGTTTTGTCCTCTGCTGTTACTCAATTAGGGGTCTTGCCTATTGAGATTACTCTAGGGGCTTTCAGCCTGTCATTTATTTAATAATATTGTTAGTATTTGTTAATGCTTCCATAGGTAATTCAGCTTCCAGGTTGCCCTGGCAACCTAAGATTAATGTCCCCATTTGCTACTAAGAGAAACTAGAAAAATGATTTGCTCAAGGAGCCTCCGAATGCAGGTCCCACAATTCTTTCTTCTTCAAACATGAGTGATTTGGAATCACGCTTATTAGTCCTGATCGTTAAATTCCTCCTCATCTAGCATCTATCTCAGGCGACTTCAGAAATCACCCCCTTTTGAGAGCAGGTAAAGACTCTCAAATCTAGCATCTTACCTGAACCTGAATTCCTCCATTTAGGGCCAGCTTGGACAGAACCAAGGTTTCTCTGGGGACAACAAAGGGGTTGCTGTGGATTCAAGAACAGCAAGATGTTGGAGGTTTTCTCCCAGCAAAGCGTTATGCAATTTTCCTGCTGCTTCTGGGAGTAGCAGGTTTCCACTGACCACATTTGGGGCAGATGTGGGGTGGAGTGTGAGGTAGCATTGCTCCTGGCTTTAGATACTTCCTGTGTAAGAATCACCTCCCTCAAACCAGGGATAAAAGTAGGAACTGAAACAGGCAGCTTGGAAGGCAAAGACCTTGGGATCTTTCTCAGCATATTCCATAGCTGCTCTATGGTGGTGTCATTGGGGAAAATTGGTGTCATGGAAAATTTTACTTCTAATCCCATCATTTAAAGAACTGGGGGAAGAGAATCAACATTGTTTTAAACTTTAAACTCCTTCTTTGTACTGGGCACTATGCTGGATGCTTTGCCATGTGTTAGTTCCCTGAATCTAAACTCTTGAATCTTGAAATCCCTGAAGTAAGCATTTGCATGAACCCCACTATATAATTGAGGGGAGTAGGGCTCAGAGAGGGGAAGTGACTTGCCTAAGTTTGCACAACTAGTAAGTAGTGAGCCTGAATTTAGAGCCAAGTCTCTTAGAATCCAAAGTCTATGTTTTTTTTCTATTTTGTCATGCTGCCATAGAGGCAGTTTAATGTAATGACGAACTGGCTAAGAGTGCGGACTCTGCAATTAGAGGAATTTGGGTTCTATCATTAGCCCCTCCTGGTTTAAGCTGTGTGACAAGTAATTTAGCTTCTCATTTTCTTCACCTTTGTAGGTGGGAGATTACAAATTATTTTAGGGGCCATAATATTGTTGAGGGGATTTCAGGAGATTTTGCATTTAAGGAATGCATATAGCGCCTGGCATATATAAGTGATGGAAAATGTTAGCATTAACCTGTTTCCAAAGAGTAAGCCAGTTTGGTTCCCAGTTCCATCTCAGAGCACTTTATCAATCTTCATTTTCCCCACACCACTCAGAACTTACCTGCTATCAATGCCCTTGTTTCATTAACGATAGGAATCGATAATAGCCCATCATTTTTGTGCATCATCAAATGCCTGGCATTGGACTAGGTGCTTTACTATTTTCATCCCATTTAAAGAAGTGAGTGGCAAAGTCTGGCTGTGGAAATGGGGTGCAATCCCTCCTGTAAGCAGTGGCTGCTTGAAGGCAAAATGAAATGCATCCCTCCATATTGAGGCACAGCAGTAACAGCAACAGGTACATTTGTTGAAGGCAGCCTGCTAAGTGCATTATTGACGGTGAGCTCATGGAATCCTTCAGGCAGGGGATGCTACTTCAGTATCCCTAGTCTACTGATAAAGAAACTGAGGCTTAGAGAAGATAAAAAGCCGTGACAGCTGTTTCGGTTCAGGTGGACATTGATTTACATAACACACATTTCTGAGGCTGATGCTTAAAATGAAAAATTTGCCCCTGTGAATTGCAAAGATGCCTTGCTTTGGGAAGTAAATAGTCCTACCCTTCAGTAGGTCTGCTTTGTGAATTCAGTTTCTCAGGCCCCGTTTTTCCAAATCTTGGTATTTCAGAGGTTGGTATTTCAGAAAGGGACTCTGGCTATTATTAACAGGACAACTTCACGCTAAAGACCAGGAAATTCAGGCATATAGCGGTTAAGGGAACTGTCCCGGGGACACAGTCTGACAACAGCAGAGATGGGACTCAATCCCGGTGCTCTGACTTTCAGGCCTGGGCCATCCAGTTATTAAGCAAACGGGTGAGGAGGGACTTTGGTCAGGAAAAGGAAAGGAGGGACAGTGTATCCTTAATTTCCTCACCTGCGAAATGGGGTCAAGACGGGCCCTTCTGCTTGTGCTGGGGAATACGTGGGTGTGGCCGAGCCCAGTACTAGGAATGCGACAATGGAAAGTGTGGGGAGGGCCAGAGAGTCAGGAGTCCCCAGAAGTGGTGGTGGGAGGGTTTCATAGGAGCAGAGGCGGAGCTTCGGGAGCCAGAGGCGGGGATTCGAGAATTTGGGGCGGGGCTTGGAATTTTAAACGCTTAGATGGTGGGCGGGACTTGCGATGGGGCGAATAGGGTTGCTGGTCCGTGGGCGTGGCTTCTAGAAGTTGTGACGGGGTTTTGTGGTGTTGATAGGCTAGTTCTGAAGCAATGGGAAGGGAGCCGGTCTTAGGGAGCCAAGAGGGCTTGGATAGGTAATGGGCGGGGCTCAGAGGAGCTGATGTTCCGGTTTTAAGGGGCTCTGGGGTAATCTTTGGGAAGCCGGGGATGTGGCTCTGCAGAGTCAAGCACGTCAGTGAGCGGAGCTCAAAAAATACGTCTCCAGCTTCTGAGGAGCAGTGTGCGTGGATTAGAGGCACTTGTGGGCGTGGCCCTCTGGCCACTTCCACGACTAGTGGGCGGTACGTGCATCTGAGCACCGCCTTTCTCCGCGGCCCGCCTGCATTCCTCTGCGCGACCAGCGGGGGGAGGCGTGGAACACAGGGTGGGAAGCGGGCTTCCCCTGCCGGAAGTGGGCGTGACGCGCTGCAGCCCAGAGGTTCTGGTTGGGCGTAGCGCGGCGCGGGGGCGGGGCCTGCGTGCGGCGGCGGGGGCGGGGGCGGCTGCCCGCGCCCCTCCCCCGCGAGGCCCTCAGTGCCAGGCGGGAGGCGACAGCGGTTGGAAGCTTCGCAGGGCTTTGCAGCGGGGACTTCGGCGGCGGCGGCGGCGCCTCAGGCACCTCGGCCCTGGTGAGCAGCGCGCGCCTGGCGGGGTCTCTCAGGAGCGAGCTGGGCGGGCGGACCTGTTCTCTCAGCATGTGCGGGCGCTGGCTGACAGGAGCCGGCGGGGCGTGGGGCAGGGCCGGGTGGAGGGGAATGGGCTGGGGTGGGCGCGCGGGGCGCGCGCGGGTCCTTGGACCGGGGGCCCACCCTGGCCGGTGTGCAGGGGGTGGGGGTCGGGGCTGCTGCAGGAGGCTCGGGGATCGGTGCGGTGTTCGAGTTGGGGACAGAACCGCTTGGCCCGGAGAGAGTGAACCCAGGTCCCTGTGGGGAGGAGGCTGTCTAGGGGAGGCTTTTAGGTGTCCGGAATCCTCCTGGCCGGAGGAGGAGCCGCGGGC